>NC_080681.1:131123742-131423742 GCF_030445035.2 Dasypus novemcinctus
TGCCCCTCAAGCAGGGACACGCTCCCGCCCAGACCCGCCCCGTACAAAGGCCCTGCCCCAAGCCCCGCCCAGCCTCAGGCCACGCCCCAGACCACGCCCCTGTACAGAGGCCCTGGGCCCAGGCCACGCCCCCTATCTCAGGCCCCAGGTCTCGCCAAGCCCCGCCCCTGTCTCAGGCCACGCCCCATGCAAAGGTCCTGGGCCCCAGGCCCCGCCCCTGCCTCAGGCCCCGCCCAGGCCCCGGACCTCATCCCAGGCCCTGCCCCCCAAGTCCCGCCCCTGGGCGCTAGCCCCGCCCCTGCCTCAGGCCCCAGGCCCTGCCCCTGTGCAAAGGCCCTGCCCCCCCAAGTCCCACCCCTGGGCCTCAGGCCCCGCCCCAGGCTCCACCACACCCCCGTCCCCCACTCCCAGAACCCAAGCCCAGGTGCTGCCCTCGCCCCTGCCCAGGCCCCGCCCCATCTCCGGCCCGCCCCTGCCCCCGCCCCACCCTGCCCCGTACAAAGGCCCTGCCCCCAAGCCCCACCCTGCCTCAGGCCACGCCCCAGACCACGCCCCTGTACAGAAGCCCTGGGCCCAGGCCACGCCCCTATCTCAGGCCCCAGGTCTCACCAAGCCCCGCCCCTGTCTCAGGTCACGCCCCATGCAAAGGCCCTTGGCCCCAGGCCCCTCCCCTGCCTCAGGCCCCGCCCCAGGCCCCGGACCCCATCCCAGGCCAAGTCCCGCCCCTGGGCCCTAGCCCCGCCCCTGCCTCAGGCCCCAGGCCCTGCCCCCCCAAGTCCCACCCCTGGGCCTCAGGCCCCGCCCCAGGCTCCGCCACACCCCCGTCCCCCACTCCCAGAACCCAAGCCCAGGTGCTGCCACCCCTGCCCCAGGCCCCGCCCCATCTCCGGCCCGCCCCTGCCCCCGCCCCGCCCCGCCCCGTCCTCTGGAAGCCCGCCCCTCCTCCGGCTCCCCCTTGACGCCTGCGCAGGTGGAGTTCTCCGTGCTGAACCCCCACGGCCCTTTCCTGCTGCTGAACCCCCTTCAGCCTGCTGCGCGCGGGCGAGGTGCAGGTGCTGGTCCTGTGCTTCTCCCCAAGGAGAGCGCCCTGGTGAGTGCGCGGGCGCAGCGCCCAGACTGCCCCGAGGGCTGGGGGTCCACCTGCACCCCGAGACCCCCCAGGGTGCCGCTGGCCACAGCTAAGGGGCACGGCTTCGCCAGGCCCAAGAGACGCTGGAGATGGTCAGCAAGAGGGGCAGGCTGGCGCTGACGCTCGTGGGCACCGGGCTGGCATCCACCATCACCTGCTCCATCGAAGGCGACGTGCTGGACATGGGCTACGTGATCGCCAGAGAGTCCGTCTCCTCCAGCTTCAAGGTGAAGGCCACGGGCAGCCTTGGCCCCAGGGGGGGCCAGGCCCGCGGCAAGGGGTGCAGGGGGCATGCACAGCCCGCCCCACCCCACACAGGTTGGCAGGGCCCTGGTGCCCACCTTCCTCCACCCCAGCCACCCACCCCCTGGCGCCCCCCGCACCCTTCCGGCCTCTGCTGGCCCTCCACTGCCCTTCTGGTCACTTGCTGAGTGACGCACTTCTTCAAGCTCAGCTCTGGCACCGCTGGTTGGGGGACACAGACCTCCATGGAGAGGCCACACCATCTCTGCAGGAGGCTGGCTTGTCTCCAGGGACAGCCCCACAAGCCCCAGGCTCAAGCGCCTGCCTGGCCAGGGACCCTGCGCCCTGCTTAGAGGCACAAGTGTTTGCCTTAGGAGCTGTGTCAGGAGGGGGACGTGAGGGCAGTGGTGAGACGGGGTTCCGCTGAAGTCCAGCCTAAGCCCGACCTCAGGGACACGGGGAGGACACGTGGAGGACACGTGGCACCACGGAGTGGTCCCCTGGCAGGCACCGGGCCACCTCTTCCTCTGCATTCACAGCTGCAGCCCCTCCCCTGGGCAGGGCGGGGAGCTGGGTGCAGCCGCAGGGTAAGGGGGCCAACGTCCCATATCAGTGTTGTCACCGAGACAAGGAGATGCAAAACGGAGTGGAGTCCCCGCTAAGGGTGGCCCCGGGACAGGGCTGAGCTGCTGACCCGGAGGGGCCACCCCGGCGCTGTGCTGGGACTTCTCCAGCAGTTGGGGGACAGCCCCAAGCGTGGGCTGGGGGGGGGCGGGGGGGGCTGGCCGGCTGACCCGGAGCCGTGCTCGCTGCAGCTGCAGAACAGCTCATCGCTGCCCATCAAGTTCTCCATGAGGCTGGACAGCCTGGGCCCCGCCCGCAGCCAGCACCAGCAGCAGCTGCCGCAGTTCCTGCTCTCGCGCTCCCAGAGGACCAACGTGGTGGGTGAGCGCAGGGGCGGGGTCCGCGGGGGGCGAATGGGGGGGCAGAGCGGCCGGCCACACCCCGACCCCCGCAGGCACGCAGAACTACAGCGGCCAGAGCGTCTTCAGCGTGGCCCCCATCGAGGGCGTCATCGACCCCGGGAGGGGCCAGGACTTCACCGTGACCTTCAGCCCAGACCACGAGAGCCTGTACTACTCCGACCGGCTCCAGGTGTTGCTCTTTGACAAGGTGCGGCACAGCCAGGACCCTCCGCCAGCCCCCTCCACCTGGCCCCTCCACCCGGAGCCCCTCCACCTGGGCCCCCCTCCACCTGGGCCCCCTCCACCTGGGCCCCTCCACCTGGGCCCCCTCCACCCGGAGCCCCCTCCACCTGGGCCCCTCCACCCGGAGCCCCCTCCACCTGGGCCCCTCCACCTGGGCCCCCTCCACCTGGGCCCCTCCACCTGGGCCCCTCCACCTGGGCCCCCTCCACCCGGAGCCCCCTCCACCTGGGCCCCTCCACCTGGGCCCCTCCACCCGGAGCCCCTCCACCAGGGCCCCTCCACCTGGGCCCCTCCACCTGGGCCCCTCCACCTGGGCCCCCTCCACCTGGGCCCCTCCACCTGGGCCCCTCCACCTGGGCCCCTCCACCCGGAGCCCCCTCCACCTGGGCCCCTCCACCTGGGCCCCTCCACCTGGGCCCCTCCACCCGGAGCCCCTCCACCAGGGCCCCTCCACCCGGAGCCCCTCCACCTGGGCCCCTCCACCTGGGCCCCTCCACCTGGGCCCCTCCACCCGGAGCCCCTCCACCAGGGCCCCTCCACCCGGAGCCCCTCCACCTGGGCCCCTCCACCCGGAGCCCCCTCCACCTGGGCCCCTCCACCTGGGCCCCTCCACCCGGAGCCCCTCCACCCGGAGCCCCTCCACCCGGAGCCCCCTCCACCTGGGCCCCTCCCCCACCAGCCCCTCCACCCAGAGCCTCCACCTGGGCCCCTCCACCTGGGCCCCTCCCCCACCAGCCCCTCCACCTGGGCCCCTCTACCTGAAGCCCCTCCCCCACCAGCCCCTCCACCTGGGCCCCTCTACCTGGAGCCCCTCCCCCACCAGCCCCTCCACCCGGAGCCCCCTCCACCTGGGCCCCCCCTAGAGCCCCTCCCCCACCAGCCCCTCCCCCCATAGCCCCTCCACCTGGGCCCCTCCACCCAGAGCCCCCTCCACCTGGGCCCCCTCCACGTAGGTGGAGCTCCTCCACCCAGAGCCCCTCCCCCACCAGCCCCTCCCTTGCTGGCCCCTGGCTGAGGTTTCCCAGCCCCCTCCTCAGAGGGCCTCCATCAGCGGTCAGGGGCACTTTGCCTGGGGGTTCTGCGCAAGGTGGGGGCCATCAGGGTGGAGGGACCCCACGCCCTGGGTGCCCACAGGGCCCGCCCTCCCCGAGTCAGCCCCCCAGCCAGAGCTGCAGGGACAGGGCCAGCTCCCCTCGTTCCCAGAAAGTCGCGCACCAGGTGCTGCTGAAGGGCGCAGCGCGCGAGCACATGATGTTCGTGGAGGGCGGAGAGCCCCTGGACGTGCCTGTGGAGTCCCTGACCGTGAGCCCGGCCTTCGACCCGGAGCACAGAGAGGGTGAGCCAGAGGAGCGAGGCCCTCCGGCCGCAGGCCTGCAGGGCACCGCCTCCCAGGGGACCCCGGCAGCCCCGCCCCTCTGCCACTGCCCCCAGCCAGGCCCTCCCTCTCCAGAGGCCGAGGAGCTGAAGGCCATCCTGGTGACCCTGAACTACGTCCAGCTCAACACGGACACGCCAGCGCCCCCGGCCACCCGCGAACTGCAGGTGGGCTGCATCCGCACCACCCAGCTGTCCCCGAAGAAGGTGAGTGCAGCGCGGCCTGGGGGCGGCCCTGGGCCCTCCTGGCCGTGGCCTGAGCCTGAGTGGGTGAGCAGCCCGCTGGCCACTGCTGAGGGGCGGGCAGACTGGGCACCCCTCGGCCCGCCCCCCACCTCCTGGGAGCGGCGCCCAGCCCCCAGCCCGCCCAGCGACCCCCGCATCCCGCAGACGGTTGAGTTCAGCCTGGACGGCGCGGCGGCCCTGCAGCACAGGGGCTTCTCCATCGAGCCCTCCCGGGGCTTGGTCGAGCGCGGCCAGACCAAGACCATCAGCATCTCCTGGACGCCAGCAGCAGACTTCGACGTGGGTGCCCGCCTCCCAGGGTGCCTCGGGCAGCCCTGCACCTCGGCAGGACGCCTCCGCCCCCAGGGAGCAGGCGCGGGAGCCGGGCCCTGGGGCAAGGCGGGGAGGGCGGTGGGTGAGAGGGCGCTCCTGGCCTGGGGCCTGTCAGCTGAGGGTGCCCCCACCCCTGCAGCCGGACCACCCGCTCACAGTGTCAGCCCAGCTCCAGCTCCGGGGCGACGTGAAGGAGACGTACAAAGTACTCTTTGTGGCCCAGGTGGTGAGCGGCTCCTGAGGCCACCGGACGGCCCACAGGGCCCCTGGCAGACCCCTGCCCCCTTCAGCGCCCCCCAGGACGCGGGGTCAAAGGGGCCGCCCCCTGCACCGCCCCCTGGCCGCAGCTCCTGGGACCCCGCCCCCATCATGCCCACTGCCTCCACCCTGGCAGCTCTGGGCCCAGCCCATCCTCAGCCCCTGAGCTGGAAGCACCACTGAGGCCCGTCCAGCTCCCAGCCTGCCCCAGCGGAGCCCCTGGCCCCACCAGCCTCCGCCCACCCCCCACCCCCAGACCAGGCAATAAACCGCCTCCAGCTGCCACCGCAGGCCCAGTGTTGGTGACCTTCCTCGCACGCGGGCCAGCCGTAAAATGACCAACTGAGGGCAGGGGTCCTGCAGGGGTCTCGCCGGACACCAAAGGAAGCCCAAGTCTGGAACGTGGGGGGAACAGCCAGCAGGGCCGGTGGCAGAAGACGGGGTGCTGAGAGGCCCGGGGGGCTCCGAAGCCCAGCACGTAGCCCCTAGGCCCTGCTGACCCCCGAGGGCTGAGCTCAGCTCAGGTTACACCAGCTCCTCCCCTGAGGCCCCAGGAAGCCTCGGCGCCCACCCTGCTTCCCCCTTAGCTGAGCCGGGCCCTGGCCTCCTGGGCGCCCACCCACCCTGCTCGGGAGAGGGCCCCCCAGCCTGCCAGGGGCCCCTCCGCGCTCAGGTGGTGCCCAGCACACACCCTGCCAGCCCCTGCCCCGGGGGGGCTGCTGGACGCGGTCCACTCAGCCCGGCCCTCCTTGCCCAGGCCCAGCACCCCTGCCCACCCCATGCCAGCACGAGGGCAGCATTCGCAGCCTTCTCTGGGAAGAGCGGCAGGGGTCCCTGGCCTGCTCCTGGCCCCGGGCCTGGGACGCTGGCCTGAGCCACCTCAGTCTCCCAGGCCTCCATCCAGGGGCAGCCCTTTGGAGGGGGCAAGCCCACTCTCGTCCACACTCTGGCCCCGCCTCTCCCCCAGCTGGCCGAGGGCCCCGCCAGGTCCTGCAGGAGGACAGGGCTCCCATCCCCGGGCTCTGGCCCTGGCCTCCTGCCTCCCCCACCCTCCCTGGAAGGCTGCAGAGGGGCCAGCTCAGCAGGTTCTGCCTCGGGCCAGTGGCCCCGGCTGAGGAGGCAAGGACAGCTTCGGGCAGAGCCCGGCCAGCTGGGCAGGGAGCAGGTGTCTTGGAGGCCCGGGGGTCAGGCAGCCGTCACCTGCAGGTGCCACATCGTGCCTCTGGCCAGGCGGGAGGTGCTCAGCCTCCCTGGACCAGTGGGAGCGGCCGTGCTGGGGCTCCCACGGGGAATAGAGGGCCAGAGCTGCGAGCCCGGGGCCTGACCAGGGCCGGGGACATGGGGCAGGGCAGTCCTCCTGGAAGAAACGGTGTAGGCCCTGCCCCCAGAGGGGACGCACAGCCCATGTGCCCAGGGCACTGCGTGGCCGGCCCTGCAGCCTGCTTGCGCCTCCCCTCCCCCTCCTTGCCTCATGGGGGGTGCCCAGGCACAGGATGCCAGGGACAGTTTGTCCCAGGCATGAGCCAAGGCCACCACTGGCCAACCCTGGAGAGCAGCTGGCCGGGGAGCCTCCAGCTGGAGAGAGGCTCTTAGCCCACCCCAAACCCGATCGTTCCCCAGAGCAGGTGCCCCACGGCCACGTTGGTTCATGGTCAGGCTTGCCCCCTGCCCAGGCTCTCCTCTGGCTGCCATGGGGGGGACCTGGACCGCTAGGTGTGGCTCTGCTGCCCCCAGGGTGCTGTGCGCCCAGCCCCACCTGCTGCCCCGGGCAGCCTCGGACAGCCCCCCGCGAGCCCCCACAACCTGCACCCGACAGCTCCGTGCAGTCCCACCTGCTGGGAGGCGGACCCCGAGCCCACAGCCTGTGCGCCCTCGAGCTACCTCCCTGCCAGGACGAGGCCGTCAAGATAGCCAAACAGCGGGGGCCGCCCCCCGCACCCGGCCCTGGCTGTACCCCGGGCTCCGAGCCCCACATACAGGTGCAGAGCGGGGCCCCGCCTGCCCACCACCCTCCTCCTGGGCGGCCCCCGGCCACGCACCACGCCAGGCCCTGGGCAGGCCCCTGGAGCCCTCGGACCAGAGGAGGCCCCGGGGCCCAAGCCTCGGCACTCGTGCGGCTGCGGGGTCTGCAGCTTTCCGGAAAGAACAAGGCTTGTATCCCAGTGGTCTCTGCCTGCACAAAAGGAGTTTTGGGCGCCTTCGGCGCCACAGGGTGGTGTCCTAAGGGCCACGGCCGCCCAGTGGCCGGCATGGGTGAGTGGGGGCGGTGTCCAGGGTCACAGCATCCATGGTCCAGCCATGGGGATGGAAGCCCCCCGCCCTCTCAGCCCCCTGATCCCAGGACAGTGAAGTACATGGGGAGTCAGGACAGACCATTCACCGGGCCCTGGGCTGCGGGTGCAGGAGCCGCCAAGGCCGAGCCGCTCCCCTGGGCCAGCTTGAGGGACACTCTGGTCATCAGGCCACGAGCTCTGGGGGCAGAGGGACAGGGCAGTGCCCATCCTGGCCCCCCGCCCGCACCCTATGCACCCTTGTAGTTGACGGTCCTGTCACCGTCCTTGCCGGCCTCCACCTCATGGAGGGGCTCGCGGCTGCCATGAGCACGCACCTGCCCGATGGGCAGTGAGCCGCGGCCGCCGGCCCATGTCCACACCCCCCTGCGCCCGGCCTGCCTGCACCCCCTGGCCCACGCCTTGCCTGCCCACCAGTCCCTGGCCCACCCCAGGATGCTGATGCCCCAAAGGGGGCCCCAGCAAACCAACAAATGCTGGCATAAAGGTTTTCCCCCTCCCTTCCCTCCAAGCTCCTAAAACAACGCAGTAGGAATCTGGAGTAAGACCATTTCTGTGCCGCTGGCCAACATGCACGACCCCAAAGTCCACCTGAGAAGAAGCCGGCCGCTGCAAATGACCAGGCGGTGGGGCCCCAGGGACCCCCAGGAGCCCGAAGTCCCCGCTCTCAGGCCTGCCTGGAAGGGGCTGTGCAGGGAGCGGTGACCCCAGACCCGTCTCCACAGGGGCCACGGGCGCAGTGTCTGGGCACCTTGAGGACGCAGGTGGAGGTACAGCTCTGAGACCCCGCAAGACATGAAGCCCCTCCTGGAGAAACAACACGCAGGGAGGGCCCCACGTGGGCCTGGCAGGACAGTGGCACTCACCTCCCCGAGGCCACCTTCCCAGGCACCCCGAGGCCGACTAAGTGGGTGGGACGTAGGGCTGGGCACGCAGTCGCAGGCGGGACACCCCCTCCGGGCCTCTGCAGTGGTGGGCCAGGCCGGGCAGTCCTGCGGCGCGGCGACCTCTCTCGCCCAGCAGCCTCCACAGCCCTTGCACGCCTGGCACACACACCAAACTCCATCCCAGGTGCTGCCTCTGGAAGCCCAAGTGGGCCAGCTGGCCCATGGTCAGGGCAGGCGGGGACAGAGCGTGGCAGTGGAGCTCCTCGCTGGCACATGCCCCTAGGGCGGCTCAGCTGGTGGCAAAGCAGGAGGGCAGGGGGGCACGCACGAAGGGATTGGCTGGTGCAAGCACCACGGGAGAAGCTCTCCAGAAGAGCAGAAACGGTGAGGGAGGGTGAGAACAGGAGCTTGAGTCTGGGTGAGTGCCAGGGGTGAGTGCCTGGGGGAGCACCAGGTGTGATTGCCAGGTGCAAATTCCCTGGGGGAGAGAGCACCAGGTGTGAACCACGGGGGGGGGGGGGGGGGGGAGCACCAGGTGTGAATGCCCTGGGGGAGAGAGCACCAGGTGTGAGCGCCAGGTGTGAATGCTCTGGGGGGAGGGTGCCAGGTGTGAACCACGGGGGGGGGGGGGGAGAGCACCAGGTGTGAGCACCAGGTGTGAATGCCCTGGGGGAGAGAGCACCAGGTGTGAGCGCCAGGTGTGAATGCCCTGGGGGAGAGGGTGCCAGGTGTGAACCACGGGGGGGGGGGGAGCACCAGGTGTGAGCGCCAGGTGTGAATGCCCTGGGGGGAGGGTGCCAGGTGTGAACCACGGGGGGGGGGGGAGCACCAGGTGTGAGTGCCAGGTGTGAATGCCCTGGGGGAGAGGGTGCCAGATGTAAAGCACTGGGGAAGCACAAGGTGTGAGCACCAGGGAGCCTCTCGGATCCCGTACAGCCCCGTCACTCCCCCTCCGGCAGAGCGAGGGCAGAGGGGCTGGCCCAAGCCAGGGCTTCACGGTCCAAGCAGCTGAGGTTCAACTGTGAGCGCTGCGTGAAGAGCTGGCCCCGGCCCCCCAACGTGGTGGGCAATGCAGAGGCCTCACCCCACCCCACCCCAAGGCAACATTTGTCCCCAGGGCACCCCAGGACCCCAGGCCGACAGCCAGGGCTCATTTGCAGCCTGACCCACTTGGGGCAACAGGGAATAAAGGGCCGCCCCTCGGGGCCAAGGAGCCAGAGGGCAGCACTGGGCTGTGGGGAGGGGTTCCTCAGGGCCCTGCCGACTGTGGCGGCCAGAGGCTGGGCTGGACACGCTGGGGAGCGTCCACAGCAGCTTCCTGCCCCCCCCAGGGGGGACACAGCACCTGCCACACGGTCCAGGTCCCCAGGGGCACTGAACCGCAGTGTCGCCCGCTCGGGAACGCACCAAGCTGCCTCCTTCCCTTCCTGTGCCCCAAAAAAGGGGTGCCCTCAAGGCGTGGTCTCAAGGCCTGCTTCGGGGAGCCCAGTGACAAGGTATATTAAAACAGAGAGAAAGCAGAGCCTTGGCCCACCAGACCACGTGAGGGGCGAGGGGGTGCTGTGAGCACAAGGCCCGGCGAGGAGGGGGCTAGAGATACGGAGTCAGACTGAAAAGGTAACGTGGGCGCTTTACGGTGACCACTGAAATAGGAGAAACACGTGGATAGCTTCCAAATCTGTAGCAGAAAAAAAAGCATAAAGAAAATGTGAGATGACACTGTGAATGTAATCACCGAAGTATACACGTAAAAGTGATTAAGATAGGACATTTTTTCATGATAAAATTTTTTCAAAATGTGATAAACCCAACTGAACATAGGGAGGGAGAATGAAACATAAGGAAAGCAAGATAAATAGAAAGCAGAGTAACGTAATAAAGTAAATCCAATCACCTGACAGCGCTCCCAGTGGCGAAAGCTGCAACAATTTGAGCAAAAAAATAGTAGATCATAACCTGAAGTAGACAACACATATCCCTGAGTCCATCTGATATAAACAAATGACTGAAAAAATAAAGGGGAGAGAGGGGACAACTCAGCCTTGCAGAAGATTTCCAAACACTTTATGTAGCCACTCTGCCCTCGAAGAGCGGGAGCAGGGTCCCCAGTCTTTTTATGTGCGGGTGGCACATGGTGACGCCCTTCCCAGGAGCTCTGTGTTGAAAGAAAAGAGCGACGTTCCCACCGTGGAGAAACCTGGCAAGTCCCATCTCCACCAGCCGGTCGGGGTAGAGCCCTAAGGCGTGTGGCTAGAAGGTCCCGAGATGAGATGTGACGAGAAGGGTCTCGCCTCTGTGGGTGTCCTCCAGAATCCAGCACCCCAGCTTAGGCGAAACACCCTCCAGTCGCCACTGAGGGATGCTCCACAGAACCCCTGGCCAGCCTCCTTGCAGCTCTGCAGGTCACGGAAAGCAAGGGAAGTCCCAGGGCACTCGGGAGACCTGGTGACCGCTTGTGTCCAGACTGGGGTCCCGGACAGGGAGGAGCAGGTGAAAGGACGGGCTCCGGTTAATGGTTAACGACACTGTGTCCACAGGGCGGGTTCCCTGGGACAGGTGGAGCCTCCAACGCACGATGTCAATCACAGGGGAGCTGGCCCGGGGTATAGGGAGCCCCACACCATCCCAGCGGTTTATCTGTAAATCGAACTGTTCTAATAAAGCTTATTCCTAGAAAAGTAAATTCAGATATGTTAATAATGAAAATGATGCCATTTAAAACAACTGCCATTTAAAAGACAACTTGTGAGGCTGAATCAAAAAGCAAAACCCAGACGCTTACTAAGGGCACAGACAGGGTGGAGGGGAAATAAAGTGGACGCGCAGGCCAGGCAAATTCCTTCCCGGGGAGGGGTCCCCAAATTGGCCCCCGAAGCCCCTCGGCACCCCAGGCGTCCCGGCCTCCGAACGATCCTTCCCAGCACCCTCGAACTGGCCTAAACCTCGACTGTTTAACCCCCCCGAAGGATGAGCTGACCACACTGTCGCCCACGCGCGAGGAGTTCGCACGGCCAGAAGCAGCTACAGCTGCAGCGGGGCCGCTCCCGGGAGATTTCCGTAAAAGTCTTTGGCCTGCACAGCCGCTGCGCTCCGCGGGCCGCGGATGCGTCCTGAGGGCCGGGGTCTGCGGGGCGGGGGACCCTGTGCGCCCCGCCCCGGCCCCGGCCCCGCCCCGGCCCCGGCCCCGCCCCGCCCCGGCCCCGGCCCCGCCCCGCCGCCCCGGCCCCGCCCCCGCCCCCGCCCAGGCCCCGCCCCCGCCCAGGCCCAGGCCCCGCCCCGCCGCCCAGGCCCCGCCCCGCCGCCCAGGCCCCGCCCCGCCGCCCAGGCCCCGCCCCGCCGCCCAGGCCCCGCCCGGCCCGGAAGCGCGCTCCCCGGCCGCCGCGCCGCAAGTGTCCACCAGGGGGCGCGCGAGGGTCGGGCAGGGGCCCCGGGCGGAAAGCGGTTGTGTTTCCGGTTCCGGGGCCGGGGCCGGGGCGGAGTCTACCTTACCCGGGCTTCGCCGGGTGCCGCGCGCCGTGCGTCTCGCCGCGTTGCGAGCTCGGCCTCCTCCGCGGGTCGGAGCCGCTCTCGGTCCCTCGTGTCAAAGCTCTGCCCTTTGGTCTCCTTTTCGGGTTCCCACAGTTTCTGGGCACGAAAACCAGACGTAAACGTGCCTCCATTCTCCTCTACGGCGTGGGTGGGCGACAGGGCAGGGCGCCCACTGCGGAAAAGTGGACGCGGCCGCCCTGCCTGGCTGCTCGGGCCGTGCATCCTCCCGCTCCTCAAGAATGACTGGGAAGGGGGGAGGGTTCAAAGTGAACTCTCCGTTTAAAAGCTGAGTCCGTTTTTCTAAACCACAGTGAACACAGGCACAGAAGAGGCCCCAGGCAGCCTCCGTGCTGAGCCCCCGGGATGGCCCAGAAGCAAACCAGACCTGGCCCCAGCCCGGGAGGAAGAGCAGCAGTGTCTGGACAGGTCACCGGATGCCCCAGGAGGCAGGGTGCAGGGCCGGGGGTGGGCAAGGCTGAGGAGCCCACCGCCCGGTCCAGCCGTGGGGCCCTGCTGCCACGGGCCTGCACTGGTAAACACTCTGCATTACTGATGTTGCAGGGAGGAGGGAGGCACGGGCTCGAACAGGAATGAAGGGTCCACGCAAAGGTTGAAGTGGAAGAAACCGCAAGTGGGTGGGCTGCGTGTGGCCAGGAGCCCTTGCTTTTCCCTGCAGAACTGCCCCTCCCAGGCCCTGGGGGGCCCAGGCCCACCACTCTCTTTCCTGGGCGCCACTGCAGGGCAAGGGATCCAACTCAGGACCTCGAAGGGGCCCAGTGGGTCTCATTAGGCACGAGTCTCCCAGAGAAGCCCCCATCCCCAAAGAGCACCCTGTGGACCTCAAGTTTGCACCAGGGGAGGGGGAAGCTCCTGGGTCCGTTGAGGCCTCAGCCCCACCCCTCCCTGTCCCAGCCCCTGCCCCGGGGACCATTGGTCTTGACATCCTCAGACACGGTGGGAACCCTGCGGGGTCCCTCGGTCCCAGCCCTAACGCTGCTGACTGTGGGTGACCCCGTGTCCCTCTTCCATCCAGGCCCCGCTCGTGAGGCTCACAGGTCACCCACCCACAGCCTCGCCCTCCCTGCTGCTGTAGCCTGCTCAGGGGGCTGGGTGGTTGGGGGAAACGACTCTTCCTTCCTTGTTTTTTCCAGTTTTGTTTGAACATCACGACAGGATCGTTTTGTCCACGAGCTCAAGGAGACTCTAAAATGCGTCAAGGGAAGTGGATGAGGCTCAACTGATAGAGCGTCTGCCTACCACATGGGAGGTCCAGGGTTCAAACCCCAGGCCTCCTTGACCCGTGTGGAGCTGGCCCACGTGCAGTGCAGATGTGCGCAAGGAGTGCTGTGCCACGCAGGGGTGTCCCCGCGTAGGGGAGCCCCACACACAAGGAGTGTGCCCTATAAGGAGAGCTGCCCAGTGTGAAAACAGTGCAGCCCGCCCAGGAGTGGCGCCGCACACGTGGAGAGCTGACGCAGCAAGATGACGCAACAAAAAGAGACACAGATTCCCGTGCCACTGAAACAAGCGGACACAGAACACACAGCGAATGGACACAGAGAGCAGACAACTGTGGGGTGGGGGGAGGGAAGGGAGAAAAATTAAAAATAAAATAAAATGCATCAAGAGCTCCAGGCCTCCCTGCAGCTGCTCCAGCGGACGCAGTAGCCAGAGCAGGGGCAGGAGCAGCAGCCGGGGGACCACGCAGAGAGGACCTGGCGTGCGCAGCCCCCTGCAGCAGCAGCCCTGGCCCCCCGCTCCTGCCGCCCTCTGTGGGCTTCCCCCTGCCTGAGGTCAGGGTCACCGCGGTGCCCACCAAGGCCTGGCTGCGCAGCTCCAGGGGCTGCCGGAGGGGCATCAGGGCGGGGCAGATGGCAGGACAGACAGGCTCGTAGAAACCTCCGATCCGCAGGCAGCCGGTCCTGTGGGCACTGAGCGGTTGCCCCTGGGGTGCCCAGCAGGGCCTGTCGGTCCCTTATGAGCGTCACGGCGAGAGGCTCAGGGCCCCTGGCTCCCGACGGCTGCCACGTGCCTGGCCACGCCCGCTGGCTCCCAGATGCCCAGGACCAGAGCGGGCCTCCCAGAAGAGGCAGCCGGGCCCCTGCCCCCTGCTGCTTGAGGCATGCAGCCCACCACTTCCTCGTCTTCCTCCGCCCGTGCCCCTGCATCTCCCCCAGGCCCTGCCCGGCCTCGGTTGCCCCATCCAGGAGCACACCTTGCATCACCTCCCAGGGGAGGGCCTGGCCTCGGGGACGGGATTCTCGACAAACAGGCCTCAGGGCCGCAGGGCGGGCGGGGAGCCAGCCGTGGAGACGGAGCCCCGGGGAGGCCAGGCTGACGCCCTGGCGGGCCCTGTGGGGCGGGCCCTGCTGAACCTTCAGCGCAGCCCCCCACCCCCCGCCCGCGCCTGGCCCGTGCGCAGCCCAGGCCAAGCGTGACATGCCCCCCTCGGCCTCATCCCCGCTGGTCCCAGCCCACACCCCACTGCAGCCACCTGCTTTGTTTTTAGTTATATTATTTTGTTGTTATTTTTTAAAAATACGGAACATTTCAAGAGTTTGCGTGTCACGTTTGTGCAGGGCCGCACTCATCTCCTCTGCAGGCTCCGGCTCCAGGCTACGTGCTGCGGAGAGCACGGCCTGGAAGGGTGGCCTGGGCTCCGGGCGTGGGGTCTGCGCCCAGATCCCAGCCCCATAGGCCTCGGGGAGCAGGCAGGGGCGCCAGAGGGGTTGGGCCCTGGAAGGTGGGGGGGGACGGCCAAGGAGACCACCCGAAACCCAAGGGCCGCGTGGGAGTGCTCAGGAGGGCAGGTGGAGCAGGCGCCCCACAACTGGGCGCCAGGTGCTGCGCTGGGGGCGGGGTAGGGGCTCCTGGGGTTCCACCTGGGAGAGGGTCTCTGCTCCTGGGGAACCAGGAAACAGCACGTGCAGGAACCAGGAGCACAGAGGAAAGGGGAGGAGGGCGGCCTGGGGGCGCCGCTCCAGGGAGGGGTCTCGGGGAGACTGCTGGCCGGGAGGTGGGCACCCAGCCTGCTGTGCCCCCTGGCTTGGGGTCCCGTGGCCGTCCTGCCCGTGAGGCCTCTGGAACCCGCCCCCCAGATCTGGAAGTCCCTGCCCTCTCCGGGGGCTCGGGGGTCGCCTTCCTCTCGGCCTCCCTGGCCAGCCATCGGTGCGCAGCCCGGCCTAGGCACACCCAGCGCTGCACTTTCTGGAATCCCTGAGGCCGCGGCCCACCTCCTCCGGGGGAGCAGGCCAGCGCCCACGCCCACCTAGCGCTCCAGCCCCTCCCAGGGGCCGGCCAAGTTGGCCTGGGTGGGCGCCCCGGCGGGCAGGGTCTGGGTCTCCCGTGGCACCTCCTGGTCCCCCTTGCAGGGGCCTGGGCAGCCCCACGGCGCGCTTGGCCTCCTCGTTCCCACGGCGGCCCCCTCTGCTGCGTGCCTGGACGTCTGGTGAGCAGGCAGCCAGGGCCAGCCGCCCTCCCCGGGCTCCGGCTGTGCCTCCCGGTGCCCCGGTCGCCTTCCACCCCGAGACGGCGCCACCGGCAAGCCCTGTCCCGAGGTCCACCAGCTGTCCTCCTCACCAGCCGCCCTGCCTCCCGGGCCTGCTCCCCTTGGCAATCAGGCACACTCTGCTCGCAGCCCCAAGGGTCCCCGACCTGCGCCCCCGCCCTGCCATGTCTGGACCCCCCCCCCACCCCAGGCCTTTCCTCTTCTCAGCTGGGCCGGTCGAGGGCACCGCCCCCTCCCCGCTCCGCCCCCCTTCTGAGTTGGTATTTTTTCAAAAATACCTGATTCATCCCAAAAGCCTTTTGTATAGAAACGGGAAAGCCAAAAAGCCAAATTTCAAATTCACATGGAACTAACTGCAAGGGCCCCAAATAGCCAAAACAACTTGAAAAAGAAGAACAAAGTTGGAAGACTCATACTTCCTGATTTCAAAATTTACTACAAACTTACAGTAATCGAAACCATGTGGTCCTGACACAAGGAGAGACAGACCAGTGGAGTCGAATAGAGAGTTCAGAAATAAGCCCACACGTCTACCGTCAGCTGGTTTTTGACAAGGGTGCCAAGGTCACTGAGCGGGAAAGAAGTCTTCTCAAGAAACGGTGCTCAGAGAACTGGAAGCCCATGTAAAAAAATTATTACGAAATTGATCACAGAGCTAAATATAAGAGCTAATAAGCTACAACTCCTAGAAGAAAACAGGGACGAATCTCCATGGCCTTGGATTTGGTAATGGATTCTTAGGTTTTCCAACAAAAGCACAAGCAATGAAAGAAAAAATAACTTCCAGTTTGTTAAAATTTAAAACTTTTGCACATGAAAGGAGAGTATAAAGAGAGGAAAAACCCACAAAATGGGAGAAAATATTTGGAAACCATGTATGATAAGGGTTTAAGATCTAGAATATATAACTCTTACAACTCAGTGAAAAAAGACAGAAAAATTTTAAAATGGGAAGACTCTTTGAAACTAAACAAATGTATCTTAGTATTACAAGATGTTAATATCAGGCAAAAAAATACAACCAAAGCCAACTGTGTACAATAGCAGATAGTAATAAATTTAATATCTTTCAGTAAGGGTTTTTTTAAAAAAAGGAAATATACTAATGGAAAGAAACTAGACACAAAGTACTACATGTTGCTTGACTTCACCTATACATAATATAAATACAAATGAACTGAAGAGACAAACAGAAAAGGAGCCATGTGCAGCCGGGGAAGCACAGAGGGACTGAGAGATGATGAGGGAGTGTGTGTGTTAGGTAGGCAAGGGAGTGAGGAGCTTATTAAGAAACGGGAAAGGAGTACACAGACCAAGACAGGGCGCCGGTGTGCTGCAGGACGCGTCGCCCACGTGGGGGCCGGTCACTCTACCCTCTTCCCGATGTGGGGAAGGGGCCCTGCTGTTGGCTGTTCTGATGTTTGTCTGTTTTTGTTTTTGTTTTTGTATTTTATTATTATTACTGAAGTAATGAAAATGCCCTAATAAGGGAGCTGAGGTGGCACAAGAGAATGATCACCTCTCTCCCACTCCAGAAGGTCTCAGGATGAGTTCCTGGAGCCACCTAATGAGAAGACAAGCAGACATAGAACACACAGCGAATGGACACAGAGAGCAGACAGCAAGGGGGCAGGGAGGAGAAATAAAATAAAATAAAATACCCACTATAAAGAAAATGCCCTGATAATGATTGAATTGATGAATGCACAACTATATGATGATACCCAATATCATTTACCATGGATTGTACACTTTGGATGGACTGTATGCTTTATTAATATGTATCAGGTGCAGGTGTAGCTCAGTTGCCCCAGTACCTCCTAAAAAAAATTGAAAAATAAAAAAATAAATAAAATAAATAAAATTGATTTGTTTAAAAAAAATGGGCAAAGGACTTGAATAGACATTCCTCCAAAGAAGATATACAACAAGCACATGAAAAGATGCTCAAAACCATTAATCATTAGGGAACTGCAAATCAAAACTATGAGGTGACACTGCTCACCCACTAGGATGGCTGTAATGAAAAGCACAGAAAACAAGAGCTGGGGAGAATGCGGAGAAACTGGAGTCCTCCTGACATTGCTGGGGGGTGTCAGATGCGGTGGCCACTGTGGAAAACGGTCTCAGGGTTCCTCAAGAAGCTCCACAGAGGGAAACAGACTTGGCCCAGTGGTTAGGGCGTCCGTCTACCACATGGGAGATCTGCGGTTCAAACCCTGGGCCTCCTTGACCCGTGTGGAGCTGGCCCATGTGCAGTGCTGATGTGCACGTGTCCCCTGCGTAGGGGAGCCCCACGCGCAAGGAGTGCGCCCGTGAGGAAAGCCGCCCAGCACGAAAGAAAGTGCAGCCTGCCCAGGAATAGCGCCGCCCACACTTCCCGTGCCGCTGACGACAACAGAAGCAGACAAAGAAACAAGACGCAGCAAATAGACACAGAGAACAGACAACCGGGGGAGGGGGTTAGGAAATTAAATAAATAAATAAATCTTTAAAGAAAGAAGCTCCACAGAGCACTCCTGGAAGACCCGCCAATTGTGCTTCCAGGTACATGGTCACAAGAATTGACAACAAGGAAGTGGATTTGGCTCAACTGGTAGAGCATCCGCCTACCACCTGGAGGTCCAGGGTTCAAACCCAGGGCCTCCTGACCTGTGTGATGACCTGGCCCATGTGCAGTGCTGATGCGCACAAGGAGTGCCCTGCCATGCAGGGGTGCCCCCGCATAGGGGAGCCCCAGGCACAAGGAGTGTGCCTTGCAAGGAGAGCCACCCTGCACGAATAAAGCTCAGCCTGCCCAGGAATGGTGCTGCATACACGGAGAGCTGACACAGCAAGATGATGCTACAAAAAGAGACACAGATTCCCGGTGCTGCTGACAAGAATGAAACAAACATAAAAGAATACACTGTGACTGGACACAGAGAGCAGACAACTGAGTGGGGAGGTGGGGATGGGGAGAGAAATAAATGAAAAATAAATCTTAAAAAAAAAAAACCGACAACAGGGACTCAGTGAGCACTCGCAGTCATTGCAGCACCGGGGAAAACAGCAGGAGGTGGACAGCCCAGGGGCCGCAGCAGGGGAGCGGGCAAAGGAGCCGTGACCCCACCTGGCTCCTCGGCTGGGAGGAGTGACCCCGTGGATCTGGGCAGCGTGACGCCAAGTAGACCAACCAGACCCAGAAGCTCCCATGCGATTTGCTCACAGGCGACGCCCGGAGCAGGCAAACCCCGACGCGGGCACTGGGTGCACGGCCCCCAGGGGCTGCAGGAGGGGAGATGGGGGTGACCGTGGATGGGGATGGGGTTTCAGGAATGCTTTGAAGGGCACTGACCAGTACCTTGAAACTGGCTTAGATGGTCCATTTTGTGTGTGTTTTACACCCACCCTGCTCGTGTAGGGGCCTGGGGGTCCCCAGGAGCACCTGTGGGGTCTCTCCCTCCAGGTGAGGGGTGGGGAGGGGAGAGGGGAACGGTTGTTCGTGGGCTGAACGTGGCAGGTATGGTGCGCCATGGCTGGGGGCGGTGTGGCAGGGGTGACATGGTGCAGCGTGGCGGGATGCCGTGTGGCCACTGCGGCTCAGAGTGGCGTGGAGTGGCGGGGCGCAGGGCAGCGTGGTGGGGCTGGGTGTGGCGTGATGTGGTGTAATGTGACGTGGCCTGGCAGGGCACAGCTTGGCCTGGCGTGGGGCTTGGTGACCGGCTCCTGAGCAGGCACAGCTCTGGGCTTGTGTGGCCAAGGAACCACACACCCCTTCGCACGCTCCCTGGGTCTGGTTTGGGGCACGTGGATGGGCCGTGGCCAGGGAAGATGGCTCCGTGGCTGCCCGCCACACGTGGTCCTTCGGGTCCGATGGCAGCACGCCCGCCTCTTGGGAGAGGGGAGTGGGTGCTGGCACGGTGCTGGGCTCAGGGGGTTGGGACTCTGGGGCCATCCTTGGGTGCAGCCCCGGGTGGGGCTCGGGGAGGCCTTGCCTCAGTGGCTCCCGGGCACCTTAGCAGGCACCCCGGGGGGCCGCAGCCAGCCTCATGGGGGCTGGGCGCCTCCTCCCGCCTGCTGGGGCCTCAGGTGTGGGCTGTTTACCTGGTGGTGCTGTTGGAGCAAATCCCCGGGCACGATCCTCGGAGAGATGAATCCCCAAACAGCCTGGAGCCTCTGCTCCCAGCAGCTGAGGGAAGCGGAGGCCTGAGGACTCCACGGCTCCCATGGGATGTCCCCCCCCCCCCCCCCCCCCCGCACCCGCGGGCTGTCAGGCCTGGATGTGGGCGGGGCTCAGCCCTGGGAGCCGGGGTCCCCTGCTCTGGCCTGCGGCTGCCAAGCAGGGGTCCCCGTGGGGTTGGAGCGATGCTGCAAGGGTACCCCTTCCCCAAGAAGCCTGGGCCTGCAGGTGGCAGTTCAGTTCAGGCTTGGCCAGGCTGCAAGAGGGAGGTTGGGGTCCCAGAAAGGGTCTCGAGGTCCCAGGGCCCCCACTGGCTGGGACAGTCGCCTCTGGACAAGTGGCCTTCGACCCCAAGGCCCTGCCCCTGGGCTCCCCATCCTGGGCTCTCCACGGCCTGTCCCCGCTCCTGTCCCCGCCCCCTCCCCTCGGCTGAGCGTGGGTGTTGGGGACTGGTCCCCTCCAGCCCCCCCCCCTGCCCCCCCCCCCCCGGCTCCCTCTGAATCGCTCCTGGCGTGTCCGCATCTGGCTGGCGCTCTGGGGTCTGCTTTCGCCACCGGCCGGGACGTGTCCAGGGCGTTGCCTGGTGACCACACGGCCTCCTGCGGGCAGCGCCCACGGAGAACAATTGTGGCCTCGCAGCCAAGGGAGCCGCCCAGGCCCAGCAGGAAATGGGGCTGGGGTGGGCGGGAGGCAACCTTGAGGCCCCGCAAATGCCCGGGGGGGCTGGCAGCTGCTGGCACCCTGGCGGGCTAGGGGTCCCGGCTGGCGGGGGGCAGCTACCCTTCCTGCCCGGCTCTGCCCCAGCACGTCGGGCTCAGGCCAGGGCGGAGCAGACGCAGGAGCCGCCTCTCTCCCCTGTCCCTCCCCGGCAGTATCGGACACCAGAAGCCCCAGAGGGGCCCTGGGGCCACCTTGCCAGGCCCCCACCTGCTGCCTGTGCCCCCGGGCCCCAGGGGCTGCCCTTAGAGGGGCACCTCAGGAGGACACCTGCCAGACAGAGGGGCCGGGCAGTGCCAGCCTGGGCGAGCGGGGCTCCCCGATAGCCCCTGGCGCCGGCTGTGCCTGACCCCGCCGTCTCCTCGTGGGGGCCTGCTCGGCCTCTCGTCAGCTCCGTGAAGCTCCTGCCACCGGTACCGACTCCCCGCTGATGCAGCTCCCGCACGGGCATGCCGTGGTGTGCGCGCCCGCGCGGGGCCTCAGCGAGGTTAACGCTCCAAACCCGAGGGGCATCCTCCATGCCGTGGCGCTGGACAGCCCGGACGCGGGGCGGCCTGGGCGCCCGGGGCGGACACGTCGGGACGTGCCTCTGTGCACAGTCCCGGATCCCGCAGGAGAGAAGCCCACGCCACGGAGCCACGCACAGCGTGCCCCCGACTGCAGGGCTGAGCTCTGCGAGGACCGGCCCCGCCTGCCCCCCACGGGGGGAGCTCGAGGGCCAGGGACCGCTCCCCAGTTTCCCGAGGGTTTCTGGTCCAAGTCTCAGGGAGGGGACACAGGCCCCCCACCCCGGAAATGCAGAGGAGAAAGCCACCCGCTCCGCCCTGCCTGGCGGCACCCGGCGCGTCCTGACTCTCCTCAGGCTTGGTGCCCTCCCTCCACCCGGATGCCCAGACCGTGGCCTGAGGTGGGTGTCCTGAGGGTCCGAGGCTGGAAGGTCACGTCACGGGAGGCCGAGCAGAAGCAGGTGGCGCACAGCCTGAGGCTTGGGCGCGAGGAACACGCCACCTCCGGCTGCGCTGCGCGGGGGCAGCGGTCCTGGCCCGGTCCTGGCAAGGGGTGGCGGCTGGGAGGTGACAGCCCCCCCCCCCAGGCCAGTGAGGCCCGACGGGGCCCTCAGGTGCTCCGCTGGCCACAAGCCCTCCCCACCCCTCCAGGCTCCCACCGCCCTCGGCCCCTGGGCCCCCCGCCTGTGCTCTGCCGCTGTCCATGCGAGGCTGCCCACCCACGCCCCTGGTGCCAGCACTGCCGGGCGGGGCCCGGGCCGAGCAGCCCAGCCCCCGGCCCCTGGCGAGGGGGAGGAGGAGCAGGGGCGGGTGGCCTCGCCAGCAAGTGCGACCCAGTTCTGTCTCAAAGGCCTCTGGAGGCTGCAGGGACGAGGGCGCGGAGCCCCATTCCCTCATCCTCGGGGCACGGGCGGCCGGGCTCCCGGGAGGGAGGCCGGGTGGCCGCGCCCTGGCGGCCTGGGCAGCGCCCAGCAGGGCCGCGGGCAGCGCCAGGAGCCAGAGCAGCGGGCAGTGCCAGGAGCCAGAGCAGCGGGCAGCGCCAAGAGCCAGAGCAGCCGGCAGCTGCCTTTCTCCTGGCATCTAGAAGGCCTGATGGCGCTAAGGCTTAGAAACATCTAGACCTGTGAGAAGACCTACTTTCCTGCAGGACGGGGGGGGCACTGAACGACGCTCTCAAGGGGCAGGGCTCACGCCCAGGCGCCCTGCTATTGGAGGCGGAGGGCTCATGGACCTCCGCGCCACGGGCTCAGAGGGAGGCCGTGCTGGGGCCACGGAGGGGTCGCCCCTTTTCTTCCCGGGGTTTCCTCTGTGAGCTGCCGGGACGCCCCCCTGCCCCCGGGGCCTGTGCACCTCTGGCCGGTGGGCTGGCGGGTGGCCCCAGGCTGTGGGATGGGGCCCTGGGGCCCTGCTCCCGCCCTCTGTTTTGCCCTCACACGCTGCCCACCAACGTGTAAACGAGGATTTCTGACCTGTCGGTGGGGCAAGTTCCAGGGGAGGCCCACGGGCAGATTAGCTGGAGGCTGCACCCGAAAATCACAACCGGGGGCGTGGGCCAGCCCCGCTCCCCACGCACCCTGGGGGTTCCCTGTGGGCCATGCGGGGAAGTGGGGCCCGCACACTCGCTGTGCTCAGAAGGAAAACCAAGGTGGGGTGGAGTGGGGTGCCCCGCGCGGGGTCGGGAGGAGCCGAGACCCGGCACTGCCAGGGCATCTGGCAAAGGCCCTCCCGGGCAGGTGAGCCGCAAGGGCAAGAAGTGGGGGTGGGGGGTGGGGGTGGAGCCTTCCTGTCTGAGGGGCCCCTGGGACAGGGAGGGGGCCAGAGGGCAGCAGGGGGATGGGGGCGTGGGACCCGGGCGCCCATGTCAGGCAGAGGCCCGTGACTGAAGGGACAGTCACGGAGCCCTTCCGGGGTGTGGGGGGCGTGGGCAGGGCGCTGGCCATGATGGGAGGCTGGCACAGCCGGCGCCTGTTCAAGCAGGGTGCTCACTCCCAGGGCATGGAGTGACAAAGAGGGAACCCCTGGTGTTAAAATGGAACTGGAGCCGACAGCAGAACTCCCAGCGACCAACACGGAGAGAGAAAATGCAGGCCCGTCTGTGTGCGCAGACGTGCGTGGACCAGGCGCAGGGTCCCAGCTCTTCCCAGAGGGCCTGAGAGCTGCGACTCCCCGACTCCCCGGGGGCACGAGAGCCCCCAGCCCCTCCCTGGTTTCTCAATTCCACTCCCCACCCAGGGGCTCCAGGAAGGATGTGCTGGCCAGAACGGCCTGAGACCGGGAATACTTCCTGGCCTCGGGGAGAGCAGGGTGCAGGAGCAAGCTGCCCGCGCCCTGGAGGTGTCCCTCTCCAGGCTCCTTCCACGCTGGCCAGAGCAGAGGGTCCAGGCAGGCGCCACAGGGAGGGGCAGGGCCACGGGGGTCAGGACCAGCCGTGGCGGAGACGAGGTGTGAAGCCATGGCGCGGTGGAGCCAGAGCCGCCGGCCCCGGGCTTTCCAGGCCAGCAGCGCCCATCCTCTTCCCCACTTGGGGAGCACTGGAAGAGGTGGGCCATTTTGCCAGCGAGGGGCTACTCCCCTGGCCGCCCCCTCCCTAGCTGTGCAGCCCCTGCAGGTGTGCTCCTGCAGGCCTGCCTGCTTCTGCGGGTGTTGACCCGGGCCTTCTGTCCACCTCCCCTGCCCAGGCTTCTCCCAGCGCACACACGACATCCACTCGTGAAGGCCTCTCGTTCTTCCCCAACTCCGTCTTGCCGCCCCGGAGGCCGCACGCGCGGGCCCGCCTCGGCCCCACGCCGAGAGGTCAACCGGCCGCCGTGGGCGGGAAGACCCTCACTCTGCAGCCGGCGCCGCAACACGAAGCGGAAGCAGGCTCGCGTCCTCGTGCTGTCCGCTCCGGCGCGGCCGGCTTGAGCACGGACGCGCGTGGGAGGCCCCGAGGAGGGGTGGACGCCCCCGGAGCCCAGGCCGACCCCCGTACGAGCTCGGCCCCACGCGCGCCACGGACGCCCACGTTGACCAACGCCAGCCCGCTCCACAGCACTCGGCCCCGCGCGCGCTCGGACCTGCGTGGCGACCACGGCCCGCGGTGGAGCGGGGCCGCGGCCCCTTTAAGCGGCCTCGTGCACGCGCGGCGGGGCCGGCCGGGGCGGCCTGCGTGCGCGCGCGCGCGTGCGCGGTGACGCGGCGCGTGGGGTTTCCCGAGGCTGCGGCAGGGGCCGCCGCGCCCATCCCGATGGCTGGAGGCGTCTGAGGGGCGGACGGAGGCGGCGGCGGGAGCGGGCAGCGCGCGGGCCGGAGAGCAGCAGCCGCCGCGGCGGGACCGACCGAGCGCCGGAGCGCGAGCGGCGCCCGAGACACCTCCCGGGCGGCGGCCGAGCGCGCGGCGGGCCGGAGCGGGGTGCCGGGTAAGCGGCCCCGAGGCCCGCGCGCGGCCCCTCCCCCGCCCCGGCGCGGCCCCGCCCCGGGGGCCCCTGCCCGGCCCGGGGGTCGCCCCTGCCCGCGGCGCCAGCCTCTCCCGCGCCGGGGGCTCCCCTCACCCACCCCGGCCGCCTTCCTGCCCCGCCCGGGGGAGCCGGCGGGGGAGGGGCGCCGCCGCGTCAGGGCCCGCCGGGCCCGCGCCCCCCCGCCCCCCCGCCCCGGGCCGCCCCCCGCGCGCACCCCCCGCCCCGGCGGGGCCCGGGCGCTGGGGCGGCGCGAGCCTGTCGGGCAGGGACAAAGGGCGGGGGGCGGCGCGCCCTCCCTCGGCGCCGCGTCTCCCCGGCGCCCCCCTCCGCTCTGGCTCCCCCCCTTCTCCGGCTCCTGGTCCCCAGCGGGTCGCACCCGGCCCCCCTCCCCGCGTCGATCCCCTCCCCACGCAGGCCCCCCCACCTAGGCCCCCCTCACGCGGGCCCCCTCCCCGCGCAGGCCCCCCCACCTGGGGCCCCTCACGCAGGCCCCTCCCCACGGAGGCCCGCTCCCCGCGTAGGGCTCGGCGCGCCGCGCCCGCGCCCCCCGTCGGCGCCCCCTTCCCACGTGGGCCCCCCGCCGCCGCCCCCTCCCGCGCGGGTCGCGCCTGCTGCGGGGCGCCGGCCTCGTTCTGAAACGCAGGTTTTCCGCCGACTTTGGGGCCGCGGCGCGGAGGCGCGCGTGGGGAAGGTGTCCGGCCCGCCGCGCCCCCGGAGCGCGCCCGCGGATGAATGGCCGTGCGCGGCGGCAAGATGGCGCGGGCCGGGGGGCCGGGGGGCCGGGGGGCCGGAGGCCGGGGGGCCCGGGGGGCCGGGGGGCCCGGGGGGGCCGGAGGCCGTGGGGACTGGGGGGCCGGGGGGCCCGGGAGGCCGGGCCTGGGGAGCCGGGGGGGCCGGGGGGCCGGGCCTGGGGGGCCGGGGGGGCCGGGGGGCCGGGCCTGGGGGGCCGGGGGGGGCCGGGGGGCCGGGGGCCGGGCCTGGGGGGCCGGGGGGACTGGGGGGCCGGGCCTGGGGAGCCGGGGGGGGCCGGGGGGCCGGGGGCCGGGCCTGGGGGGCCGGGGGGACTGGGGGGCCGGGCCTGGGGGGCCGGGGGCCGGGCCGGGGGGGGCCGGGGGGGCCGGGGGGCCGGGCCTGGGGAGCCGGGGGGGGCCGGGGGCCGGGCCTGGGGGGCCGGGGGGGCCGGGGGGCCGGGCCTCCGGGGCCTGGCACCAGGACCCGCGCGGCCCCACGCAGGCCTGGCTCGGGGTGCGTGGCTCCGCGTGTCCGTGTCTGCTTGGGGCGCGGTGAGCTCGGCGCGGCCGGGCCGCGAGGTCGGGGTGGGTAAAACGCGCAGGCTGCCCCCGCGAGGAGGGGGCGCGGGCGCGGGGCCTGCGGGGCTGGGCGCCTCTGCGTGGGCCCGTCCCTCCCGCGGGGCGGTGGTCCTGGGGGAGGGGCTGCTCTTCGGACGTGAGCCCTGGTGTGCGCTCTACTGAGAGGCATCGCTTCTGGATGCTTCCGGAAGGTGCAGATTGCAAAAAGCGAGCCGAGAGGCCGTGGCCTCGCCCCTGCCGAGCCCGGGTGTGGGGCTGGGACGCGCCGCCGGCGAGCAGCGCGCGAGACCTGGGGCGGCTGGGCCGGGGGCGCCTGCGGTCGGTGCGGGGCGAGGCCGGACTCTGGAGCAGCCTCGCGGTGCGCCGGGAGCGCGCCTGCTGCGGGCGGGGCCATGGCCGGGGCCGCCCGGCTCCGGCCGAGAAATAATGCATCGCCCCCTCCCCCCTAAACCTCACTCCGGCTAATGCGTTTGGCCTCAAAGCTTTACTGTCTTCTTGTGTTTGGTGCTTGAGAAATGGGCCGATCTATAAGGAGTTGACTTGGCCCCGCTAGGAGATGGTGTGCAATATCCTGTGGAAGTAGCTGATGAAGCTTTGTTCTTTCCTTTTTCTTTTGCTTTGCTAAAAGTTCCTGTATCCGTTATTGTTTTGATTGGAAACGTTTTAACTCTAGAAATAGCTTTGAAAAAAGGGATGAAAACGGTCTTCAGAGCGTCTGTAGAATTATCTGTTGTTTTTAGCTAATACTTTAGTGAATAATACTTATTTTACCTTAGGAGTACAGCATTGGCATTTGTTATAGAGACTTCACTGGATTGGCTTTCTCTGCCCTAAAGATTTGGCTTATGTTGGTCTCTAAATTGGATTAAATTCTTACTGTCTGCAGGCTCTGGCTTTTAGCATAGTGGATTGGTCATAGGCATTCTCAATTATATTATCTGAGTTTGACCATATGGTGTGCCACATTATTTTGAAAACCTCATTTAGTGTAATTCTGATACAATATGGAATACAATTTTTTTAGGAGTTCTTTTTATTTGTGTATAAATTCTTATTTTCAGTTTGCCTTCATTGATAAGAATGGTTGGAAAAATTATGAAATAGACTGGTCAGTTAAGTTTTTGACTTCGTGAACATAGAACAAGAAAATAAAAGAACAAATTTTAACTGAAACTGATCAGAGGATTAATTTACAAGACTGGAATGCTGGTTTAATGTTACTGAAAAAAAAATCATCCAAATATGTGTGTGGGGTGGGTGTATATGTGTATATATTGACTAATGTAATTATCATATTAAGTTTTCTGAAAAGGATGGAATACCGCTTCTTTTTAAAGCTATGATTTATGCTCCAGAATGCTCATTTAAGAAATATAAACAATCTGTAGAGGTTTGAATTGGTTTAGTGGGTCAGTGGAATCCTAAAAACTTTTTTTTTTAATGCCTACTACCATTAGGTGCTACAGGAATCCATGGAAATCACTTGCTGGCTTTCAATGATAGAAAAGCTTTCAGTTTTACAGAACAGTGTTGTGTTTTTTTTTGTTTTGTTTTTCTCTTTTTTTTAACTTAAATGAAAGTATTCCCTTACTTGTTGTAAATTAAAGTTTTCAGAAAGGTATTTCTAAAAGCTTACTGATTTAAAAGACGGAATCAGGGTTTATCTAAGGTAATTCTTCAGAGATCATCTAGTTGAACTGATTTTGCCATTGATAAAAGGTCATTATGATTTAATAATTAGTTGTTTCAAGCTTAATGTACTCTATTAAGGGGGAAATAATTTAACTTTTTTGATCTATTAGATTGGACTGAAGGCATTGGTTGTACTTAGTCCTGTTTACTTGCAGGTAATGTGTCTTTATGCAAATCTATTTGAGTATCTCCTGATTTAGACCTTGACTGTCAGAAAATTTATTCTCTGAGGATTACAGAATCTCTTGGCTTTCTGTCCAAATTTTGTAGTTAATAAAGGTTAACAAAATTGTGGACATTGTTTCTTCAAACAAGAGACTGTCAAAGCCTCTGTAGTAGGCTTTAAAAAATATAGGAATTTAAAGATTTGGAGCTTCCTTTTGGTGAGCGGATTTGCACGAGTTCTTTGACTTATCCGCGTCTTTCTCACGGTAAAGCAGGGGTGCTGCACCTCCTCCTAGGGTTGTTTGAATTACTGTTAGCGGGAATCCTTCAGGACAGTGCCTGGTCCTTACTGCCTGGGAGGGCTGGCCATTTCTTTTGCGTTGGCCTTGCTTTCTAAAAATCTCTTTAACTATGATAATGTAATAGGAAGACAGCTTACTGAGAGATTTGTTTTTCCTTTTTTCCTCCTGGTTCTGTAGAAAGATTAATTCAGGGTATGGGCCATGCATCTATCAGCTGTTTCGTTGTTTTTTTTTCTTTTCATATATCTCACTTTTTCTTGTGTCTTCTCTCACATTTTTCTTTTCTTGAAACTATACATATAGGGCAATTTCAAGCCTATACCTTATTTTCAAAACTGGTAAAATTTGGGCTTATTTTGTTTTTAGAATTCACCCTTTCCCCACTTTGTGGTACTGACTCTTTAGAGGTCATAAAACTTTTTTTTTTTTAAGGAGGTACGAGGGATTGAACCTAGGACCTTGTACATGAAGCAGGTGCTCAACCCCTGGATTTCACAAAACTCTTGTTGGCGTCCCTTGATTTGCTGATTAGTGGTAATAATGAGTGAGTATTTTTTATAATATTCTCATGAGCAAAATAACTGGAAACTAGTTTAGCATATACTTTTTCCAGCTATTTTGCTAGGTGCTGCTGCTATATTGTGAAAGGAAGCGGTTTAGGACCTTACTGAGTTTATAGTTTAATAGGGGAGCCAGACAAGCAGGTTCAAAGGGGAAATGCAAGGCACCTAACCTGGTCTAGAATTTAGGGAAGGCTTCTTAGAAAAAGTGTTCTGAGAAGGAGTCTGACAGCAGACAGGGCGGGGCTAGGGAGGGCAGAGATTGCTCCAGGCGTGGCGCTGGCGCAGTGTTCCTGATGCGGCAGGTGGAGTCCCCTGCCCCACCGAGCCAGCACCCAGCGACTCATGTGCAGGCGGTGCTCACTTATCAGCGAGTCAGTGAGAGCACAGAGTACCAAGGGCCGAGAGGGTGAGAGGTCGGGTGCTTCGAGAAAGAATTTGGACTTTTATCTTGGGAGCTGGCTGTGACGTAGAAGAGCCTGATGTGGCTTTTGTTGTAAGGGTGCCGCTGGGCACTTGAGCCTGGGGCATGCACAGAGAAAGGAGGAGGATGGAGGTTCCAGATGGGCACAGTGAGGCAGGGGCGTGGGTGAGGGCGAGCGCTTGAGAGCCATGGCGTGAAAACACCCGAGGAGGAGGAACGGAGCACAGGCCACTGTCCTGGACCCCCGGGTGGGCGCTCCACGTTGACTGAGTAAGGGGCAGTGGTGGCGGCACTGGGAGGGACTCGGTGCTCGGCTCCCTGGGCTGAGGCATGCAGGGTGCTCAGGTCCTGCCAGCAAGGCGCTGAGCTGCCAGGTGCCCGTTTGCGCCTCCCTGGGACTCCATAATCTTCCCCCTCGCACCCTGCTGTCTTCATGGCCCTCGGGTCGACCTGCCAGCATGAAGCTCCACGTGCAGAGGAACTGTGTCTGGCTTGCATGCAGCATTTTTGCGTTAGCGACCATTGCGCATGTGAGTGCACATGTGGGTGCACTGTGCGTGCTTGGAGCTCCAGCGCCAGGTCTGGAGGGGAGGCGGCGCCTTGGGCAGTGTTAGCAACTGATGGTAATGGAGAGCAGCCAGCTCTCTGAGCAGTGGTTGTCAGAGGGTGGCCCAGGGACCCCTGCGCCCCTCCCTTTACTCCGATGTGTGACAAGGTGATAGTTGCCTGGAGCCCTGATGTGTGCAGAGGTACAATAGCTGTCTCCGGGACAGGCCTGATGGGGGGCTGTGGCTGCTTAGACCTGGGTCTTTGGCAGACGTTTTTTCAAAATTCAGAATTGAAGGCCTGAACCTGAATGCTTAAAGGAAAATTTTAACTTTTAAATGGAATTAGAATTTCGGAAAACTTGATTCTGCTGCCTTGAGCTTGACAGCTTCCCAGTACTTGAAGACTTTTCTCATAAGATTGGAGGTGATGCTAATGAGGCTATTTTTAAAAAGAAATGTGTCAGCGTTTGGAAGATCTGCTCAACACAGTGAACTAATATTCAAATGGCCGGTGCAAGATGCTCCAAACTCGCACTCTGCATGCAAGAATGGAGTAAAACCAACGAAGTTTAATATAATAGCGCAAAATGCTAATTGACATTCAGATCCCCCAGTGGAACTACCCTTTGAGAAACTACCACTGTGGAGTTTTGGTGTATTATCAAAGAAGGATACCCTCATTTATTTGAAAAGGCTGTTAAAATACCTTTTCCAACTCCATTTTTGTGTGAGGTTGAATTTTCCTCCCACACTTCACCAAAACAGCACGGCACAGGCAGAAGCGGACCTGAGTGCCACAGCCTTCCCTGCGCTGGATGCGGGAGGCACTGCGCTCTTCTCACCACATGAGCAGGCTGGAGAAATAGGTGGTTTCATAAAAAGCTTACTTACGTGACCGTGTAATGAGTTTGTTGTTTTAGTAAACATTTCAGAAACCTATGTTTTTGTTTCTAAGGGTAAGTTACAATGGATTCAGCCCACATAAGCAAAGGTCCTTGGGGTCTCCCATAATTAGGAACACAGAGGGGTCCTGGGACTAAGCAGTTTGAGGACCACCAGTGAGGAGGGGCACCCTGTTAGACTGGGAATGGAGTGTTCTCTGCATGGGGTACCCCAGGGTGGACAGCATTGTAGCACTGTGCCTTCCTGGGGTGCAGAACCCAGAGATTGTGCAAAGGGGGAAGACCCCCTGGGCTAGCTCAAGGAGAGCCTAGGGCAGCGCTCAAGAGTGGGCAGAGGAAGAGAAGGTCTGCGGGAGAGGCTGGGTTTGGAGCCCCAGCCCAAGGCGCATTCCAAGAGGAGCGGCTGGCGAGAAGTGGAAGCAGACTGGCCCGAGTGGGAAGCAGGAGCGCCTCCGAAGAGGAGGTTCCTGGGGGTCTCTGAGTGACAGTGGGTGAGGGGACTCGGAAGCGAACAGGGGCAGTGGCTGGAGAGGGTTGTGGGCTTGCGGGAGGGCTCTCTTCTGCGCAGATTCTTAGGTGGGGTGGCTTGAGCGCTGTCAGGTGTGGGGAGGAAAGGAGGAGGCGGGGTTCTTTGATAAGACCCTCACCCAGTGCCCCCACGAGAGGCCAGATCCTGCCCTGAGGCTTCTTAACGCTGGTGAGGGGAGCATCGGACCCGATGGTGGAAAGCTAAAGAAGTCAGGGTCGTCCAGGTCTCTGAGCCAGAGGAGGGGAGAGGTCGGACCAGGCCAGCCTGGAGAAGCCTGCGGCAGGCGGGCCTTGGACCTGAACGCCGGGAGCCGTGCCCAGCCCCAGCTTGCCGGGCGCTCCTGCCGAGGGGCTGCGAGAGGGGCTCCGAGCGAGGCAGCGTCTGCTCGTTGGTGCTGGTGCTGAGCTGTTGCTTACAGGCTTGCCCCTCCTGTGAGCCGCAGGCTCTGCTCACAGCCCCGTTTCACAGCCGGTCAGACCTGGGGCCCAGGAGTGACCGGGCTGAGGTCCCGCAGGCGGGGCCGGGGCCCAGCGTTGAAACTTGGGCACTTCTCAGAGCTCACTCGCCCTTCTCAGAGCTCACTCGCCATGACCCCTCCGCACCGCCTCTCGTCAGCTCTGGCCTTTGACCTTGGAAGACTTAGTGTCTGCACCTGCCATCTTTCATGTATTTTTAAAGGAAAGATCGCTCCACTTAGAAACATAGCTGCCAGCAATTTTATCCTCAGTTTCTTCAGGAGCTCTTTCTAGTCTACCTTCAGACATGAAGTTAAGTCTTACGTAACTTAACCCCCAGTTAATCTTGGTATCTTTTCCAGTTTAAAATTAAACACCTTAAACATGCATCTGTTTGCATTGCCCCAGTTCCTTCGCCTCATGCTTTGGGTGCTTTGGGTGCTCCGGGGATCTCGTTCATGTTCCCCTAAGCCATCAGCGCTGATGTTTTTACAAAAATGCCCTTTTCAGTAAACCCATTCTACTGTCTCAGTTTTTATCTTGAACTTCGGTGTTTAAATAATGAAAAATTTTAATATCTTTATTGTAGAAATTAGGAATATGATAAACGAGGGGGAAAGCCGTAATTTCTCTGTCAGGAAATAGTACATAGTGCTAGTAGCATTTTCGTAATCTGTAGCGTGTCCCACAACACCGTGCAAGGTGTTGGTGGAGGGGCGATGAATGGGAACTCTGCATATTATGCATGATTGTTTTGTAAACTCACAACTTCTCTAATAAAAATATATATTTAGGAAAAAAGGCTTAGCCAGCACTTAACCTGGAGGAAGAACTCAGTTTTGGTTCCTGTGACTGCTCCTACTTCAGATGTTCTGACTCCCACAAGAGTAGGGGCTCTTAACCTTATTTGTTCACGGACCCCTTTGCCAGTCAGGTGAAAACCCCGGGCCCCTTACTAAGTCCACACTATACCGTGTATTATGCACCTGCACTAACATGTCCCCACAAGAATAATGTCTTTTTGAATTTCAATTCAAACTCACAGACCCCTTGTTAAGAACCCCTGCACTAGAACTTCCGTCTGCGGGTTCCTTCCCCACCCTTGCCTTCCTCGGCTCCTCCAGGCTGCTCCCCTGGATGCTCTTACCCTGTGAGGTGTTTGGGGGTTCTGCGCTCGGCCCGAGGTGTTACCTGGGCTTTGTGCTTGGCTCTGTTCTCCTTGCAGTCTAATTCCTTGTCTCCAGGTGTCACCTTCCCACCCAGAAGGAAAGAAAAAAAGTCTGAGCCTTGGGGGGAGGCTTAAATTAAAAAGGTAAATCTATTTTAAGGATTCTGGGGGTCTCAGAACGGAAGTGCAGGTGCAGAGCTGGGCTCCAAGGGTGTGTGCAGCCAGGCAGGGACTCTTGGGTGACTCGAGCAGCCTCATTTCTGTTGCCCTTTTTACCTGAAGCACTTCTCTACTCCTGCTTGTCGCCAGGTGTTCCTGTTTCCATGTGGAAGTGGTTGCCTTTTCTGCTCTCAGTGTGCTCAGTCTCTGGGCGTTGAACTCCAGGCAGAGCTGGGCTCCAGGCCCTCCCGCCGCTTGTCGACCGAGGCCACTCCTCCAGCCCTGTCCTGTGGACGCGCGCAGGTGTCCAGCTTGCCTCCCTGAGCAGTCCAGGATTCTCTTTTTTCCTTGGGGTTGCTTCTGTTCCCATCTGTTTTAATCGCTGTTTGCCGATGCGCTCCTCCCCGCTGCTGTCCGCACGTCACTTTCCTCTGGCCGTCCCGCTGCCCGTCCAGGGCTGGCACAGGTCAGCCTGCCTGGGCCTTCATCCCTACTTTCTTGACCTGAGCTTCCAGGTGGTTTTCCTGAGAGTGGAGGGGAGGTCATCGGGAAGGCCGAGGCTCCACTGCCCGGCGTGGGTCCTGGGCTCGGGCAGGGGCTGCAGCGCCGCGGGAGGGGGAAGGGGAGCTCTTAGGGGGTCCATGGAGTCAGAGCAGGGAGGCGCTGGGCCTGATCCTAACTGGGAAGGCGTTTAAGGTGTATCTTTTCAAACAGTAAGTGCACATTATGCCTTCTTTACATGTTTTAAAGTGTGGGAACTGACCACCACACAATTCTTACAATTTGGAACTTGCAGTATTCAAGAAGGTGCAGAGTTGCTAAGGAGAATGTTTCCTTGGACTAGCTTTTAAATTGCAGATATTTTAGTTTAAATATCTGTTCACAGATTTTTAGATACCTCTGCCATTTTTAAAACAAAATTAGAAGATTCTAAAGTTGATTAATGTTGCCAGTGGGTAAATGCTTCTTTTTAACAGCAGAGCAGCCTCTTAGATACTCATTTTCTGTTCTTACTGATTTTAAAACTAATCAACATGTAATTAGTTATATAGTAACATTCTTTATGGCTCTATGTTAACTAAAAAAAATTACATTCCTGACAGTGCAACAGTGAGTACTCTGTAGGTATAGAAGAGAGAAAATTCCACTCTTGAAAGTAATACATTTCCTCTTCTCTTTTGCTTTAGCATTTTTTTTTTTAGAAGTTATTTTTATTAGAGAAGCTGTAGGTTTACAGAAAAGTCATGGAGAAACTACAGAGTTCCCATATACCCCTCTCCTATTATTAACATTTTGCTTTAGTGTGGTACCTTTGTTAAAATTGATGAAAAAACATTGTTATGATTGTGAGATTAACTGTACTCTGTGGTTTACATTAGGACGTAACTGTTTGTTTTGTACAATTTTAAAAAAATTTTAAAAAATTAGTAACTCATATAACCTAAAATGTTTTACTTTTGTTTGTAATTTGTAATTTAGGTCAGTCCTGTCCATTGGTATTTTTCCAGTGATGGAAATGTCCTCTGAATCGCACTGTCCAGTGTGGCAGCCTGGTCACGTGCCTGGCGAGCATCGGTGTGGCTGTGACTGAGAAAGTAACTTTTTAGTTGTATTGAATTCTAAGAAATTTAAGCTTAAAAAGCCACATGTGGCTAATGGCTGCCAAATTGGAAAGCAGAGATTGAGGGTCTGGGTTGTCATTAGTAGAAACCTTGAAGAAATGGGGGAAAGTCTACCTTAAGGGAGGTTGGTAAACTAAAATCTACTCAATTCATATTTAGCGGCCTTTGCACTTTTTTTTTTTTTGAGATTTATTTTATTTATTTCTCTCCCCTTCCCACCCCCCGCCCCAGTTGTCTGTTCTCTGCGTCTCTTTGCTGTGTGTTCTTCTTTGTCCGCTTTTGTTGTCGTCTGTGGTACGGGAACCCGTGTTTCTTTTTGTTGTGTCATCTTGTGTCAGCTCTCCATGTGTGCAGCGCCACTCCTGGGCAGGCTGCACTTACTTTCGCGCTGGGCGGCTCTCCTTACGGGGTGCACTCCTTGTGCGTGGGGCTTCCCTACGCAGGGGACACCCCTGCATGGCAGGGCTCTCCTTGCGCGCATCAGCACTGCGCCTGGGCCAGCCCCACACGGGTCAAGGAGGCCCGGGGTTTGAACCACGGACCTCCCGTGTGGTAGACGGGCATCCTAACCACTGGGCTAAGTCCTCTTTCTCCTTTGCACTTTTAAACTTGGGAGCATACGTTGTATTATGTAAATCTTGGGGTGTTTGTCAAACATGCTAAATTTGTGTTTTAAATTTAAAATAATAGCTTGTCTGTAAAATTAGAATTTTGCTAGTTGAATTTACTTTTTTTTTTAGAAGGTACTGGTAATTGAACCTAGAACCTCGTGCATGTGAAGCAGGTGCTCAACTACTGAGCTACACCCCCTCCCAGATTTACTTTTTTATTTATTTTATTATTAAGATTTTTTCCTTTAAAGTGTAAGTGGTCCCTAAACTTGCTGCACTTAAAGCATCTTGGGTTTGGCTTGCCTTAGCAAGTGTTGTCTTTCTGTCCATCTTTGAAGTCTCCCTGGTAGCTGAGGTTTGAGTGTCTGCTGGGTGGCAGGCCTGGTGCCATAAGGGGTGTTGGGCACGCCCCTTCTTGTGCAGCCTCTGTCTTTGTGGCAGGAGCAGAAGAGTGACCCCCCTGCCAGTGGGCCAGCAGGTACTCCTGCCAGTGTGCATTCCACTAACTGGCCTTTGGGGCCAGTAAGGAGGAAGCGAACCTAAGTGTGGGCCTAGATGAGAAGAGGTTGAGGAGACGTGCACGAAGAGCAAGCCAGAAGGCACTGCAGTGAGCCCTCTCTCGCGGCAGCATCAGGCCCGTGGAGGGTCAGATGCGCTTTGCTCCTGTGTTTTGACTCCAGAATTGCTTGTCTGGAGACATCGTTGGTTGTCACAACGTGGAGTGTGCTGGTGGCGTGCAGTCGGTAGGGTCCAGGGGTGCTGAGCTTCCAGCAGTGCCAGGGCAGCCCCACAGCAGAGGGTGATCCAGCCTCAAACGTCAGCAGTCCAAGGTTGAGAAAGCCTGATTTCAACCCGTGTATTCTGCAATTTTAAAAAAGTTGTCAGGAGTGGTTGAGCTCCCGCCTCCCACATGGGAGTTCCCAGAAGCGGTTTCCGGTACCACCTGAAAAAAACCAAAACCAAACAACAAGCAAAACAAATGAAAAAAAAAAAAACAACTCAGGGGAGCCTATGTGGCTCAGTAGTTGAGCACCTGCATTCCATATGTGAGGTCCTGGGTTCAATCCTCGGACCCCAGAACATCAAAAAAAAGAAAGTTGTCATGGGTTTATGTCAGCTCTCTATTGCCACATAACAGACCACCCCAAACCGTAGGGACTTAGAGACGGTGAGTGGCTGCTGGTGTCTGTGGCTCAGGGTGGGCAGGGCTTCTCTGGTGGGCGGGGGCTGAGCCCCCTGACTTGGGCTGGGAGCCAGGCCCTCCGCTCTCGTGGCCTCTCCAGCAGGCCGGCTCAGGCCGCCTACAGGAGCACAAGTTGCCAGGCTTCCTGGGGCCAGCTTAGAAGTCCTATCTTGTCACCTTTGTCACATTCTGTTGGTCAAAGCAAGTCACAAGATGCAGCCCAGATTCAAGGGGTGGACAAATTGACTCCTTCTGGATGGGGCCCTTTTTAGTCCACTACAACCCTTTCTGTAGGCCTTTAGAATTGTCCAGTTAATATTAAGATTCTGTGGAATGGATTCCAAAAATGAACTCCTTAAAGGCATAACAAATATTTACTAAGTATTGACTTTGATGATGACACTGTGCTTACTGATGAGTAAGTACTGGGAAATAGCTTATAATCTTATTTTCCTTCAGGGAAAGCAACAAGCAAGTGAATAGGTTACCTTCAGGCTGTAGGGTAAGTGCCACGGGGCACCAGGTGGAGAGAGGGCACTTGGTTGAGGGGAAGGGGGAAGGCCTTTCTAGCAGGTGGCCCCTGAAGGATGGGGATGAGCTAGGTAGGCTGCACACCTGGTGCTTCAGGTGCAGGAAATGGTGGTGGCAGAGGCCCCAGGTGGGAAGCGGCCGGCGGCTGGAGCGGAGCTTGCGGAGGCGGCGGGTGCGCGGGCACAGGCCTTGTGGGCAGGTTTGCCAGGACCCTCGGCACGTGCTGGTGCCTGCGGGCTGCCTGCTTCGGGCCTCCTCGCCCTTAGGAGGGCCTGGTGTGGACGAGACGTCACTTGGCTAGTGCAGTGTGGCAGTCTTGGCTTTTTCTCAGTACCCGGGGAGCCTTTGAAGGCCTTCAGGCGGAAGAGGGACAAGATGTGATTTCTAAAAGGTTGTTCGGATTGCTGAATGAAGAAAGGACTGCTTGGAGCAAGAATGGAGATGGTCATTGAAAAGAGGCTGTTGGGAAGCGGACATGTCTCAACTGATAGAGCGTCCGCCTACTATATGGAGAGTCCAGGGTTTGACACCCAGGGCCCCCTGACCTGTGTGGTGAACTGACCCATGTGTTGCCATGTGCAAGGAGTGCCGTGCCATGCAGGGGCGCCCCCGCACAGGGGTGTCCCACGTGCAAGGAGTGTTCCCTGCAAGAAGAGCTGCTCCGCGTGAAAAAACGCAGCCTGCCCAGAAGTGGCACCACACACACGGAGAGCTGATGCAGCAAGATGATGCAACAAAAAGAGACACAGTTTCCCCTGCCACCTGACAATGCAAGCGGACACAGAAGAATATACAGCAGGTGGACACAGCAGACAACAGGGGGGAAGGGGAGAGAAATAAAAAACTAAAGGAGGCTGTTGATGAGGAATGGCGTGGCACGGCTAAGGGCAGAGGCTGTGGAAATGGGAAGAAATGGATGGGTTTGTATTTCCTTTGTAGGCTGACGGCCAGGGGAAAGGGGAGGTACCCAGGATGGCCCCTGAGGATGGTGGTAACCCAGATGCGCCTGCCCAGGGCTTTGAACATTTGAAGCTGGAAATGTGCATGAGCCAGCCAGGTGGGTGTTGCTCACTGGCCTGTCCTGGAGCCTCGCGAAAGGAGGCTGTGGCTGTGCAGGGGAGGTGGTAAGAGAAGACCAAGTGCCCGCACGTGGGGGCCACAGGTGGGGCCAAGGGGGTGGGCATCGACTGCACAGAGTGCTCCCAAGGCAGGTGAAAGCGGGCTCAGGAAAGGGGTTTCTTAGATTCCAGGGGCTGCGGGCACCTGTGGAAAGGGTGGTGTGAAGGGGGGAGAGTTGTGCTTTTTTGAGGAGGGAGGTTCTAAACCATGCCTCTCTCTGCTTGCGATCGCCATTGGGTCTTGTTAAGGCGCAGTTTCTGATGCAGTGGGTCCGGCGGACCCTAGGATCTCCCTCAGGTTCCAGGCACTGCTGGTGTTGCTTTGCTGGGTCTGTGCTCCCACACTGAGAAGTGAGCGTAGCCGATGTGACGGCAACAGTCAGGCAGAGGAAGTTGGTGCAGTGGAGAGCAGGTAAGGCAAGGCTCAGGGAGCCTGAGGAGGGCACTCGGGTTGGATCGCCTCGGGCCGAGCGTCTTCAGCTGCTTGTGGCTTCAGGTTTGGTCCTCCTCAGCCTGCCACCCTCCAGTTGAGCGACGGCGTGCGCGAGAGGGCTGTGTGCACTCCCTCCTGTGCGCTGGAGCAGCAGAGGCAGCAAGAGGGTCAGTTCCCTCTAGATGGACTTGAACAGGCAGGAATGCTTAATTGTTCTTGCAGTAGCTCTCACGTGCATAATGGACCTGCTCAACTCAGAATATTAGGCTTTTTTTTTTAAGTTTTCTGTGTTTTGGTTTTCAGTTCTTCATAGTCTTTTTTTTTTTTTAAAGATTTGCTTGTTAATGATTCCTCCCTTCCCCTTCTCCTGCCCTGCTATTGTTGCTGTTTTTTTTAAAAAAAGATTTATTTTTATTTGTCTCCCCCCCCACCCCCGTTGTCTACTCTTTGTGTCCATTTGCTGTGTTCTTCTGTTTCCGCTTGCTTTCGTGTTGTGTGGCACCGGGAAACTGTCACTTTTTGTTGTGTTGTTGCGTCATCTTGATGCATCAGCTCTCCACGTGTGTGTGGTGCCACTCCTGGGCATCCTGCATTGTTTTCATGTGGGGCGGCTCTCCTTGTAGGGTGCATCCTTGCGCGTGGAGCACTCCTATGCAGGGGACACCCCTGTGTGGCACGGTACTCCTTGCACGCGGCAGCACTACACGTGGGCCAGCTCCACATGGGTCAAGGAGGCCCTGGGTGTTGAACCCTGGACCCTCCGTATGGTAGGCGGATGCTCTATCAGTTGAGCCACAACCACTTCCTTGTATTCTCTTCTCATTCTCTCTTCTCTAGGATTCACCGGGATTCGATTCCAGAGGCTTCCAATGGGGAGAGAGGTTCCCTATCAATTGTGCCACTTCAGTTCCTGGTTTCTGCTGTGCTTCACCTTGATTCCCCTCCCCCCAATCTCTCTTCTGATGTGTTATCATCTTGCTGCGTGACTCACTTGTGCAGGGCACTGGCTCACCACGCGGGCACTCGTGCAGGCCCTAGCTCAGCACATGGGCACTCATACGGATACTGGCTTGCTGTACGGGCACGCATTCTCTTCTTTTTCCTCCAGGAGGCCCCAAGGACCTCCCATGTGGTAGGCAGAAACTCTTATCAGTTGAGCCACATCCACTTCCCAGAATATTAGGTTTTGGAAGGCACAAGTTTAAGTTAAGAAAACTGGACTTGGTTTGGAGTAGGAGAAATTTGGTTGTTAAAAAACAAAATAAAGATTATTTTTAGTTTTGAGTCTGAAGACTGTAACAGGGAAACAGATGTGGCTTAAGCTGTTGGGCTCCTATCTACCGTATGAAGGGTCCAAGGTTCAATGCCCAAAGGCTTCCTGGTGAAGGCAAACTGGCCCACGTGGGAGTGCTGCCCTGCGCAGGTGTGCTGCCCTGTGCAGAAGTGCCGGCTGATCTGGAGAGCTGGTGCAGCAAGATGACGCAACAAGAGACACAGGAGAGACAACGAGAAGATGTAGCAGAACAGGGAGCTGAGGTGGCGCAAGAGAAAGATCACCTCTCTCCTGCTCCAGAAGGTCCCACTATCGGTTCCCAGAGCTGCCTCATGAGAATACAAGCAGACACACAAAGAACACACAGCAAACAGACTGAGAGAGCAGACAATGGGGGGGGGATAAATAAATAAAATAAATCCTTAAAAAACAAAAGACCAGTAACAAAGCAGCATTACAAACAGGTACAGATTACCGTAGGCAGCCATTGATAAATTGAACACAAGTAGCTTTGACATTTTGTGCATCTTGGTCTGTTGTAAAGTCAGAGGTATTCTTGGGGGAGGGCGTTTGAGGGTGATGGGCTTATCTGGAAGTAGAGGCAGAGCGGAGGAAGCAGCTTCATGCTGGGTGACGGGCATTAGATGCAGAAGCTCCTCACTGCAGCTGCCTCTTACCTGCTGCTTATTCCTGGGGCGAGGGGGGGACGAGAAGAGCACTTGCTGGGTGCACCTTTGCTGCCACACCTGTGCTTTTCCCTCAGCCGCACCCGGTAGGAACGCTGAGAAAGGGCTGGCCCACGCCAGGGATGCCCCCTGTGCCCTGAGTGTTCAGCTGGAATGACGTCTCTGGGGTCTGCAGTGAAGTGCTGTAGCTGCGCCGTGGACTTAGCAGTAACTTACATCAGGTTTCCTAAGGCACGGTGAAGTTACGAACAGAGCCGTGGGCTGAGAGCCCTTAGCATCTTGTTAAGTTTGCTTTTTTGTAAATAACTTCACCTTTTCTAGAAACTAACTTTAGAGATAGTTTTTGAGTCCTTTTTTTTTGAAAGTTAATTTCCTTTAATTAAACAAAAGGAAAGGCGTTTCCAAGTGCCTCTGTACAATAAGAAATCCTTTCAAGTCTGAGACAAATTCTCTGTAATGAATTCTAATTTGACAAAGGTTTTTAAATGTGATAATGGTAAAGATAGGATAAAATGAGGACGATATGAAAATAGTAAATGAAATAAATAATTCAAAAATAGGCTAAAAATTCATCTATAATGAAATTGATAATTGGTTTGTAATCATATATTTAATTTTACTTTACATACATAAGGTCAGAGGCAAGGAGTTTAACCACAGTTTAAAATTATATCACCAGCTAATTTCACCATTTCATCACATGTGAACATCTTCACTCATTTCATTTCAAGCGGGGACTTATAAATTTGCTTAGACAATAATAGTAAATAAGTATCTTTTTTCCCAGAGAAATAATTTAAAAAAAAAGATATATATTTATTTTTAAGTAATGTGTTCCCCTTTGGATTATGGTCCCTGCTTTGAAGCTCTGTAGGAATTTTTCCAGTGAACTTTCAAATCTTCCCAACATCTCTCAGTTTAAAGAAATATCATATTTGAAATAATTTACTTCAAGTGAATGCTTTACAAATCAAAAACTGATTCACAAGTCCCTATTTATTGTAACTGTGAAGTAATCACTGATTTTAATAAGTCGCCTAAATACATTCTATATCAGTTTTCTTGATTTTAAGATGTCAATAATATGGAAAACACTGATATACCAGAATATTTAATTATATCATTTTCCCATCAACACACCAAAGTCATTTAATAATGGTTATATTGGCCATTTCCATTGATTGGTGGGAGGTTCTTCCACTACAGGCTCCCATGGTTTCCACTGTATCATTTTTCTTGCCAGACTTAGTTAACTTTCAGCCTGAAGAATTACCTCTTCTATTTGACCACTCTGAAATGGGTCTTCTAATTTCTTAGCATCTGATTCCAAACTAAAACCCAGCTTCTCATTTTTAATCTTCTCTATATTTTCTGTATGCTTCATTTTTAGGGATTTGCTCAAGAACATCAAGGATCTTTGAGTACAATATTCTTAGCCTCTCGTGTGGACTGTCGCTTACAGCCAGTCCCGCAAGGCCAGTGGTCCGCAAACCCGCCATGACTGCGCTGCACAGCCCATCACTCGTAGCCTCTGGGAACCTCACTCAGACCTGCCTCAGTTTTTTAGTTCTTAGGCAGATAGACCAATGCCGTTTTTTTCTGGTTCTTAGGCCTAAAACTTGTCTATTTTTTTAATCCAACAATATGCATAGATTCTGAATGGGTTAAAGATTTAAATGGAAAAATAAAGCATGAAAGTTTTAGGAAAAAGTTGGGAGAAATATTTTTATAATCTTTGAGGAGAAAGACATGACATCAAGGCTATTAGTCATAAAAATATTATTAGATTGCTTAAATAGAATATCTCTACAGCAAAAGATAGCCATTCGGGGGTTAAACTATAAAGTTCAAAGGCAAGTACATTGGGAAAATATTAGGAATGATGTGATAAAGTGTTTATATCCCTAGTATTAAGAAGGAGGTTTTTTTCCCTCCAAAATAAATTGTTCCAGCAAGTCTATTTAGGAATTTATCCCAGGGGCGGGGGTGGGGGGTGGGGGAATGCTTATTGCAACATTACTTCAGTTTCTGCTAGAACTCCGTGTAGTTTGAATCTTTTATGGACTTCAGAAAAATTATGTTCTTAAAGTAACCCGTTCTGTGGGTGCAAACCTCTTTCAGGTGGGGCCTTTTGGTTAGGCCCCTTCAGGAGGCCATGGCCAGGGTGGGTCTTGATGCTCCCACTGGAGTCCTTTACGAACAGGTGAGGATGCAGAAGAGGCTGCAGACACAGAGAGGAAGCTGAGGGAGAGGGCCCGAGAGCAAAAGGAGGTGGTGCTGCCAGCCTCAGTCCTCAGGGAGACAGTGTCGCCTGGCGCCTTGGTTTGGACATTTTTCTCAGCCTTGGAACTGTAAGATTAAAAGTTAATAGATCCCCATTGTAAAAGCCAGCCCATTTCTGGTGTATTGCCTTGGCAGCCTTTAGCAAACTAAAAAATCTCCCAGCTAGAATTTTTCATATTAAAGCACAAAAGGGTCAGCAGTCCCTAGAACACAAGCTTGGTCTTTCTGGTCACCCACCTGTCCTGCAGCAGTGCCCAGAGCACCGTGCATCTCAGCAGGTGGTTGTGGAACGGGTGGCTCTGAGTGCTCGCTGAGAGGGGGTGGGCTAAGTAAGGGACACTCGGAGTCGTGCAGCTGTTCAGAAGCTTTGAAGGAGGCTCTTTATGGATACGGGGAGTGAGGGGAGAAGGAATTTCAGGCTACCGTTGGGGAAGATGCAGTTTGGTTGATTTGTGAGGACTTATGCACCTGTGTGTCAAAGTCTGGAAGAAACACACCTGTTTGCCTCTATTAAATGGATATTATCTCTTGGAAGTGGATGTGGGGCAAGGAACATTGTTTTAAGACTCCATCTTCTCTTTTATTTTTGAAAAGTTTACCAAAATCATGATAATTAGGAAAAAATTATTTTCATTATGAAAGAAATGTAAAAGCAAATTAGAGTTTTTTTGTGGTTGTTTTGAGGTACTGCGGGCTGGGGATTGAACCCAGGACCCCAAATGTGGGAAGCTGGCACTCAAGCACTGTATTGGTCAGCCAGCGGGGTGCTGATGCAAAATACCAGAAGTCTGTTGGCTTTTATAAAGGGTATTTATTTGGGGTAGCAGCTTACAGTTACCAGGCCGTAAGCATAAGTTCTTCCCTCACTAAAGTCTGTTGCCGCATGTCGGAGCAAGATGGCTGCCGACGTCTGCCAGGTCCAGCCGTCCTGGGTTCCTCTCCCCCCCAGGGCTCGTTTCTCTCTGGGCTCAGCTGTTCCGCTCCTCTGTGTGCATGCTTCCCGGGCTCCAGCTCAGAAACTCCAACCCCCTTCTCTGCCATGTGGTTTCTCTGTGAGTCTCCGCAACATCCTACTGATGTGGCCCAGTGAGAGCCTTAATCGTTATTCCATCAAGTAAAAGTGAAACCTCTGAATCCATTATAATCTAATATGCCCCGAAGAAAAGACCAGTTTACAAACATAATCCAGTATCTGTTTTTGGAATTCATAAGCAGTATAAAATTGCTACAACCACTGAGCCACATTGGGTTCCCTGAGTTGGTTTTTTTGTTTGTTTTGCTTGTTATTTGTTTTTGTTTTTAGAAGGCACTGGGAACCCAACTTGGGACCTCCCATGTGGGAGGCAGGAGCTCAACCACTTGAGCTACATCTGCTCTCCAGTTAGTTATTTTCAGAAACATCAGACGCTTTCTCAAAAGTTAGTGTGACTGAAATGAGCCTATAATAAAAACTGCAGTTTTAGTTTAAGTTTTCCTTAAGGTCACAGATTTTTGTTGGTGTGGTCACCTTCTTGTGTAGGCTGTTACATGCATGTGCTTTCCTGCATCCTTGCTCTAGCTTTTGTTTGTGGACAGATGACACCATTATCAATGTAGCTAACAACTGCCCTCTTATGGTTTTTAAATGGCAGGACTTTTCAGTAACGTGAGATAGTCATTTTTTTTTAATGATTTTATTTTTATTTATTTCTCTCCCCTTCCCTTACCCCACCCCAGTTGTTTCTTCTCTGTGTCCATTCACTGTGTGTTCTTCTATGTCCGCTTCTGTTCCTGTCAGCGGCACCAGGAATCTGTGTCTCTTTGTTGCATCATCTTGCTGCATCAGCTCTCCATGTGTGTAGCCGTCACTCCTGGGCAGGCTGAACTTTCTTTCACGCTGGGCGGCTCTCCTTACAGGGCACACTCCTTGCTCGTGGGGCTCCCCTACGTGGGGGACACCCCTGCGTGGCACGGCACTCCTTGTGCGCATCAGCACTGTGTGAGCCAGCTTTACACAGGCCAGGAGGCCCTGGGTTTGAACCATGGACCTCCCATGTGGTAGGCGGACGCTCTGTCCATTGAGCCAAGTCTGCTTCCCAAGATAGTCATTCTTTCAGTAACTATGCAAAGACAACGTGGCAAAACCAAAGGCCAAGTGAAATTTAGTTGGTCTACCTAACAGTACCTTATGTAAACCTCGAGAAGTGATATGAAAGGAGACAAGCATTAGCAACCCTAAGTTACAGAGATGAAGCAAACGTGTTTCATGTTCCAGCTGAAATGTAATCTCTGAAGAGGTAGAATTGTTTGAAGTATGAACTTGTAAAAAATGTCGTTTGTGTAACTGATCATAACTGATGGCCAGGATTATCAAGTATGATCCATAGCATGACTTACAGAATCAAACGTTGATTTTTTGGCGTGCAGGAGAGGTGCTGCCATCTGATGTGCGAATGTGCGTGTCACTCCAGCAGAAGCACATGTGAGGATCATGAGCAGAAACTATGCACAAAATGGGTAGACGAGAGGGGGTACCTTGAGATATGATACGGGGTGAGGGTGTCAGTGGTTGGTTATGAAGACGACACACCTGCAGGGCGGGAGTTAGGGCCACCCTTGAACTTCCAGAGCATTCGCTGCCCTTTACCAACAGTGCCCTGTGGGCCAGGCACTCCTGTGAGGCAGAGATCGGCAAGCCACGGCCTGCCATCTCTTTTTGTAGGGCCCGTGACCAAGCATGGTTTTTGCATTTTTAAGTGGTTGAAAACAAATCACAAGATTAATATTTTGTGGCATGTGAAACTTGTATTTGAAATTCATATTTCAGCATCCATAAATAAGGTTTTGTTGGAACACAGGCATTCTCAGTTTACTGTGTATTGTCTGTGGCTGCCTTTGCCCTGCAGAGGCTAAATGGCCTGGAAGGCCTAAACCACTTGCCCTTTACAGAAAACCGTTGCCAACTCCTGCAGTGCGCACTTGACAGACATGGTAGCACGTCGTCTCACCAGGGGACACGGGCCTCGGGCCTCGCCAGCGGGCCTTGGCAGGCTAAGCGGGGTGCCTAGGTCCTAGAGCGGAACCACGCCCGCCTTTCTGAGTCCACTGTTTTTAACCCCTTGAATTGCCTTGTTTTCCTTTTGATTTTTTTTTGTGTGTGTGTCACTGTACCAAATTAATGGTAAGACATTCTAGCACAAAAAGTAGGTAACGTTTTCTTAAGTTTTTCCAACTTAAGTCTCTCTGGAACCTTACTGGGATGTCTGAAGGTGGGATGGTACTTGCTGGAAGTTCCTTGGAAAGAGGGTTCCTCTGTGGTCACGGTGCTGAAGACAGTCTACACATTAGCTCTGTGTGTTCAAGGAGTAAGTCCTTCCCGTGGGATTTGCAAAATCTCCTTGTGGTTCTCAGGATACAAGCACGTGGGAGGTATTGAGACTTGATCACTAGGATTTAGCCATAAAAAAAGGCTAAATTACGGGTTTCATAAGAAGGCATTTCAAAATGTAAAGGTGTTTCTTAGACCAAAGTTAGGTGAAATCCCTAAAATGTCTGTGGTGTGTGCCCTCCAGGCAGCTAGTTTCTTCCTTATCCCCTTTATCTGAAATGGCTAATATGCTTTTACTGGGTGTGAGCATCTAAAATCAAATTGCCTTGACTCTTCTTAAGGTTGGTTGTAAATTATTACAGTTTACATGGTTAAACATGTGTCGGAAGAAAGCACAGCGAATGGACACAGGAGACAACGGGGGGAGAGGGGAAGGGGAGAGGAATAAATAAAATAAAAAGCATGCCGTTCATTCTTGGCTTTTGTTTCTCTCTGGCCCTCAGTTCTTGGATTTCTAAGCCATCGGGACCCCTCGGCCTGCCCTTCGAAGCTGCCACATATCTGGCTGGTTGGAAAACCTACAAAGCATTCGCAGGTTCCATTGGTAGCTGGCCTGGAGCTTTGTGTAGTGGATTGTTCTTAACCGGGGGGCTGCGCAGTGGGTGTGGCTTTGCGCCCCCGGGGTGCCACTGAGCACTCTGCAGTGGACAGCCAGCCCCGCAGCAGCACTTACCTGGCCTAGACTGTCCGCTTGCCGAGGGAGTCCCTGCCTTGGGTCTGTGGCCTGTGCCGGGCTCCACTGCCCGGAGGGCCGATGTGGGTGGACGTGCCGCCGTTACTTGTGTGCGTTTGACTCCACTGCAGTCGGGATTTCCACCACATCTCCAGCTCTGTCGTCGTTCTGGGGTTTTCCCAGGGGTGCTTCGGGTGTAATCCTCTGAGCTCCGCTTAGCTCTTCTCGTGCTGCTCGGCTCATTAGTTCTACTCCCATAAAAACCGAGTACTTTATACCATTGGTTAGTAAATTTAGGAAACTGGGAGCATGGTTCACGCATGCGAGAAGCACCCAGTGAGCACACCGCTTCTCCCGTAGACTGCCACGGCAGCCTCTGAAGGCCCCCAGCTGGGTGCGGGTGGGGTCCCACTGCCAGTGGCAGTGCTGGCTAGTGAGCCCTGTCTCCAGGCCTTCCTGGTTGCTCTCCTCGCGTACCTGCCCTTTTCATCCTAAAGGTGACTACGTTCTGAAGTAGAGGGCAGATTTCACATTGGTTTCCCCCTTTACCACAGAGTGCTTCAATGTGTATGTTTTGAGAAAGGACTTCTTAAAAAGTATAAACACAGCTCAATTATCAAAATGAATTTAACATTGATACCTAGCTGTGTTCTAATCCACATTTCATTAGTTGTCCCAGTAATGTCCTTCGCAACTGTTTCTCCGACCCAGGGCCCAGGCAGCCCAGGACCACTTGTTGCGTTTAGATGTCAGCCTGGTCTCTGCTCATCTGGAGTAGGCTTTCCTTGTCTTTCTTGTTCTAGACAGTTTTGAAAGTGCAGGCCAGTTGTCTTGTGGGCTGCCTCACGATTAGAGGCAGGTTTTGCACTTTTGGCAGAGAACCAAACAAGTGTTTTGGTGCTGCTTCAATGGAAAGTTTCAGATGCTTTCCATGTTGCTTTGAGGTTCCAGTCCGAGCCCCTCTGCCTGGTATTGGGGTCCCTTGGTGGTCAGGCCTCAGTCTCCCTCTGTCTGCACCAGCACTATGCCTCAACTGAACCGGGCGGCGGGATTCCCGATTCCTTTGACAGTTTCCTCCTTCGGGCCTCTTCCTAGGCTCACTTTTTTTTTTTCTTCTTTATTTTCTTTTAAATGTTATATTCGAAAAATACGAGGTCCCCATATACCCCCAACCCACCCACCCCATCCCTCCCACATCAACAACCTCTTCCATCACTGCGGCACATCCACTGCACCTGGCGAATACATTCTGGAGCACCACTGCAGCACATGGACAGTGGTCCACACTGTAGTCCACACTCGCCCCCAGTCCACCCAGTGGGCCACGGCAGGACACACAACGTCCAGCATCCATCCCTGCAGCACCACCCAGGACAACTCCAAATCCTGAAAGTGCCCCCACACTATATCTCTTCTTCCCTCTCCCGACCATCAGCAGCCACCGTGGCCGCCCTCTCCACATCACCACTACAGTCTCTTCCCTTACTCACTTCACCCCTGCCTTGTGTGTTGACCTTGCCCTTCCCCCAAGGAATCTGCACCCTTGAGACCTGGGAAGGCTCCTTCCAAAAAGCATTTACTGAGTTTGTGCTGGTTGTCTTGTTCTAGGAACACAGAGGTTAGGAAGTCAGTACCTATTCTCAATGAATTTATAGTCTGTGGTCTAATTTTACAGCCCAGATTTAAGAGGGGCAAAGAGGAGGCTCTTCAGGGGGAGGTGAAGGGTGCTGAGAGCAGCACGTGGTGCGGAGGCCCCGCCTCCTCGGCCCCTCCTGCCCCGCCCCTTCCCTCGGCCCTGCCCCCTGCCCCGCCCCTTCCCTCGGCCCCGCCCCCGGCCCTCCTGCCCCGCCCCTTTCCTCAGCCCCGCCCTTGCCTTGGCCCCTCCTCCCATTCTCCCCTGCTGCGGCTTTGAGTTGTCCTGCCTTTCTGTCCCCACACCCTTGCCTCTTGTCTCACGAAGGTCTGGATTGCACCAGATTTCAGTTTTATACAAAGGTTCCCACGGGTACCAAACTTAAACCTTTAGTATCAGTTTTTTCATGAAGGCTCTAGGCCAAAATAAGTGACCCTGAAGTCTTTAGATCCAAACAGCCTAAGTGTTCCTGTCCTAAGAGCTGAGTAGCCGTTTGAAAAAGTAATTCCCATAAATTGAAGGGAAAATATTATTTTATTTTTATCCAGTTATTAACTCGTAGCCAGTGAAGCTTCTCAGGCTTCAGGATCAGGTCAGCACCCTTGTTCCCTGTGCGTGATGATTTTCGTGCCACGCTTGCTTTTTTGTCAAAGCAGCCCCTGAAAACTCAACTTTGAAGATGATGTTGTCACAAGGAGCATACCAGCCACTGCAGTGACCCACCTGCTGCTAGCCAGGAGCCCCGTGTCCTCCCTGTGTGGGTTCCACTGCACTTCCCCCAGTTTAAAGTATCTCCTGGAGTCCTGGAGGTAGCTGCCGAGCCCCAGCGGTGGGGAGCCGCGGTGTTGTGCTGGCCCCAGTCCAGGCCTGACCTGGTGCTCCAGGAGCTGGGGAGGGGAAGTACCTGAACAGAGGGCCAGGGAGGGAGCAGGGCCCTGTCTCTATCCAGAAATCAGGGGTTCTAGGCCCTGCAGCCTCTGTGGCCTAGAGGGGAGGCGGGAGGCGGGAGGCGGGCGCGAGACCCACGAGGTGGACCAGAGGGGTCTCCAACATCCACACTGCAGTTCTGTGGAGAAGTGGAATTTCTCATCTAAAAAATAACTGCTTGAAAATGAGTTTTGGGAGACAGCCTGTATGGAATTTTCCTTGTCAGATGTGACGGGCTGAAAGCTGTGTGTAGTCCACATGGCACCTTTTTAGGTGCGTGGTGATTCTGACCATTGCTGTCTCCTGTTTGGATGCAGTAAGCAGGTAGAGGCTGTGGGGGGTGCTCATCAATGCTTTTAAAGAGAAAATGTTTTGAAAAGACTTCACAGGTGTCTGTCTTTTTTATTTTTTAGGGCCACTTGTATCTGTTGACCATAAGTTTTTGGGAACTGAATTATTACTTGATTTATCATTTTTTTAATTCATGCGTGATATCTTCCGACTCATCCCTTTCATCTGCCAGGGTTCAGCCTTCCTCTTCGCCTAAGGCTCTGTGGTCCCAGCTTCTTCCAGTATCAGCTGGAGGCTGGGACAAGTCTGTCTCTCTCCCGGGGCTCATTTCTTTCTGGGCTCAGCTATTCTGTTCTCTCCACAAGGTCAGCTATAGACTCTCAGGCTCTCTAGGCTTTTCTTCTCTCTCCTGAGGCTCCGTTTTCCCTAGGCTCAGCTGCTCTTCTCTCCCCCATGTGTTTACTTCCCGAGCTCCAGCTCAAAACTTCAACCTCCCTTCCCTGCTGTGCAGTTAGTTTCTCTGTGAGTCCCTGCACCCTTACTGACACGGCCCAATCAAAGCCTTAATCATTATTCAATCAATTAAAAGTGAAACCTCTGAATTCAGTATAATCGAATATGCCCAGAGGAAAAGACTAGTTCACAAGCATAATCCATTTTCTATTTTTGGAATTCATAAATAATGTCAAACTGCTACACTTAGTTTTCTAAATGTTTTTATCAAGACAGAATCTAGATTTTGTCATGTCTTTTCTGTGTCAAGATGTTCATGTGTTTTTTTTCTCCCCTTCATTTTGTTAATATGGTTTATTACATTAATTGATATTCTTAGGTTGAACCACCCTTGCATAACTGGGATATGTATATTATATAATGGTATATAGTTCTTGTCATGTGGTGTTGGATTCGATCTGCCTGTATTTTGTTGAGGATTTTTGCATCTATTTTCATAAAACATTGGTCTGTGATTTTCTTTTCTTGTATCTTTATTGGCTTTGGTATTAATAAGGTGATGTTGGGCTCCCAGAAGAGTTTAGATAGTGTTCCTTCTTCAGTTTTGTGGAAGAGTTTGAGCAGGATTGGAATTAGCTCTTAGAATCATGGGTGGAACTCACCCGTGAGGCCTCCTGGTTCTGGGCTTTTCTTTGTTGGGAGGTTTTTGACAAGTGGTTCAGTCTCTTCCTTGTGCAGTGGTACCTCGGTGTTCATCATTAATTGGTACCTGGAGGTGCGACGGGACCAAACAAACTTTTCCCGTAAGGAATAATGTAAATAAACTTAATGCATTTCCAGACCAAAGACAATGCCCATCTTTAAGGCAATATGTAAAAAAGATAGGGCTGTATATACATCATTACTTTACATGAAAAAAAAACCAGAAATAAATACTTAGATTAAATAAAGTAAACACTGCCCTTTACCTGTGCTGAGAAGAGGAGGAGAGGACACGGGGAGCGCTGCTTGGAAGGAGGGGCCCTCGACAGAACGTCAGGCACTTGCACTTCAGGTGTTCTTTCTCTTTTCTGCCTTTTCTCAACTCGCACCACAGGCTCTGACACACTCTTTATCACCTTCGCTTAAAGCTTCTCCAATGAGCACTGCTTCTGTCTTCTTTTGAGAAATCCTCGAAAGTAGGAAATTGCTCCTTCAATGCCTTCACAGATCTGCTTCTCAGAGCTTTGTCCAGAGGGCACTTCTCCATGAAGGTTTGAAGTTCTGCCCATTTGCACACGTTCCTTTTCTCAAGGACCTGGGGACCTGCTCCCTTCTCGCCTCCTCACCTGAGGAACTTTCTTCAGCGCCTCTCGCTGCTGCTCCTTCTCTCCTCCCTGCGGCTCCCCAGGGCTGAGCTTTTCATCACGTTCCACCAACTCCTCAGCGGCAAGACCCAGGGACTGTCCCAAAGACACCACCTCCTGCCCAGCCCCACCTCTGCACCTGCCCCTTGGGGCCAGCGCACGCCCTCGAGGTCTCCCTGAGTCAGGCTTCTGGCCACAGATCCTGGCCTGGTAACACTTTCTCTTTTGTGGTGTAGGTTCTGCTCGACATTTCTTCCCCCCCATTTTTTCCTTTCCCTCGGGTCTAATCACAGTTAACAAATTGGTGGGGAATAAAATCTCCTGCCTCTCCATAGCCTCAGGACACTGGGTGTCATTCCTCTTTTTAAAATGATCAAACCAGCTGTGGCTGGCCTTGAAAACTTCAACACTCTCATCACTGGATTGGGTTTGTTTTTCAAAAGATCGGCATGCAACACTTTCGCCTTTTCATGTACAGTGGCTTCCGATACACAGTTGCCCGAACTGCTTCTCCTTTACCCGAATCCGTAGGAGCTTTTCCACTTCCTGGAGTGTGTGGGAAGCTGCTTTGTTACTGCTTGAGCTCCTTTGGCAACCTCAGCCTTTTCATAGCTTCTTCAGTCTTCGCATGGTGGCGGCGCTGCTCGAGGCAGACCGTGTCCCTGGCAGGACCGGGAAGGCGGATACCGCGCTCACGGGGACCTGGTCATTTCTTTTTTTTTTGCTCAATGGTGGTGCAAAGTAATTTTATTTTCTGCTCAGCACTATCACTACTCATTTTCTTAGGACCTGTGATGAGGAAAAAACACAAAAATACACAAAATCACCACAGAAGCTAAGATAAGACCTCCATGGGACATGGGCAGGCCAAGAGTACTGCGCGACTAATATGTGACCCTTTGTTTTGACTGGAAAGGGTGGCAAGTCGTGAGGCAACTGGCACCAACAAGTTCTAGCTTGCGTGTTGAGTAGAAAAACAAATGAGTACTAGGACGAAATGATTGCATCAAAATGCGTGGAGTACCATATTCAATGTGTTTCAAAGCAATTGAAACTGAGCTACATCCACTCCCATTTTTTTTAAAGTAGTATTTCTTATAGGAATCTTACTGATCACACAGTAGTTTACAAGAATGTGAGATATAACGACTTGCATAGTCTAAACAAGACAGGCTAACAGCCTGCAACTGCAAGCACGATAATCCCCATCCATCTGCCCATGGCATCTGACCACCTCTCAGTTAGAGGCAGGGTGGGCATCATATCCCTGAATCCTCAGGATTGGGGAATGGACGATGGGCTAGAGTGGACTTACTGTCGCTCTACTACAGACTTATTGTTATTCTAGCAATGGAAGAACCTTTCTTACTGGATGTGGCTCATGGCTGAGCGCCTGCTTCCCTTTGTGAGGTCCTGGGTTCAATCCCTGGGACCTCCTTTAAAAAGACACACAATACCATGCTAAGAAGGGCAGCACTTACCCCGGCAGTGGTTGTCTATTTATAGGATCCATAAAACAAGGACATTTTTTTTTGTCTTTATTTTTTTAATGTTACATTAAAAAAATACGAGGTCCCCATATACCCTCCACCCCCCTCCCCCCACTCCTCCCCCCATAACAACCACCTCCTCCATCATCATGAGACATTCACTGCACTTGGTGGATACTTCTCTGAGCACTGCTGCACCTCATGGTCAGTGGTCCACACCATAGCCCACACTCTCCCACAATTCACACAAGGACATTTTTTATGAACTAAGGTGAATAAAGACAATGAAAAACTTAAAAAAAAAAAAGGTAAAATGATTTTTATGTACATTTTACAATAGAAATGTATATAATTTTTAAAAAAATACCTACTAAAGAAAACACAAAATGCCTCAAATCAGTCTAACCTAGAAGAGCAAATTGAATTCAAAGCAAGAAGTAAAAAAATCATAAAGAGAAAAAAAATTCATGAAATTTAAAGTAAAAACAGTAAAAGTCAGTGGAACTAAAAGTTGTTTTTTAAAGATCAAATCTATAAATCTCTAGCCAGACTTTTAAAAAACACACTAAACACTTAAAATGAAGAAAAATTGACTAAATACGAAGATTTTAAAATGAAATATCTATTTTAAAAAGTGCAGTCTTGAAAATTGTGTCACTTTCTCATTAAATCATGAGCATATTATTGTCATGTTTTGCAACTATTACAATTTTTTTCTTACTGTTTCATTTGGAAAGTTCAAGGAAAAGTTATAAAACACAGGGTTTTCTTTATCTTTAAGTAATCCATTTTTTTGTTTGGTAAGTTCAAGGACATATACTTTTAAAATTGACTCCAGGCCCTCCTTTCCCCTGTATATTTTATTTTTTATTTTTTATTTTTTTGCCTTCACTTTCTTTATTTTTTTAATGTTACATTCGAAAAATATGAAGTCCCCATTGTATATTTTATTTTGAATAACTTTCAGAGCTACAGGAAGATGGAAGAATAGGTCAGTGAACATTTTGTAACCTTTTCTTAGGTTCAGTAATGTGTAACTTTTTTTTTTTCCTTTGGCCACTCTTACTTTCTATTCTATTCTCTATTTTGCTGAACCATTTGGTAGTTTTCTTGTGGACACCATGGTACCTTACTCCTTACAGCTTCAGCCTAAGATTGTATGAACCAGGGATATTCTTTTATATATTCAGAGTGCTATCTTTATACCCCATAATTAAACCTTGGTTCAGTAATGTCGGACTAAATCCTCATTTATTTATTTTTTATTTTTGTTTTTTAAATTGTTATTGAAATATATCACCCACACACAAACATACATAAACAATAAATGTGTAGTAATAGTTGTGAACTTAAAAAACAAACAAAAATAACATCACACATCATACTCATAACTCACCCTACCATCAACACCTTACATTGTTGTTAAACCTTTTTAACTAATGATTAAAGAGCATTGTCAAAATGCTACTAACCAAAGTATTTTTCCCCCAACCCTCCCTGTTATTATCTTTATATCATTTATATGTGAACATACATAAACAAGTGTATAGTAAAAGTTTTGAACTTACAAAGCAAAACTGCATAACATCACAGAGGGGTTTCATACATCAGCCCTCCACCAAAACCTTGCATTGCTGTGAGACTTTTGTTACAAATTATGAAAGAATATTGTCAAAATCTTAACTACTGATGATAGTCCTTATCTTACATTTGGTGTGTTTTTCCCCCAACCCCACCCTATTAATATTTTTAAAATATATTTTTTATGGCAGAACTTGTAAACTTAAAAAAAATCATGTACATGTGCAGAATTCCCAAACAACATTAATCCATCAACACACCACAGTGTGGTGGAACATTTGTTACAGATAAATAATATCATCTGATTGTTAACATGTCCATACTATACATTTGGCTCACATTTTCCATACTGCCCCATTATCAACACAGTACATCTTTGGCATAGATGCAAGGATATTATATTATTACTACTAACCACAGTCCATAGGTCACTCCAACTGTGTTTTTCCCATGCTTCTCCATATCTCCAACACCCTGCAGTAGTGATGTACATTTGCTCTAGCTCACTATGGACATTCTTGCATCTGTACCATCAACCACAATTCTGATCCACCTCATTACTCTCTAGCATTCTGTCAATTGGTATTTACATACCTAGACTACCATTTTCAGCCACATCCCCATTTATAAACCAGCTATTACTCACTATTTGATACCCTCCATTCTATAGATTTCCATACTTTTACAGTAAAGCTAATTAAAACTTCTACATACATTAAACATCCGTAGTCCATCTCAGTCTTTCTCTTATCTCCTTTAATAATCCACCACCTACCACCAGATCTTGAAGATATTTTCCTACAATTTCTTCTACAAGTTTTATGGTTCTTTTATGTTTAGGTTTTTCATCCATTTTGAGTTAATTTTTGGGTAAGGCATGAGATAGGGGTCCTAGTTCTTTCAGCACCATTTTGCTGAATGGGCTGTTCTGCCTTTGTGGGTTTGATAGGCTAGTCAAAAATCACTTGACCAGAGGCGGGGCTGAAGCCTAGGCTAGAGCTGCAGGCGATCTGGGTGAGAGAAGCTGGTTCCTCCTGTCACTGTGATTTTCGGTCCTGGCTTTCCCTCAGGCTAGGGGCGGAGTCACAGTGGCAGCCACGGGCCTCTTTCTGACTTGGACAGATTCATACCCCAGATGTTCCCACCAGCCGAGTCTCCCATTCAGTAGCTGAAATTGGGCAGCCAGTCGTCTCCTCCCCTGTTTCTGGGAAGTGAAGCTTCCAATTCCCGTCACGGAGCAGCTCCTGGGGCAGCTCGTGCGGCCAGAGTAGGATAGTCATTGGCCTTGCGGCTCGGCTGGTAATTTCCCGGAAAGGCTGGCGCAGGTCCCTGCAGCTTCCTCCCTGCTGGAGGTGGCACTGGGGCCTAGGCTAGACCTGCAAGATGATCTGGATGGGAAGAAGCCGGTCCCCACCAGCACTGGGATCCTCAGTCCACCCCGCTTCCCCTCATGCCCGGCGTGGAGTTACGATGGCGGCTCCCAACCTCGTTCTGACCTGGACAGGCTCGAGCTTTAGCTGCTTTCAGGATCATGCTGTAGCCCACTGAGTTTCCTCATCATAGCTGAAATTGGTGCCCAACTGTCTCTTCCTCCCCCGTTTTGGGGAAGTGGAGCTTCCATTCCAGCGGCGGAACAGCTCCCGAGGCAGCATGTGCCTCCAGTGGAGGATGGGCACCGGCCTCCAGGGCATGGAGCCTCTACTTACGAGTCTTCTCTGCAGATGGGCAGCCCCCTCCTTCCACTCCTTCAAGGTCGTTGCAGGGTGCTCCTCTGGTCTCCTGGGGTCCCCAAACAGGTGCTTGAGAGAGCTCTGGGTGTTTACTAACTGCCCTGCAGCAGGAGCTGACTCCAGGAGCTCCTTACTCCACTGCCATCTTGCTGGTTCCCTCATTTTATTTATTTATTTATTTAAAGATTTATTTTATTTATTTCTCTCCTCTTCCTCCCCCCCGTTGTCTGCTCTCGTGTCCATTTGCTGTGTTTCATTTATTTTTAAAGAATTATTTATTTCTCCTTACCCCTTGTTTGCATTTGCTGTGTCTGTTCATCTTCCTTGTCTTTAAGAGGCAACAGGAGCTGAACCCAGGACCTCCAATGTAGGCGGGAGGTGCCTAATCGCTTGAGCCACCTCTGCTCCTTGCTTTGTTGGGTATCTTAGTATGTTTTTCCTCCCCATGTCTCTTATTTCATCAGCTTGTTGCATCAGCTTGCCTCGCTTGCCAGTCGTGTCAACTTGCTGTCTTCTTTAGGAGGTACCAGGAACTGAACCAGGGACCTCCCATATGGTAGGCAGGAGTTCAGTTGCCTGAGCCACATCCGCTTCCCAAAATGCACATTTAAATTTCTTCAGTTTTTCCCAAAATGTAGTTTATAGCCTTAAAAATAAAAGTCAAGATTTAATCAGAGTTCACACATTGCACATTTGGTTATCATATCTTTTTAGGCTTGTTGGATCTTGTAGTAGTCCCACCTTTTGTCGTCTTTTATGACATTGACAGTTTGAAGAGTTAAGGCCAATTTCTTAATAATATCCCACATTGTGGATTTTTATGAAACTTGCCTTATGATTGGATTCAGGCAAGATATTTTTGGTAAAAATGCTCCATAGTGACTTCCCATTTTATCATTGCATGATATCAAATGTTGGTTTGTTCTTTTATTGATGATGCTAAACCTGATCATTTTGTCTACCAGATGTCTTAATTGTAAAGGTAGCTTTTCCCTTTTATAAGTTAAGAGTTAATATGAGTGATGCTTTTTGGCCTTGTGAATATCCTGCTCCTAAACAAATTTTGACCCATTGCCTGAGCATCAGTTGGTGATTTTTTACTCTGGAGGCCCCCCAAGTGGTAATTTTCTGAATGCCATTCCTTCTAAGTTTTGGGATTCATCTATAAAGAAGAACTTTTCCTTTCCTCCTCTTTCTTTCTCTCCTTTACTTATATATTCATTTCTGTATGTTCTTTTTTTTTAATTCAGTAAGGTATAATCTGTAACTTTATTCATGTTGACACTCAGATTATTCTAAATTTGGCAGTGGGACCATCTTCACACTGGCAGTGTGCGTTTGTCAGGTTCTTCTTAGGCTTGGAGAGCCTCCTTGTTCTCTGCCACAGCAAGACGTTTCCCTTCCCCATACTGAATGAACCATTTCTCAGAGGAACCCTGTGTCCTTCTAATGGAAGTTATTTTTACAGAAGCTTGGGTGGCACCCTGTGCCCATTCTGGCGAGGACCCTGGTTTCAGGGGAGCAGCTGTGTCGTGGCCTGCGTTCCTCCCTGGTGGGGCTCTGTGGTCAGAGACGTCCTTCCAGCAGACGTGGCTCGGCTGCATTGAAATGTCAGGCTCTCAGGATGTGAGTGATTCCGCTTTTGGATTTTGAAAAATGCTGAAATATCAATACCACACCCATTCAATACTAGTATTTAGTCTCAAGATAAACTGGATTACAAATGTTCTGAGAAGTTCATCATAGTAATACTTAGTGCAGCTAAACTCCACTCCACAGAGTCAAACACAGATTTGGGGGTAGACGTCTGATGGAAAAGGCACCTGACCTCGGGCCCGGTGTTTGTCTTTGGCAGGTCTGCGGTGGGCGTAGACCTGGCAGAGCGCTGGGCATGAAGCGCCATGGCTCAGTGGGCCTGGGCCCTCGCAGGTGCCCACCTCGCTGTGGAGCTCTTCCCTAGCCTGGAGGCCTGTCCTGTGGTCTCTCTAGGGCTTTGCCTGAATCATGCAGGGCCCTGTGAGACTGGCCCCCTGGGCTTTCTCCCCTGGACTGGCTGTAAGACCCCTGCCTGCTCTGGGTGGCTGTCGTGTCCTCCACAGATAGCGTGCTGTCTGTTGGAGTGCAGAGGCTGTAGATATTTGACCCAGATGGCTGTAAAAGGAGCCAAGGTGTCGAAGACCAGCCTGGAGGTGTAGCCCGAGGTCTGCAGGAGGGAAGGGAGCGGCTGTCAGGGCTCCTGCCGGGCCTTGGCCCCCCTGCCCTTCTTTCCCTGCCTCTCGGTCTGGCCAGAGGCTGCCTGGGCTCAGCGTGGTAGTGCTTCTTTAGGGTGGTCATTTGTTTTGTAAAATTGTTCTGAGTTATGGGGAGCAGGTGTAGTTCAGTGGTTAAGTGCCTGCTTCCCATGTACTAGGTCCCGGGTTCAATCCCTGGTACCTCCTGGAAGAAAAAAATACACACACACACACATACATATGAGTTCCTTTTCTTAATGGTTTCCCTGAAATGATTCAGAGCTTCATCTGACACCAGTAGTATATTAATACTTACATGAATATCTCTAATATTGAGTATTTATATTTGGTATTACACACTTGTTAAAAGTCAAGATACGGGCATATAATCTCTTAAGCAATAAAACATAGAGTGTTTTGTTGCCTAAAGAAGAGTAAATGTGCAGGTGCTGTTCCTGGCTCTGCAGGGCCACCACTAACGAGCAGGTCAGGTGGCCCCAGGCCTCTTCCTGGCCTTGGTGTGTCCTTCCAGATCTGGGATAGGCCAAACGAAAGTAATTTCTGGTGGAAGGCTATTTAATGCTTTCCTAGAATTACTCTGTTATGTTGGAGCAGACCAAGCATTTGTAGAAAGTATATTTGGCCATTTTTTTTTTTTTTTTTAACTTTAGAGATGAAATTGACATTTGTCTCAGAATATTTGCAAGTGCTTTGGATGACTTCTAGCACAAATATTAACTTTTTCTGCATCATAAATCTCATTAACCTAGGGGTTATTTTTGGCATGTAGACTCTCAGGGTGTCACTGTTGTAAGGACTGAACTCTGCCCAACAACTTACACTTAAAGTTGAATTAGAATGAGCTGTGGGGAGTAGAGGTGGCTCAAGCTGTGAGCACCTGCCTCCCACAGGGGGGTCCCCAGTTTGGTTCCCTGTATCCTAAAAAACAAAAACAACAAGCAAGCAAAAAAGCCGACTCAGGGGAGCCAGTGTGGCTCAGCGGTTGAGTGCCAGCTCCCCACATGTGAGGTCCCAGGTTCATGCCCTGGCCCCACTACCTGAAAAAAAGGTGTCTACATCCCATCCCTAGACGAAGGTCAGGGAGCTTTGCAAATAGTTGGACCTAGACCCGGGAGACAAGGGTGCAGGACTCAGAGCAGCCAGGCAGTGCCCGGTGGAGAGGGCCTGCAGAGCTGGAGTGGGTGTGTGGGGTAAAGACTTCTTTTGGAAAATAAAAAATGTTTTGTGTATGACTTCATTTGCTTGTAAAATGGTTTGATAATTTTGTATTTACTCTTTTGAATTTATCATTTTATTTTAGATATTTAAACTTTCATTAAAAATGGGTCTACAAGGGAGGCAGATGTGGCTCAAGCAATTGGGCTCCCACCTGCCACACAAGATGTCCTGTTTCGGTTCCCATTGCCTTGTAGAGAGGACGAGCAAAACAGCAAATTGGCGCAACAGGCAGGCACAACAAGCTGATGCAACAAGGAGACACAAAGAAAGACAATGAGAGACACAGCAGGGCAGGGAGTGGAGGTGGCTCGGGCGATTGAGCGCTTCTCTTCCACATGGGAGGTCCCAGGTTTGGTTCCTGGTGCCTCCTAAAGAGAAGATGAGCAGACACAGCACACAGCAAATGGACAGAGTAGACAACAAGCGCAAAAGCAATGACGGGGGTGGGGAGATAAACCTTTTTTTAAAAATGGGTCTACAGGCTTTTTAGCCATTTTCTTAGAATATATGTCTGTCTCTTCCCTGACTCCTGTTGCCTTCCCTGATTTGTGGCTCTCTAGAAGAGATGCCAAGAGAGACCGCTAAGCAGGCACAGCCCCTGCTCCCCTGGCGCGACCTCCTTGTGGCTGACTGCTCCCAGGCTCTCGCCCTGAGCCAGCATCTGAGAAGCATCTTCCTCTTCCACCCTGCCTTACGCCTCTGAAGAGCTGGTGGCATGGTAAAAAGGAAGCTTCCTTTCCGCGCTGCGAGGGCAGCGCTGCGGCCCTAGGGTCCTGTTACTGTGGTGCTTGGGGCCGGGCTCTGTGCACGGAGCTGGCCAGTTGGTGGGGACACCGCCTTGCGGTCTGGGTCCCAGCCAGCCCTGCCTCCAGGTAACGAGTCCAGGCCAGGGCTGTGCTGGTGCCTGCCCAGGACCTCGCCTTTATGCCTCGGGCCACGTTTAACTAGAGCAGGTTTTACGTTTCCACCTTTTTTTAAATTTAATTTTTTAAATTTCTTTATTACATTCAGAAAATATGAGGTCCCCATGACTCCCCACCCCCCTCACCCCACTCCTCCCCCCATAGCAACAATCTCCATCATCATGAGACATTAATTGCATTTGGTGAATACATCTCTGAGCGTAGGAAATACTGAGAAGAATTTATACTTGGAGATGGGGATAGTTGTGAGAATCACTTTATATTGGTAGTTCCTAACCATATGTGATTCCGCGCCCTGGGGGACACCTAGTGGCTTCAGCTTTGGGTGGGGCGGGGGGTGCTCATGCCATCTGGGCTGGCCAGGCTGCTGCTAAATACCTGCCAGTGGGTGGGACAGCCCCCCAGGAGGTCGTCCGGCCCCAAGTGTCGGTTCGGAAGAGGTTGAGAGACCACTGTTTAAACTCAGTAGCTCGCGATGCTTGCCCGATGCTTGGACGGCAAGCTCCGAGGGTGGTGCTGCTGGCAGCAGTTTGCATTCACTGATTAATTTGTATGTTCTCCCGCCAACTTCCTATTTCCTCACCCACTCTGAGTGCCAGAAAAGCACATGCTTGTTATACAAAAGTGGCATCATTCCAAAATGAAACGTTTTGTTAAGTAAATGCCTTAACATTCACAGTTCAAACTAGGGACATTTCAGTTTGCCTTGACACCTCCGCAGCTAGATGTGTCTGCTCTTGTCTGCTCAGCAGGCTGGTGGTGACCTGGGAAATGCCCAGAAGTGGCCCCTTCATTCACAGAGTTACTTGGAAAAGATTATCTTTAAATGTTTCAAAACTTAGTTTTTAGGAGAAATCTAGAGTTCCCTTTACATTTACTCTGGCAGCACTGTGGGGTGGGCAGGGGGAGCCAGGGACGCTCTGTGTAACCTCTGCCCTAGTCCGACAGCCTCCTGGGTAGCACAGCACTAGATTTGTGGGCCAAGGGATTGAATGAAGCAGTTGGCAGCAGGAATGGGGCAGAAGGGGTGAATCTGAGAAGGTTAAGATGTGGATTTGCCAGGACTCAGGAAATAGGCCAGGAGCTTCTTTGAAAGTCAAATGAGATAATCACTGAGAAGTAAAAAAAAAAAAACAAGGTGGGGGAGTCCAGCCTTGAGAGTACTCTTAGAAGCTTATTCATTTGCTGTGATTTTTCTTGTAACTGTAATTTTTCTACTGACTGGATTCTAACACGCCCCCCCCCAATGCTTTTCACTTTGACCCCATTTAAAAATAGAAATATTTTTCCTGAGGCATTTCTAAGAATTTCTTTAAAAGCAATTGAGATCCAATTGTTTTTTTTTTTTTTTTACAAAATGCTTACCACAGTAGTAGTAAGTAAAGCAATTTTGGGGCAGAAATAACGATAGGAAAGGGGTTAAATATATGTTCTCCTTAAAGTAATTATCAAGATGGAATGTTGTCTCTTACATTCCGAACACAGTGTGAGTTTAGCCTTTTCTCTGCTGTCACAGACCACTGTATGTGCTGGAGTCAGGCCGGAAGCCCTTCTGAGTTACGGTATTCTCCATCGATCCACACCAGTTCTTTTTTTATTTTAAGATTTTCCCCCCTCCCCCGCCCCACTGGTTTTTTGTTTTTTGTTTTGCTGTCTTGTATCTATTTGCTGTGTGATATTCTGTATCTGTTTCTCTTTTTGTCTTCTCATTTTTTTCCCTTCTAGGATTCAGAGGGATTTGATCCTGGGGACCTCTGATGTGGAGAGCGGTTTCCTGTCACTTGAGCCACCTCAGTTCCTGGTCTCTGCTGCGCTTCATTTTGATTCTCCTCTTTGTCTCTCCTTTGTTGCGTCATCATCTTGCTGCGTGACTCACTAGGGCAGGCACTGACTCACCGCACAAGCAGTGGCTCACCACATGGGCACTCACATGGGCACTCCGCTCACCACGGGGGCACTGGCTGGCCATGCAGGCATGCTTTCTCTCCTTTTTCACCAGGAGGTCCCAGGGATCAAATCCGGGTCTTCCCGTATAGTAGGCAGAGGCCTTATCACTTGAGCCATATCCGCTTCCCCTCACCGGTTCTTAAAGCACAATATTTAAATTTCTTCTGAATTTCTTTTTAATAACCTGGGTTTTGTTAGTTTTGTCCATCTCTCCTTTTTCAAGCCCAATATTTGTTTTCAGAAGAGATTGGTCCTCAGAGGTATATTTTCTTAAAAACTTCCATTTAGTGTTCAGAAGACAATTTTAAGGTCCTAGAGGGTGATACAAATCCTGAACATAGCAGGATTTCCTTTTAGCAAACAGGACGAGCCTTTTTTCAAAATCCATTCAAAGTTGAAATACCAACGTAGGATACAGGTAATGCTGGGGGGCATGAGATTCAGGCGGACCCCATGTCTGCACAGAGGGTAGCAGCTTTTGTGTTACACAGTGAGAGCAGTTGATGGAGGGAGACGTTCTGTGTATCACTCTTGCAGTAAATCCTTTGTAAATTTGAAGTAGTTGCAAATTAAAAAGCAGAGCGAAATGAACAAATTAGGTGCCAGAACAAGATAAACAAATTTACCCCAAGTGGATCATAGACTTAAATGTAAAACCTAAAACGAGAAAATGTCTTAAATAAAAGAACCCAAAAGACAAAATATTGCAACTTCAGATTAGTAGAGATTTCTTACATATGACCTCAAAGGCACAACACATTAAAGAAAACGTTTATAAATAAGATTTCATGAAAACGTCTGCTCTTTGAAAGACTGTTAAGAGAATAAAAAGACAAGCCACAGACTGGTAGAAAGTACCTGTAAATTATATATATTTTAGATAGCCTTGTGTAAATAATATATAAAGAACTCTGAAAACTCAGTGAAGAGTGCAATCCCATTTTAAAAGGCAAGTAATTTGAACATACACTTCATCAGAAAATACAGAGATTATAGGTAACAAGCCCATATATTGGGGAAATGGACACTGAAACCATTACACATCTACTAGAATAGCTGGAATAAACAAGATGGCCGTGAAGTGTTGGCAAGGATGGACTGGGGGACCTGGCGCGTGCAGACCCTGCTGGGGGGTGGAGAATGCACCAGCATTGTGAACACAGTTGGACAGTTCCTTAAAATGTTAAACATACGTCTACAGTGTGACCCAGCCACTCCACCCCTCGGTAGTAAGCCAAGAGACGAGAAAGTTCACACCAATACACAGACTTACATACACAATAGCAAGAAGGAATCTCAGAATAATTAGGCGGAGTGTAAGAAGCCAGGCCATAAAAAATACAAAATACAAAATAATAAATACAAATTACAAAATACAAAAATAAAAAATAAAAAAATACAAAATATGATTCCAAGATATAAAATTCTAGAAAATACAAACTGATACGTAGTGACAGCAAGCTGGTTGCTTTGAGATGGGGGAGACAGGGCTGAAGGAAGGGATTACAAGGGCACATGGGGAAATTTGGGGGTGATGGCTGTGTTCGTTATTATAATTGCAATGATTTCATGGGTGTAAACATATATACGAACTTACCAAATTGTAAATTTCAGTATGTGTAGCTCTTTGTACAAAATCAGCTCCTCCTCAACAAAGCAGTTAACATTAAATGAACAATCAAAAAACATTATATGCTGTTCTTTCTTCGGCCTAATGCCCTCCAGTGTCGCAGTGGTTGTTACTGTTCACCGACATTTTTGGTTTCTGCGAAAGAGCCCACCCTACTGGCTCTAGGTAGGAAGTGTGGTAGCTAAAGGAGGACATAGTTTTCTAGTTACTATTTACATTAAATATCCAAGTTAATATTTTTATTGCGCTTATCACCAAGTCCTCTTTGGGGTGAGTGTCTGCTGTGTGGGTGGTTCTGGGTGTGCCCTGGACCCTGCCTCACCTCACAGCCTACAAGGTGGGTGATGTGACTGTCCTGACTTTCAGACAAAAACAGGCAAAGAGGTACGGCACCTGCCGAGCTCCAGATTGGAGCCAGCTCCAGCCAGCAGTGTCTCCAGGTCCATGGCCCCTGCTTAGGGGTGCTGGCCTTGCAGACGTGGGTGCAGCACACGTGTTCCGTGGGAAACCAGAAAGTGGCTGCCAGGTAATAGTACAGTTACAAAAATGTGCTGTCATCAGCTGTAACCAGAGTTGCACACCAGTGCAGTGTTGGTTGTAGTGTGGTAAATGGACATCCTGCATTGTATGTGTGATTGTTTTGTAAACCCAAAACCTCTAATAAAGAAAGTACAAAGCACCATCTGTAAAGTGTTACTGCAAAAAAGAATAAAAGCATTCACCAAAGTTTGGAGGAAGTCAGGGTAAAGATAATTTCTTCATAATAGAGTAGAGTACAAATGACATGGTAAAGAGCAGATTCTTCCTTAAAGTAAAAGTGGGTTTGGGTCAACTGATCAGGCATCCGCCTACCACATGGGAGGTCCAGGGTTCGAACCCAGTGCCTCTTGACCTGTGTGGTGAGCTGGCCCACGCGCAGTGCTGATGCGCCCAAGGAGTGCCGTGCCACGCAGGGGTGTTCCCCACGTAGGGGAGCCTCACGTGCTAGAATTGCGCCCTGCAAGGAAAGCTGCCCCGTGTGCAAAGAGTGCAGCCTGTCCAGGGGTGGCACCGCACACACAGAGCTGACGCAGCAAGATGATGCAACAAAAAGAGACACAGATTCTGGTGCTGCTGACAAGAATGCAAGCGGACAAAGAAGAGCACACAGTGAATGGACATAGAGAGCAGACAGCAGGGTGGGGTGGGGCAGGGAATAAAATAAAAAATCTTCATATTTAAAAAAAAAAAACAGGCCCTTCTTAAAGGGTGTTTGGAGTTTAGCCTCCTCTACTGTATGTGTTGTGTGGTTTCCCAGTTTCCCCAGCACCGTTCTCTCTTACCTTCCTTCTAGTTGTGTGCCATTCATTTTACATGGATTCATCAATTATGTATGAAGTTTGGCTCTGAAGTACTTGACGTGGGACTTCCTGTTTGGCCCGAATGTGTTTGAGGGGGTTCTGGTTCGTGAACAGTTTGATCGCCATGTGCTGGGCTCTCTGTTGGGTCCTGGAAGCAAGTAAGCCACAGGTAAATAAGTTTAGACTCAGAAGAAAACCCGAACAGAAGAACAGACATGTTTTCACGATGCACAAGACAGAGATTCAGGAGAAAGGCTTCAGTAGTCACTTGTGATTCTAGAGTGGAAGGTGCCTGAGAACGAGGGCAGCTCACACCCGCTCGTCGCTTCCATCCGCTGGCTTTCGCTGGCTTTCGGGTCTATCCCCTGGACTGCCCCTGCTCCAGGGCTTCGTAACCTCACACTCTGATCACTGCTGTTCTTTCCTAACGCCGGCATCTGGCAGGTGAGCGAATTGATTGTGATGGCGAAGTAAAAGAAACATGCCAGGGGGTCAGCAAACCTGCCCTTTAGTTGCTGATTCAGGAGAACGGGAGACAGTTTTGCAAAGGGAGAGCCTAGTTTCTGCTGTTGAGAAAGGCTGAAGTGAATCGACCCTCAAATGAGTGTCTATGGTGTGAAAGAAGAGATGTGGGAGAGGTTCACTTTGAAGGGAGTTCTGTGAGTTTGGCAACAAGGAAGGGCTCAGAGCTGCCCTGTCACAACAGTGGCCAGAAGCTATTTGCCCCCCATGGCTGTTAAGCTCTTGAAACGCAGCTTCAGCTGGAAGGGTGCTGAACTGAAACACATGCTGAGTTTCAAAACCTTAGTGTGAGAAATGATTGAGAAATCTCTTTTGTGATTGTTTTATATTGATTACATACTGAAATTGTCTGTAATTATTTTTTTTTTTTTTAAGATTTATTTATTTATTTAATTTCCCCCCCTCCCCTGGTTGTCTGTTCTTGGTGTCTATTTGCTGCGTCTTGTTTCTTTGTCCGCTTCTGTTGTCGTCAGCGGCACGGGAAGTGTGGGCGGCGCCATTCCTGGGCAGGCTGCTCTTTCTTTTCACGCTGGGCGGCTTTCCTCACGGGCGCACTCCTTGCGCGTGGGACTCCCCCACGCGGGGGACGCCGTTGCGTGGCACGGCACTCCTTGCGCGCATCAGCGCTGCGCATGGCCAGCTCCACACGGGTCAAGGAGGCCCGGGGTTTGAACCGCGGACCTCCCATATGGTAGACGGACGCCCTAACCACTGGGCCAAAGTCCGTTTCCCTGTCTTTAATTATTAAAACTAATTTCACTTGTCTTATTTTCTTTTGTGGCTCCTGGAAAATTTTCAGTTACATCCGTGGCTTGTGTTGTGTTTCTGTTGGCCAGGAGTGGTTTAGAAGGGAGGAATGGATTGGAAGAGCCGCACAGGGGCTAAGGGTGAAGAGGAGGTGGGCTCCTTGGGCAGGGCACTAGAGATGATGCCAGAAACGCTTAGGTCTAATTTGGTGGCTCGCCTGAGTTAATGGTGTTTAAGATGCTTCCTCCAGAAGTAGAAAAACTAGGGCTGTTTGTCCCACGTGGAAGAGCTGCCATATGAAGAAGCAGCTTTCAGCGCTTGTCCATGCCAGAGACTTGAGGTGTCGGCTCTCACTGCATCACGGCAGGAGTGCTTGTCCTCAGGGTGGTTTGAGGATGCACATGAGCCAGAAAGGGCTTTTCTCTTGGTTTTCCTGTGATCCTTTCCAGTCAGTTGTGGGGTGTGTGGGGTGCAGCTTGGTTAACTCTGGAGCACACCTGCATAGGTACCAGCTTACCTGGGGGCTGCTTCCTTTGCCGTCTAGTGTGGGCCATGGAGAGGCCTCCTGCGTGAGTGGTGAGGACACACTACCCGTCACATGGCAAAACTGTCAGTGCATCCGTGTGGATCTGGGAGGAAATGGTGAACTTTCGTCTACTTCTCAAGCTGTTGGGAATCTTCGTGGAGACACCCTAGGGATTTTAATGGCCATTTCCTCAGATTGGCCTTCATTGGTTTTCTTCTGGGTCGTGTGGCCCTGGCCCTCAGAGCACGTGTTTTCCATCACACACCCTCTGTCCCGTCATGGATCCTTAGTGAACAGATGTGAATGAAACAAATGAGCTGTTTGTAGGGTAAAACCAAGAATGATGCTTATTTTAAAAAAAAGAACTATAGTTATTCAGATTCAAACTTCACACTAAGCTTATCAGAAAACATCACTTACTTCCAGTGCAAAACTAGGCTCAGTAGAGTTAACTGGATTTTGAAGACTCAGAGGGCTATTTGGTGAATGTCAACACAGATTCAGAAGAAATGGATGTATGTCGACGATGCCTTTAATTTAGCTAATGGCTTTGGGGGTGGTACGAGCTGTGGACTGCCTCTGAGTTGACAGTGTGTTTTGAAGGAACCAGCTTAGGATGGACTGTGCTCGCCAGGAGGATGACTTTGGTGTCCCCGGGGTTTTGAAAATGAATCGAAGAACCTTAAGAACTCTTCTGAATTTCCTGGCTAGTAGTTCCTTTATCCTGCTTCTTGAAAAGTACGTTTTCTTCTTGAAACTAATGCAGTTAAAACATGGTTTCCCCAGAAAGTGTGTTTTCTGACGTAGGCCATCTTTCACCATTGTTGACAGTAACACTGGTACACCCTGGTACATCAGGATTTCTAGTCTTATGGCCCACTTTCAGGTCACGGACACACCTTGGCCACAGCCTTCAAATGGGAAGAAAGAACCGAACAGGTGTTAAAGCAGCAAGAGACCTGCACTGAGCTGCAAGGTGAACTGGTAGAAAGAGAAAGTCCATGATGCGGAACTATTGGATCTTGCTTGTGGAAGAGTTACGTCAAGGTGAGCTGCCTGATGGAAATCGGAGGATTGATAGATATGGAAAACTCCACAAGGAGGAGAAGAGACTGAAAAGAATTGTTTCTAAAGGCTCAGGCAAAGGCCAGTCATGGGCTTTCCCATGTTTCAACAAGCTGTCAGGAGCCAGTCTCACCTGCTGTCACTTCCTGGGGCCGATAGGTTGGGTGCGCGTGAAAGAGGCTCTGTGGGTAGGTGAGGACAGTCACGTCTCCATTTTATCAAAGTTGCCAGTGGAAGTGGGAAGTGGCTGTGGGAGCTGCAGGCAGCACACGATCTCGTCTCCCTGATCCCACTCTTACTAATAGGGCAGCAGAGGAGAGCTGTGTCCTGCCCACGGGGTCCAGTCCTCACCCCAGCAGCATCTTCACCCCTGGACCCTAGCACGACAGCTGTAGCAGAGTCTCCAGAAGTTCCGGTTCCTTGTGGTTTCAAAAGTCCTGCCTCCCGCCCCCCTCCCTCACCCCACCCTCTCCTGTGCTGCTCTCTGCTCGTTCTTCCACCCCCACCCCACCCACAAGCTCCTCTGCTGGAGGGGGGGGGTACTCATTTTCTCTAACACACTGAAGTGTTGTGAGGTTCCCAGGAGATTAAAGATTCTTCCAGGATTTCTAGGGAGTAAATAAAAGATAGTTTCAGTACTTTCTTAATTAGAAATGAGGGGGACTTAATAAGTTTTTTTTTAAATTGTGGTAAAATATATGTAACATAAAAATCATTTTAAAGGACAGCGCTGACGTTGAGTACATTAATAGTACTATGTAACTTTCACCACTCTCTACTTGCACACTATTTTCATTATTTAGCAATGACTCCCTACCTGCCTCCCCTGACCCTTTGAAACCATGATTCTGCTTTCTGTCACTATGAATTTGCTTATTCTAAGTATTTCATATCAGGGGGTTCATAGAATATTTGTACTCCTGTGCCAGGCTTGTTTTACTCAGCATTATGCCATCAGGGTTCATCCATGTTGTAGCTTGTTCTAGTACGTCTCTTACTTGGGTTGCTTCTACCTTTTGGCAGTTATGACGATTGCTGTGGAGAGCATTGGTGTACAGATATTTGTCTGAGTCCCTGCTTTCAGTTCTTTCAGGTATATACCTAGGAGTGGAATGGCTGGGTCATAAGTAATTGTGTTTAATTTTCTGAGGAACCCCCAAACTGTTTTCTATGGTGACTGCACCATTTTATTTTCCCAGCAACAATGTTACAAGAGTTCCTTTTTCTCCACATAATTACTGTTGCTCATTTTCATTAAAAAAAAAAAAAATAACCATCCTAATAGGTGTGAAGTGGTATCTCATTGTAGCTTTAATTTGCATTTCTCTAATAGCTAATGATGTTGAGTGTCTTTTTTTTTTTCCGCTTCATTTTGTACATTTAATAATTAAAATATACGGGAAGTGGACTTGGCCCAGTGGTTAGGGCGTCCGTCAACCACATGGGAGGTCCGCAGTTCAAACCCCGGGCCTCCTTGACCCGGGTGCAGCTGGCCCATGCGCAGTGCTGATGTGCACAAGGAATGCCCTGCCACGCAGGGGTGTCCCCCACAGAGTGGAGGCCCACGTGCAAGGAGTGGGCCCCATAAGGAGAGCCGCCCCACGGAAAAAAAGTGCAGCCTGCCCAGGAGTGGCACCACACACATGGAGAGTTGACACAGCAAGATGATGCAACAAAAAGAAACACAGATTCCTGGTGCCCCTGACAAGAATACAGTTTAAAAATTGTGTTTTGAATTATTAATAATGTAACATTTTTTTTAGTTTTAAGCTTTTAGTAACATACTTTTACACTTATCAGTAGACTTAATATAGAAGGTGTGCTTTAATATATCCTAAAATATAAACTCTTTATAGCATTTTTAAAATGTGACATAGCAGACCAGCCCAAAATACCATACATTAAAGGTCATCACAAACAAAACCTCTTGGTTTATAATTTTAAGTAACTAGAGTTTGGAGTGCGCATTATGGGCTTTGTCTCCTGCTGCTCTCAGTCACGTCCGTGTGGGGAAGGCAGGATGTCTTACATAAGCAATTTTTATTTTACTTAGGTGTCATAAGACAAGTTAGGGTTGTATGTTCTGTTCATGGGACTAGGTTACTTTTCTGTTAATGTTGCTAGGTGCATTGGTTGGATTTTTTCAGACAATAAATCAGTTTTGATGTCTATAAACCTATTATGGCTTTTTTGTCACTTGTTGTGGCAGTTTGATATGGTTATGAATTCCAAAAATAGATACTGGATTATGTTTGTAATCTGGTCTGTACCTGGGCCTGATTGAGTTATGATTAGGGCTTTAATTGGGCCACGTCATTAGGGCATTGAGGCCCCGCCCCTTGGTGGCTGGAGACTCACAGATAAAAGGTATGGCAAACAACAGAGTTGAGGGTTTGTAATTTTGGAGTTTTGATGCTGGAGTTTGATGCTGAAGCCTTAAGCTGGAGCCCCGGGGAAAGAGACAGAGCCATTTGCCTGATAGTCTACAGCTGACCTTGTGGAGGAAACAGTTGCTGAGCCCAGAGGAGCCCAGGAAGCCTGAGCCCTCGCAGGTGTCGGCAGCCATCTTGCTCCAAGTAGACTCTGGTGAGGGAAGTCACTTACGCTTTATGACCTGGTGTCCGTAAGCTCCTACCCCAGATAAATACCCTTTAGAAAAACCAACCCATTTTTGGGATTTTGCATCAGCACCCCTTTGGCTGACTAATATACTTGATAACTGTCAGAAAATTAGGGGAAACAAATGTTGGAGATGTCAAACGATTCAAAGGGCAGTAATGTAGGAACAGTACTATGTGATTTCCAGGATTAACATAGACGTCCATGACTGACACCTTAGGTTCCTGCTGGTTAATTTGAGTGTAAATGGCATTTGGCTGTCAGTAAGTTAATGAATTGTCTGTGTAGGTTCTGTTGTGATTTGAAAAATTGCAACAATCCTTGTTCCTGTAGTAAACTGAACTAAAAGGAGGCCCCTGGGACTTCCCAAATGCAGCTGTGGACCTTGTTGGCATCCCACCTCTTGCTAGGAGCCACAGGTAGTATATTCACTTTACCTGTAGGTTGTTTCTTGTATCTTATTTTTCTGTTTACAAAACTAATACCTGATTGTAAAATTTATTTTGTAAATATAAAATGTAAATAGTAAAAGGTAAGAGTCTCTTGTGTTTATATTCTGTAATGGTAAAGCACATAAGTTTGGTGCTGTGAGTTTTCTCAAAGTTGTATCAGAAAATTGAGATAGGAACAGTTCATGAAAGGTATCTTTGATGTTAAAGGTAGACTATTGAAAGACACTTGATGCTAATAAAATGTAAGGTAAACATATCTATTTTCAAATAACACGTAAAAATTGACTGGATATTCTAAACCAGAGCCAGATAGTATTTTAATATTTAATTAGGTTTCTTCTATTAGTCTGGTTATCCATTTACTCATTAATTATGGTTTACATTTCTTTTTTTAATTTTTTTTATTCTGATACCTACTACTTGTAAGAAGCTGATTTAGTAGTGGTCATGTATTACCACTTTTTTTTTTTTTAAAGATTTATTTTTATTTATTTAATGCCCCTCCCCTCCCCCGGTTGTCTGTTTTCTGTGTCTTTTTGCTGCGTCTTGTTTCTTTGTCCGCTTCTGTTGTCGTCAGCGGCACGGGAAGTGTGGGTGGCACCATTCCTCGGCAGGCTGCTCCCTCCTTCGCGCTGGGCGGCTCTCCTTATGGGTGCACTCCTTGCGCGTGGGGCTCCCCTACACGGGGGACACCCCTGTGTAGCATGGCACTCCTTGCGCATCAGCATTGCACATGGGCCAGCTCCACACGGGTCAAGGAGGCCCGGGGCTTGAACCGCGGACTTCCCATGTGGTAGACGGACGCCCTAACCACTGGGCCAAAGTCCGTTTCCCCCACCACTTTTTTTTTTTGTTAAATCACTTTTGGAACGATATGTAAACTTCCAAGGTCAACCATGTGGATATTCAGGCAGATATGGGGAGTACAGGGATTGCATCCTTCTCAGAAAAGACTGTGTAAAGTAGCAGAGCAATCCATCGTCAACTGCAGAAAAAAATATTTTAAAAATCTATTCTTTGTGTGCCCACAGCCATAGCTTTTAAAATCAAGGGATGCACAACAAGGCTCTGGCATGGTTTAAGGTATATAGAATTATTTATCTTAAAAAGTATATGCTTGTAAGGTAGTCAAATAATTTTTTAAATGGACAATTTTTTTACTTTATTAAGAAAATGTTCAAACATGTAAAAACAGAATATTATGTTAAACCCTCATGTACTAATCACCCAGCTTCAACATTAGCAGAAGTTTGCCAATTATATTTAACCAATCTTCCTCCCTCTCTGTCTTCTTTCCTTCCTTCCAAGTGTTTTCAAGCAAATCCTAAAAGCATATAATTTTATTCATGAATATTAAGCATTTCCAACAGATAAGCACTTTTAAAAATTAACATAACCACAGTCCCATTCTGACACCAACAAAAGAACAGTAATTCCCTCATGTTACCAGATACCCAGGCCATATTCTAATTTTCTTGATTTTCTCCAAAAAGTACATTTGGATTTTGAATCAGGATTCAAAGTCCCCAGCATTTTTCGAAAAAATTTTTTTAACCAAAAATTTAGTATGACGAATGTACACGTAATAGTAAATCAGGCTCTTTGGTGAGGGACGCATGGAAGTGGCAGATCTCTCTGCTGAGCAGAGCCGGTATTTGTGCTTGCTCAAGGCTTCTGGCCATGACGATGCTGTTTGCGCACATCACCGCCCTTCCAGTGATGGCTGCTAGTTGGCATCTCCACACGTTTGCCTATCACAGAATTCAGAAAGGGACCAGATCCCTGCCATATTCCTTGAACATGCCCACCACCACTTAATTTCAACAAGAACTTCCTGTTCATACATTTTTTCAATTTGGGTGGGTGAGCTTTGCTCATGAATCTACTTGGCGGGCTCATTGCTGACTTGAGACAGAAATTTTGGCTTCTCTCTCTTAAAAACTATTTTTAATGGAAAATTCTAAACATATACAAACATCAACAGAATAGTTAGTATAAGAAACTCCATCTTGAAATTTAAGCAGTTAACCAACTCAGTCTTGTGTTATATTTGCTACACTTATTTCCCTCCTCCACTCATTATTTTGAAGCAAATTCTACACATAACATTTCATTCTTAAACATTTCAGCAAGTATACCTTTGAAAGATAAAGACATATTATATTAGTCCAAAGGGGTGCTCATGCAAAATACCAGAAATTGGTTGATTTTCATAAAGGTTGTTTATTTGGTGTAGAAGCTTGTAGATACCAGGCCATAAAGCATAAGTTACTTCCCTCACCAGAGTCTGTTGCCACCTGTTGGAGCAAGATGGGTGCCGACGTCTGTCAAGGCTCAGGCTTCCTGGGCTCCTCTCTTCCTGGGGCTTGCTTCTCTCTGGCTCAGGATTCCTCTCTTCTAGCTTCTCTTTCCTCACAACCAAGCTCCTCTGTGTGCTTACTTCCCAGGGCTCCAGCTCAGAACTCCAACAGTAAAACTCTAACTCTGTCCTTTGCCACGTCTTTTATCTGTGAGTCCCCAAGCGGCGGGGACTCAGCACCCTACTGAGGTGGCCCAATCAAAGCCCAGTCATAACTTAATCACGCCCAGGTGCAGACCAGTTTACAAACATAATCTAGTATCTATTTTTGGAATTCATGAATATCAAACTACTACACATATTAAATAAATACAGTATATTATCACAACTAAAAAATTTAACAGTAACTCCTTCAGATCCCCAGGTAATTAGTCTGTGTTCAAATCTCCATGGATGGCCTACACTGTCCTTTAGGTTAGTTTGGCTTTCTAGTTTGCTTGACTAGGTTTCAAGTAAGGGTTTCGTTCTGATTGGTTGGTAGGTCTCAAGTATTAATTTGTAAATTCCTTTCCCATCTCTTTTAGCTCCCTTTTTTTCCCCTTGAAGTTTGTTTAAAAAAAAAAATACTGGGTTGTTGACCTTACAGTGCCCACAGTCTGCGTGCTGCTGATTGCATGTTATTTAGCACGTCCCTGTTCCAGAGGCTCGATCGGATTCAGTTTTTTGTAAAACTACTTCACAGGTGCCATCAAGATCTTAAAAAGATGATTTCGAAAGGAGTTACCATTGCAGAAATACGTCTTAAACAAGGAAGATGTTCTTTTTGCTCCTCTGACCTCAGCTCAAACAGCAGCCCCTTAAGAGGGCTTTTCAAAGCCCTGGATGGAAAGCAGCACTCTCCCTGCCCTTTCAGCATACGTCACCCTCTCCAACTAGAATTCAGCCTTACCTTACTTGTTCACCACTTTTCCTTGCGGTTCTAACAGTGCGCGATAGAAGGTTCTGGATAAGTTATGTTGGACGGACTCTACACTGTGGATTACTCTGCACATAGTTTTGTGATACTGTCCTTGCCTGATGATGGTAGTTTTGTCCTACTTCCCTTTATTGCTCATTGTGTTAAGAACAGCGTGTAACGGAAGGAGGGCTTGGATGCTTTCTAATGTGCTTTGGATTTGCACTGTCTTAATGTCATCTGTGATTGCACTTGGACATGAGAGGAAAGCTGATGTAGCTGGTGTAAATTCCTCATGCAAGCTTCTCAGTGCTGCTTGGCCTGGGAGGCGAGGCGTGGGCAGTATGGCTGGGCAGGTGAGCACAAGATGCTGGCGCACAGCACAGCTGGGGACCGCGCTCGGGCTTACAGGTGCTCTGACCTGGTGGCCCTGAGCTGCCCTCCTGGGGCCACGTGTGTGTCTGGTGACCTTGAAGGTGTGTTGTTGGGAGGAGAACTTCATCGTCCGACCCCCGTAGCCCTATGAGATCACCCATCTCCTCAGCCTGCTCATAGGCCTGTGTGGCAGATCTGGAACTTGAAAGTACCTTTTGTTGTCAGCAGACTGGCATCCTGGTGTCACTGTTGGTGACTGTGTAGCTGGGCGGCCTGGGGACATGGTATCGTGCCCTCCCGAGACATTACCGGGGTCTTCATGAGAGGGAGACAGGGCCGCCTCCACCAAGTGGAAAGGGAGCGCCGAAGCTCGTTGCATGCAGGTGTGAAGTAGTCTGTGAGCCCTTCTCCTTATGGAGATTTTGGACATAATCTAAAGTAGGGACCGATGGCCTAACATAATTCTTCAGAAGTTATTTAAATTTTTATGAAAGTATTTCTAAAACACAAATTGATAATAAAAGATAACAGCAAATATGGGTCATAAACAAGATGTAAGACTCTTAGCAGGTCTTGTCTTAGTGGATTAGATTGGGGTAAGAGAGCTGAATCAGCTAGCAAGTGCTTAACAGTGGCATTGGACTGAGGAAAGAAGCAGCCCAGGCCATGCAACCGGATGGTGGGGTTTTCCAGAGGTTTGGGGGACTAAGGGGATAGTGAAGAGAAAAGCAAAAGTGGTTAAAGGTAAGACTTCTGTTTTTTTTTTAATCAAAATCATGTAACCACATTACCAAACATGAAAAAGAAAAAGAAAAACATGACCAATAATTCTAACAAATGCTAGCCTTTTAAAATGTTTTATTTAAAAAACTATTCTCTAACATAGCTAAATGTATTATTACTTGCAAATTTATATTTTTCAATTAAAGTGTGATAAACCTTTTCCACACTATTACATCGTTACTGTTTTTAGTGATATTTAATAGTTTGTCCAGTAACTTAAAAATTAAAAAAAAAACATTAGTTTCTTTTAAACTGGAAAGTAGGTAGAAAAAAATTTAAATGCCCTTGGTCCCAATGTCCAAATAGCCTATTAATTTCTGTTAACCCTTTTTTTGGGGGTGGGTGGGTAGGGGGTAGACATCAAACCATATAAAAAAACATAACATGAAAAGTAAAAGCTGTCTTGCCACTGCTGTGTCTTTTCCTGAGAGTTGTCACATTTTCTTCTGTTACCAAAAAAAAATTGCTTACACTGGCAAAGATGTTTGTCCTTTTTATATACACAGCAAGCAGCCCTACTTGATACGTTATTCTTTGCCTTGTTGGTTTCATTTACTGCGTCTTCACAGTGAAGCTGGCCTGCAGCGCTGACTTTGAATGTGGGCCTTGTGTCGGTGAAGCGCAGCGGCGTGTCTGAAAGCTTGTGCCCCTTGCCCGCCAGGGTCGTGCCGGCTCCTCGTGGGTGGCGCATCCCCTGTGCTGGCTTCTGTGGATGGCGCTGCTGGGCCAGGAGGCCCACAAGACACAGGGACGGCCGGGGCTGTGGGCAAGGCCAAGGCCATAACTCTCTGATCCTCACTAAGCGAGGGAAGGCCCACCTACAAGAATCTTCTTGTTGTGGATTTGGTTTCTAGAAAATGCACCTTTAACTTGGAGACCATAGAGTAGCTTAAAAACATAAATACCCATTGCTGGGCTTACCTTTCTCCGCAGTGCCTGTGTTGGCTTGGATATGGTGTCATAGGGTACGTTTTATAAGCTGGAGGACATGGGAGCACCTTTTTCTTAAAGTTTAACAGAGCTTTCGAGTCTCTTTCTTGAGATTCATAGATGGGCAGTGATTATAGAGGAGCTCTGATTAAAAGGCAGTGTTGGACACAAGATGAAAAAAAATTTTAAAGGCAATGTTGAGCATCTCCTACATACTAGTGAGAAAAAAAGGGATCTGGTTTTGTTCTCTCTGCTTGTGACTACACTAAAGTCAGCAGCTACTGGTGTTACTGCATCTGGAAATTTTTGAGTGAATGAGATAAATGTAGATTCTCATTTAAAAAACATTTAGTTTTCAGGAAGTTAATTCCTGTAGCCTAAGCAGTACAGTTGAGTGATTGTCCTGTGCACATTTTTTGATAGTATGTGAAAAGAATTTTCAGTTACCATCTTGGGGTTAATCCATCTAATACCGAATTCTAGCCTTTACCTTAATACCTCCAGCCACAAGGGAAGTAATTTTCTGCAATGTCTTAAAAAGTATTTTCTATTCACCTATGTGTTAGGAGTTTGTTTTTAGTTCCTTACTTTAAAAACTAAGTTAGGGAAGTGGCTGTGGCTCAGTTGATTGGGCTCCCGCCCACCAAATGGGAGGCTGTGGGTTCGCGTGCCAGGGCCTCCTTGTGAAGGCAGGCTGGTTCGTGCCCGCGGTGAGCTGACAGCCCACACTGTCCACACTGTCCGCACAGCCCACACTGGGGAGCTGGCCCAGCAAGATGACACAACAAAGGGAGACAAGCAGACACAGAAGAACATGCAGTGAATGGACACAGAGCAGACAGCAAGCAAGCCGCCACGGGGGGAAAATAAGTAAAATAATTTAAAAATCTTTAAAAGAAACTATTTTTAGTGTTTAAAATTAAACCAGAAATTAGTGTTTAGCTCTAACAAGCCCATACCTCATGGCAACATTAGCTGTTATTTTCCTCTGTGTTGATTTTGGAAGGATTGAGTAAAGTAGCTTATTTACAAAAAAGGACTCTCTAATGCATGGGTTCTTAACAAGGAGTCCGTGAGCTTGAATTTAAATTTTATAAAACCACCATTTTTGTGGGGACATGTTGATGCAGGTATGATATGTTTATTAAATAAAACACAGTAGAGTGTGGACTTAGTAAGGTGTCTGTGGAACAGAAAAGGTTAAGAACCCCTGCTCTAATTGTGTGTACACATGGGTTGGGGGCTTGCTAGAACAAAACTACCCCCAAATCTGCGAAATTGTCTACAAAATGTAATTTGCTCGTTTGCATGATGAGCATGAGTCGGGAACCAGGCAGCCAAGAGTGCAGGAAGAGCAGAGGGCGCAGTGGTCCGTGTTACTCTGTGTCCTTCTGGAGTCTTATCATTTCATGCATTGTTGTTTCTAAATTGCAGTCCTTAGAACTGATACCTGAAAATTAGAAAAGAATGAACTAGTATTATCACATTTTAAAATGTCTGGATGATATAACATTCCCCACACCTAATTTCAGCAGCGCCCTAAGGAGGCTTGAGATAGTCTGTTAGTGAGGTTTTCCACATGGTTAAAGACTTGAGGAGCACCTGTTTTGGGTAGAGGGCGTCTAAAGTGTGCTGCGGAGTGGCCCAGGATGCAGGGACATGCCTCCACTCCCGCTGTCACTGTCCCATTCCCATTCCCTCTGGCCTTTCTTTGCAACTTTGTGAGCTTTGTTTTGGGTCAGTGCTGTGGACTTTGAGAAGCTCCTTTTGTTTTTCCTGGGGAGTTGGGTTGTTGACGATTCTGTGCTTGAGGTCTGCGGCGCTTGATGTGCTGGCACTTTCCTGTAATAAGTATTTATAATGTAGATCATGTAAATACTTTTGTGCAGAACACTGCGGTTTATCTGTGCTAGAAATATCTAACAGCTATGCTTCTTGGGTCATATATTTCCCCCAGATATATTTCAATCCCAAGAAAATAAACAATTATCTATGTTTTTATCAATCATATGATTTTTACACAAGGCATAGGATGGTAAAATGTTTTTTCCCCTGTGTATTTGCGTAGGAAATTGAGGCAGCCTTTGCATAAACTGTGTTTGCATGTGGCATGTATTTTTAAGGGCTTAGCAATCCCTTGGTGATTCCATTTCAGCTCTGTGGTAAATTGGTCATATTTGATTGACTTACCAGCCAAGATCCCCATCAGAAATGCCGCCCCTGAGTTCCCATCCCCTTGGGAAGACAGGACGCCTCGCCCTGGCTGCGGGCAGGAGGCGCTGCACTGAGGGTGGGCGGGCGGCTGCCTGCTGCTCCCAGCCTGATTTTGCCTGTCCCTCTGCGGCTTGCGGACTTGTTTCTGAGCACACTGGGACCCTGGGGCCAGTCGGTGGGAGAGCGGCTTGTCCCTGAACCAGAGGACTGCCAGACACTGCCGTGGGTGGGCATTCTCACACCTGCGGTCCAGTCTTGGGTGCAGGATGGCCACAGCAGCTTTGCTGGCCGGCTCGCCCGGTTGCCGCTGTCTGTGTTCCCAGAGTAACTGGTCTGGCTTCTGTGTGAGAGCTGTTCTGACTGTTTCATCTGTTAATTCAGGGTTTTTGTTTTTAAGAAGGAACTGGGGATTGAACCCAGGACCTCATACATGGGAAGCAGGTGTTTGACCACTGTGCTAGATCCACTTCCCAGTAAGAGTCGGTTTTTTTGTTTGTTTTTAGTAGGAACTGGGCATCGAACTTGCGACCTTGTACATGGGAAGCAGGTGCTCAACCCCTTGAGCTGCGTCCACTCCCCATAATTCAGTTTTACGCACTTATTACAATGAGACACATATCCTTTCACGAGAAACACTTTTGAACAGGTTTTTTCCTTTTTTAATACATTGCTATATTTTCAGTAGTGTATTAGACATTCATCATATACAAAGTAAGGTAGTTTTAGGCATTTTATAAGATAAAAGTAATGAATTCTTAAACACTTTATTAGTTATGGGAAATGCCCTGATTTATAATAAAAAACCATAGCTCTCAAAATTTCTCTTTCCCTTTATCACCTGCTTCATTAAATTACTTAACAGTTTATTAATTTTGAGGTGCTTAAATTTCTGTTTCAGATCTCAGATTCTTTGAGGTGGCATCAACGAGCACTAAGGACAGAAGATGAGTGAACTTGACCAGTTACGGCAGGAGGCCGAGCAACTCAAAAACCAGATTCGGGTACGTGGCTCCGTGCGGGTTTCGTTTTCTGTGTCTTCAGAGTTCAGGTCCGATGTTACCTGTTTCAGGAGAGGTGGTGGGTCTTACCTGACCGAGGGTGTAGTTGTCACAGGTCAGAGCCTCGACCTAGCCCACTCTCTGTAGGGCTGCATTTCCCAGTGGATTATAATTTGTTTGAATATACATAGGATGTTTCTGTAGAATTTGTAAACACATTTTATGCTTTAACTTCTCAACCTTGTGAATGAGTTTTGTGACATCATTTTGATGACTCTAGTGAGAGCATTGTGTTGTCTGCCTCCCTCCTCTGATATCATGACTTTTAAATTGAAGGAAGGAAACACGTTTTAAGAAATAAGAGTGTTAGCAACAATAAGGAAGTTTATTAGGTGTGCCTGATTGTTCATAATTTTGGAAGGAAGAGGGGTTGTTCCCTAGTGGCAGTTACTGGAATCTATAACTTTTGATAGGCTACAAAATAGACCAGATGTATCTAATTGAAAATAAAACAACCATGCGTTAGTAAATATCACTGTTCAAAGAATAACATCTGCAAAAGTTCTTAAAAATGAAATGCCAATGTAATGTTAAATTGCAGAACTTAGGGACTTGGGGGGATAGTAGATCTAAAAGACATGTTCTACTCGCCTCCAGTTTCTTAAAGTAATACTTTTAATGAATACTTTATAGAACATCACTTAATACAAGTGGGTGCTTCCATCTCAGACTAGTAATACGAAGAGTGAAAGGCAAAAGGTGAACTTTCAAAGAAAAATCGTTCCTCTATATTGAGATAGTTTTGTCCATTGATGGATGTGCTTTCTATGATATTTTTTTGTTTGCCATTTATAAAGCTTTAGCCATCTGTGAGAGTATCATTTGACATGATAATGAGAATATACAATACATGTCTAAACCACTTCCTATAAGAATAAAGCCTTTCATTTCATTTTAAACAGCCCATTTATACATTCTGAGCCAGTGGTAATATGAGAAAGAAACCTTAACATCATTTTAACCTTTTTCTTGAGCTTGGGAAAAGATAATGGAATTTTCTGAGATCTATAGCCATAGAGGAAACCGAAACTCTCCATTCACTATAATAATTTCAATCTTAGTATTTTGAAGATCAGGTTATAGCTCAGTAAAAATAAAGAAGACTTAGATTTTTCTCTTCTGCTTTTCTCTAATCATAGTTATTTAATATGTCTAGTTACTTTCCCTTCCTCCCCAATGAATAAAATGTTCTAAGATATTTGATTTTATATAAAATTATTCTCAGAAATAGCTGTTATTTAAATAAAAACAAAACGTATTCCCTTAAGATTTTTCCCGACTTAAAAACATAACCTTGCAACAGTTCATTTGGGGCAGCAGTGTTTTTGTTTTAAAAAAGGTTTAAAAAAGCACAATGGTTGTTAGTACTGAATACTAATTTAATTGGATTGTTTTTCTGAAACTGAAATTACTCTCAGCTGTTTACCATGTGTACTTTTGAGATCACACATGCACCCCCCCCCAAGACAAATCAGAATTTGGAGGGGCCTAAAGAGCTGCCGTTGTATGCTTACTGTAAGTTACTGATTTAAATTTTAAAGTTTATTCTGAAAATACTGTCTTAGACTGTAGTATGATTTGTTCTATTTTAAGAAGTTTTGCTTTTCTGGTAACTGTAAGCTGTTGGTGAGCAGTGGGTTTAGAGCTGCTCAGAGCAGATGAAGTTCATCCGGCAGAGTAGCTGAGACTGAGCGTTCCCCTCCTCTCGTGTCTGGGAAAGGAGAGCCCCTGGGTGGCACATGGTAAAGTCCTGGCCTGCTCGTACTCGGGCAGTGTCTTCTCTCTGAGGCGTAGAACGTTACGTGAGCCAGATGGAGCCTGCAGATACTCTAGTTGCCACGTTCAAAATGTACAAAGAAGCGAGTGAAATTAAGTTTAGTCAATTTCATTATAAGCCAGGATATCATTTCAACATCTGATGATATTTTTACATTTTATTTTTCTCCTGTTCAGCCTTCAAAGCTCAGTGTATAGCACCAGCTATATTTCAGATGCTCTCAGAATGGCTCTCAAATCGGGCCATTCTTTAGGAGAACAGATGAGCTTCTCACGGATGAGCCTCTTCTCTCTCCTCTGCAGACATTTTCACAGGCTTTGTCTCTGTGAAGAGCTGTACACAATACAGGACCAAAGCTGTTGAGTCTGTGACACCAGCTGAGAAGTATGGACAGTCGACAGACACACAAAACCAAAACAAAACATATACACACACTTGTTTTCCCTGATTGCGAAAGAGTACATGCCTTTTAAAGAATGCTAAGTATAACAATATAAGAAAGGGTATATGACTGTGTTCTTTCTTAGAATTATTTTTAAGCTGAAAAACTTTAAAGGACCATTTTTTCCTGCCTTTGACTGTAATTGTGAGGAAACAGGGGCTCTGAAAGGATTGCTGATTGAAAATGGCATTTCTTAAAAGTCTTCTAAGTAACTGATGGATTAAGAAAACACCAGCAAATGTACAGATGGACACTTTTTTATGGCGTGACCGTGCCAGCCCATGCGAGTGACAGAGCAGCTGTGCTGGGACAGTCGGCTGGAGTGAGGCCGCGCGAGCTGTGTGCAGAGCCGGAGCTCAGGTGGCAGGGGCCCTCCCTGTGCTGCTGCTGTGTGCTTGGCAGGCGTCCACAGGCATGTGTTTCCTCAGGTTGAAACAGACAAAAGAGGCAGCTGTTTTAACTGGTGACCTCTTACCGCAGAAAGTAGAAGCATTTGCACTGAATTACAGTATATCCTTGTACACACCTTTCTAAAGCATCAGAGATGCCAAAGATGCCTTCTTCAAGAAGCTGTTCAGCAGCTGCTCCTGTTTAAAGACTTTCTCCAGTTGTCAAGCTCTCCATTCTGAGAAAGGCTGTACTAATTTAGATAGGCATCCCTTGGCCACAGTGAAGACGAACTGAAGTTCCTTGGGTCTGGTTTTTAAAATAATTTTCCCTCTGGTTAACAGTCTGCCCCATGATGCACTGTCAGCACCTGTTTTTGTTTATTTGTTTGTTTTTTTTTCCCCCTTCTCTTCCCACCCTGCTGCTTTTTGCTGTCTGTGTTGTCTTCTCTTCTCATTTTCTCTCCTCTAGGATTCACCAGGAGCACCTGTTTTAATCGCCGTTTTCATTGGGGTGAGATTGCCCATGTCCCAAGGTTTATTTTCTCCAGTAAAAAAAATCCCCATGATTTTCTTAAAATTAAAAAGGCTGGGAAGCAGATGTGGCTTAACAGATAGAACGTCCGCCTCATACAGGAGGTCCAGGGTTTGGTACCCAGGGCCTCCTGGCTCGTGTGGTGAGCTGGCCCACACGCAGTGCTGCTGTGTGCAAGGAGTGCCGGCCCAGGCAGGGATGCCCTGGCATAAGGGTGCCCTCTCGCACAAGGAGCGGCCCCTGCGCAAGGAGAGCTGCCTTGCACGAAACTACAGCCCGCCTAGGAGTGTGCTGCACACATGGAGAGCTGACGCAGCAAGATCACACAACAAAAAGAGACACAGATCCCCAGTGCTGCCTGATGAGAATACAAGTGGACACAGAACAACACACAGCAAATGGACACAGAGAGCAGACAACGGGGGTAGGGGTAGGGGGAGAAATTAATAAATCTTAAAAAAAAAAAAGGCATATATAACATCAAAAATATTAGTATTCAGAAGTAGACATCAGTTTAAACTTACTCCTTGGTAAAGTTCGGGAACCGAAAGAGCGCTGGTGAGTGCTCCCCTCCTTTCTTAGCCCACGTTTAGGTGCTGTCAGAAAGTTGTTCACTGTGTCTTAAGTATTAACAGAGTTACTTCCAAGGGACTAATTGATGTTGAATTTGGAATCTAGGTCGTTGTTATATTTACAATAATCTGTTTGAATATATCTATATAATATTCCCACTGACTTCATAAAACAGAGATCACTGCAGCGAGGGGGCTGCCCCCGACCTTGTCTCCTCAGGGAGCCGCCTTGGTGGGCGTAGCGCAGGATGCTCCATGCGGAGAAGTGCCCGCACCTGGCCAGTGCTGCTTTCTAAAGGAGGCGTCGTAAAAACAAACAAAAAAAAAAAAACTGAAAAAAGAGGAGGCGTCTTGTCAGAAGTTGTCACAATTTAAAAATTGCAGGCATACCTCAGAGATATTGTGGGTTTGGTTCTGGACCACCAGAATAAAGCAAGTCACATGACTTTTGTTTCTCAGTGCATATAAAAATTATGTTTACAAACTATATTGTCATCTATTAAGTGTACAATAGCACTGTGTTAAAAAAGTATTTACCTTAATTAAAATGTGACAGACACACAAACAGTGTGGGGAAAATGATGCTGATAAGACTTTCTTGACCAAGCAGGGTTGCCATAAACCTTCAATTTGTGAAAAAATACACCATTTTTGTGAAATGCAATAAACAAAGCGTGTCTGTATTTCCTTTGAAAGTTTATGAAGTTGCCACTGCCTGCACCACAATTGTAAACCTTTTAAATCCATTGTCTCATTTGCCTTCATAATGTATGACATTCTTTCTATAAGCATGTGCCAATTTGAGATTTCATAATGTGTTTTCTAGCAATTTTGATCACTTAGCACAGCAATGAAAACATTTTTAATTAGTATAGCCCTTTACGGTTCATCCTGTGTATTTCACAGACATTGTTAATCTTACCTGCTTCAAGGGGTAGTCATTCTACCATTTTATAGGTAAGAAAACTGATTTATAACAAGATACAACACCTAGAAAGTCTTACATGAATTTGATTGACTCCAAGTCCCTTGCTCTTTTCCATAGAATTTAGAATTATAGATTGTGTGGCTTGAAGATAAAGCCCTTTGTTAATAAAATCTAGAGGAAAAGTTCTCTGGGCTGGACATCAGTCCTTACAGGGCTTTTTCCCTCTGGGCCCCATTTCCCCGCCTTCCATGGGCTTTTAAGAAGGCAGAGCAGGGGCGTGTGTGCAGGCCCCCGGGGACGGCGAAGCAGCTCGGTGGGCAGGAGGGCGGCCGCAGCCGCACCCCGCCCTCCAGGCTTTCAGCTGCCATCCTGTACCGCTGCTGAGATGACTGATCGGCGGTGATGCAGATAGTTCCTGTTCTCTGCTCATTGTGGTCTGAAATGTAGACCTAAAACTTGCCTCAATAACCCAAAAATTGCAGTGGGCCTCTGGGGTGTTAGAGACGAGGGCAGGAGAGGCTCCTCCTTCCCTTCCCTTCTCCTCGTGCTCCTGACAATTTATAGAGGCTCTGAAACAGTGGTGTGCGGACCTGCGATGGACAGTACCTGAAACGTGACTGCGTTCTCCTTATTTCCTAGGATGCTAGAAAAGCATGTGCAGATGCAACTCTCTCTCAGGTAAGAGAAATTCGGTTACCCAAGTCTTTTTTTTTTTTTTTTTTTTTTAGATTTTATTTTTATTTATTTTAATTCCCCTCCCCTCCCCCGGTTGTCTGTTTTCTGTGTCTTTTTGCTGCGTCTTGTTTCTTTGTCCGCTTCTGTTGTCCTCAGCGGCACGGGAAGTGTGTACGGCGCCATTCCTAGGCAGGCTGCTCCCTCCTTTGCGCTGGGCGGCTCTCCTTATGGGTGCACTCCTTGCGTGTGGGGCTCCTCTACGCGGGGGACACCCCTGCGTGGCACGGCACTCCTTGCGCATCAGCACTGCGCGTGGGCCAGCTCCACACGGGTCAAGGAGGCCCGGGGCTTGAACCGCGGACCTCCCATGTGGTAGACGGACGCCCTATCCACTGGGCCAAGTCCGTTTCCCTACCCAAGTCTTTCGGCCTGGGCTGGAGGCGCACGCAAGGGCCAGCCCCCGAGCTGGGAGCGTCCCCCGCCTCTGCAGTGAGGGCTGAATGTGGCTGCGTGATGCGTGTTTGTTCAGGAGGGGTTCCAGTGATAGGCAAAGGGGTAGTATCACGCAAGCCCTAAATAATAACTACTGTGAAGGTCATATCGCAAAATATTATGGTCTTAAAATAAGATATTTAGAAGCTACAACCTTCATCTTCCTCAGAACTCCAATTTCTAAAGTCCAAAGAATTGAACAGCAATGTGAAAGAAAAATGATATATTTATTTTCCTACTGAGGATAGTTAAATTTTTTCATTGGCCTAGGTGCTTTAAGGGATGTCCTTTTAATTGAGGATAAACAATAAGAAAATTAATAGCATAGAATTACCTGAAATTTAAAGATACATTTTGGACTGTTTCTGTTTTTGTTTTTTTTTCATTCACTGTTGTGATGCATTTATTCCATTCAACCTAAAATCATTAATGTTGGGTTTGTTTGTTTACCTCCTGGGTTGGATCAACAAATATTTACATACAGTTTAGTGCCGCTGGAGCCTTTGGCCCTGGTCGCTGGTGACTGCAGTGTGACCTCATGGTGTGCGGCCTGCATGGCTGTGTCTGTAGAAGAGCAGTCCTGAGAGGGCTGAGAAATGGGGGTGCTGGGCCTGCATGAGCTAGTGAGTGGGTCACGAAGAGGAGAGGGCAGAGCTCAGTGTGCGGGTGGGCGGCCCTGCCTGTGTTTGTGCTCTGAGGGGAAGCGTCTGGGAGGTGGTTTGTCCTGAAAACCCGGTGGCGCAGTGAAACATGAGGCAAAAGAAGGTAAGACAGGAAAGGGCACCGGTGCTGAGCGTCGTCGTGCAGCAGGGAACAGGGCGCCCTTGGCCACTGCTCGCAGTGGGCAGGACCAAGGTGGGGGCACTGCTGTTGGGGGAAGTGGTGGGCATGCCAAGTGTGGGGTGCAGCGAGGGAGAGCTGCCCTCTAAGCAACTTCGTTTCATTACTGAGAGTTAATTTGCATTCTTTTTTTTTTTTTTTTAAAGATCACAAACAACATTGACCCAGTGGGAAGAATCCAGATGCGCACAAGGCGGACGCTGAGGGGGCATTTGGCCAAGATCTATGCCATGCACTGGGGCACAGATTCCAGGTGCATATTGGGGCAGTCAAGGATTTATTTGGTTTTCAAGGGAAAAATAATCTGAATTCATTTGTCATGGTTTATGAAGGAGAAACTGGCAAGTCGAATCTGTAACTGCAGGCCGGGTCAGGATCCTAAGTGCACAGCCCCTATCCACATTTCCGCTCAGCTCAGGCTGGTGTCCAGTCATTTTTCCATCTCCTTAGAAATACTCATTCAGTTCTGATCCTGCCCCCAGCAGTTATTTCTATTTCTAGACCTTTGTTCTCGCAGCTCCGCTGCTTATGCCCTTCTTCTCTTGGGAGAGTTGGCTGGCCTCTGTGCAGGCGCTGCTGCTCCTTGCGGCTTCTTGGCCCTCACCCTCTTGTGACCCCAGCTGCCCTGCCCCATGGGCTTCTGGGAAGAGTAAGGGCACCAGGAAGTCTCTCTCCTACTTTTTCCACACAGATAATTAAATAAAATGCGGTGTGACTATAACATGCTCTTCTGAATACCTAACATACAATTCATAAAGTACCTTTGAGTAGTCATTTTTTTAGTGGAATTTTCTACTTGGTGTTCTCTTTGTTCCTAAAATTGTCTGCTTTAGAGTGTAACAACTAGAGAACAAAAGATTCTATCTTTAGTTCTATACAGTATCTCATAAGATTGCATATGCAAATGAATGCTTAGATCATTTTAATGATGGGAGTACTCAGAAAGAATGCAAAAGGAAGAAAGGAAGAAACAGAATGCCTTTACTAAACAATCCACTTGAGAATTAATCAGACCAGATGCCAGGCAGCAGATCTAGCTCGGGGCCGAGCACCTGCTTTCGTGCAGGAGGTCCCGGATCCACTCCTCGATACCCCTGAAAAGCAAGGTAGAAGGTGATCACACAGTGCGCGGCGTTTGAGACTTACTCCTTCGCTGGGTCCCTCGTACCCTGTGTAGACAGTTCTCCAGGCGGGCCAGTGTCCAGAGCCTGGTGCCTTCTGGACTCCCTAGGAATGTGCTGTCCTGTAACGCCTGGGGCGCTGGACTGGGCAGCCAGCGAGGCACCCCCAGCGGCGATGCAGCAGTGGTGCCCTGAAAGCCACCCAGGCTGCAGACTAAAGGGCTTGGCGTGTTCTCGGAACTCAGAAGCGTGTGTAACTTGAGCAGTGCGTGCGGGGAGCCGTGCAGGGTGAGTCCCGAAAGGGGCAGGGCCAGGCCCCCCCCGGGCGTCTTGGTCATGGGCCTGCGGGTTTCTGGTCTACGTGCAGCTGTGGGGCTCTGTTTTACAACCATAAGTAGAAGACAACAAGAAATGAACGGTGTTGGGGTGTCAGGCCTCTCCTGTCCAGGGCCTTTCAGGGATTGTTAGCCATGTTTTCTGGATAGCTAAGTGTTTCCCTCTTCAAAGTTCATAGCCTTTTTTTTTTCAGGAAGTACTAGGGGTTGAACCCTGGGCCTCCCACATGGAGCAGGTGCTCAACCACTGAGCTGCACCCACTCCCTTCAAAACCATTTTTATTATAAAATTTGAGGCACACATTTTGCTTAAATCATTTTCATATTTCCTGCCTTCATAAACAAAGGATGTTCTGTGAGATTTTCTTTCATGACTTAAGGCCATAATTTGAATACATTATTTTATCATGTTTGTGTAATTCGTGGACACTCATCCTGTTGCCTTGATTCAGTTTGCCTTTCCAAACTGCATGAGAAACCCTCAGTGAATGTGTATTGTGTATATGTTTATAATGTTTATCAGTGTATTTTTAATTTTTTTTTTTTTTAAGATTTATTTCTCTCCCCAGCCCCCCCACCCCCAGTTGTCTGCTCTCTGTGTCCATTCGCTGTGTGCTCTTCTGTGACCGCTTCTAGCCTTATCAGCAGCACCGGGAATCTGTGTTTCTTTTTGTTGTGTCATCTTGTTGTTGTGTCAGCTCTCGATGTGTGCAGCGCCATTTCTTTCGCGCCGGGCGGCTCTCTACAAGGCGCACTCCTTGCGGGTGGGGCTCCTGTACGTGGGGGACACCCCTGCGTGGCACAGCACTCCTTGCGCGCATCAGCGCTGCTCATGGGCCAGCTCCACACGGGTCAAGGAGGCCCGGGGTTTGAACCGCGGACTCCCATGTGGTAGACGACGCCCTAACCACTGGGCCAAGTCCACTTCCCTGTTCATTTCTTTTTAAAGTCTCCCCTTTATAAAAACATTTGAGATTGGATTTCGGTCACACAAACTAATTTAAAGTGAGTTTTTCCTTTTCACACCTGCTGAGGTCTTGTAATTGGGGTGAAATGCGACTAGAGGCCAAGCCAGGCTGGAGAGCCCCTCTTCCTTTGGGTGAAATGAAAGGACTTTAGACGTTTGGACTCTGACTTTTATTTCCAGTGTCCTGGAGCCTTTGTAACTTGCTTCCTGCCTCCTGGCTCTGTTGTGTGGGGAGTGTCTTCCCAAGGTGTGACTGCTTTGAGCGTAGGTGAGAGACCCCAGACAGAATAAACCCAGGGCTTGAGCATTTATCGGATCTGGGATTGAGGCCTGACTTCTCTCACCTTCTGAAAGGATAAGTGGGCAGCTTAGCTTCACTGTAACCCTCGGGCGAGTCAGCAAGTGTTAAGACTTCCTAGCCAGGAGGCTGCTGAAGGTGCCCTTCCCGACCTGGAGGATGAGCTGGTGGAGGATGAGCTGGTGCGCTCTCTTCTTTAGACAGCTCTGACAGGCACTAGAGCCGTGGGCTGCAAGAAATGCCTGAAATGGCAGTATTTTAAGTACATAATATGTTTATTATTGAACCTAAATGCAAGAGTTTGCTTTAAGAAGTTACATCTGAGAAATAATTGGATTGGAGCCTGTACTTAGTTGTTTCTTTCTGTAATAAATTTTGTAATGCAATATTGAAAATCCAGATTCATTGTTGATTGCTTCTCCCGTTTTTTTGGGGGGGGTTTTTATTGGGGTAACACATACAGCATAAACTTTCCCGTTTTAGCCACTTTAAAATATACAGTTCAGTAATTGCATTCCTTTTTAGAAAAAAACTTTATTTTGAAATACTTTGAAACTTAAAGGAAAGTTACAAAACCAATTCAAACCCCATTCAGAGAGCGTCACCACACCCTTACCACCCCAGTCACCTCCTTTGACACTTTCAGCATACCATTCCGTTCGGTCATTCTGTCAGTCCATCTGTCTGCCCATTTGTCAGTCCATTTCTGAGCACTGCAGTGTAGGTGTGGGCATCCTGCTTCCTGGCCACCTAACACTGCCGTGTGCATTTCCTGAGAACCAGGAACATGCGCTTACGCAACCTCAGTGCAGGCACCAGGTTCAGGAAGTGTGACACTGATACAGAGCTTACAGTCTAGTCCAGTTTCTTCATGTGTCCCAATAATGTCCCTTTAAACCATTTTTTCCCCCTGCTAGATCCCATCCAGGATCGTGTAATACATTTAATTGTCACTGCCTCTTTAGTTGTTTGTTCTTATTGTTTTTTAATTGTGGGGACATATATATGCAACATAAATTTTCCTATCTCAGCCATTCCCAAGCACACCATTCAGTGGGATTCATCACATTCATAATACTGCAGGACCCTCTCACCACCTTCCCTTGCTAAAACATTCCCCTGTCCCCAGATGAAGCCCTATGCCAATTTTGCATTAGCTTCCCATTCCCCCTGACTCCACCACTAGCAACATACACTCTAATTTCTGTCTCTGTACGTTTGCGTATTCTTCAGTATTTTCTATGTAGTTACCACGGGCCTTCAATTTAACGTCCTGGTGTGTAGCCTTGATACCCACTTGACGTCTCTAGTGTACTCAAACAGTGGTCCTGTGCCCTTCGTCCTGTCCTGTGGTTCCATACCCACCTTTACATAGTTCTTGTCACAAATGACGTGTTTTACTAGGAAAAGTCCAGAACTAGAACTACTGATTTTTCATTACATTTTATGTAATTGCCTTTTAGATCGTGTAGGAAGTAAAAAGTAGAGCAACAAAATGAAAATACAGTAGTACTGGCATTTATATTTATTCATGTCATTATCCTCACCAGGGATCTTTATTTCTTCATGCAACTTCAGTCTATTCAGTTGTCTGTTGTCCTTCCTTTTCCGCTTGCAGAGCTCTCTTTAGCATCTCTTAGAGGGCCGGTCTGGTGGGGACAGACTCCCTCGGCTCTTACTCACCTGGAGATGTCTTCATCTCTCCCTCATTTTGAATGACAGTTTTGCCAGATATATAATTCTTAGTTGGCAGTTTATGCTCTAACCACTTTAAATATGTCTTCCCACTGCCTTCTTGCCTTCAAGGTTTCTGATGAGAAATCGGCACTTAATCTTACTGAGGCTCTCTTGTATGTGACACATTGCTTCTCTTTTGCAGCTTTCAGCATTCTATATTTGGCATTTGACAGTTAGATTATAGCATTCGGGTTTGTCCTATTTGGAGTTAGTTGAGCATCTTCAATGTGTATATTCATGTCTTCAATTAAATTTGGGAAGTCGTCAGCCTTCATTTCTTTGAATGTTCTCAGTGCCCCTTTCTTTCTTCTCCTTCCTGGACTCTGGCCGTGTATACATGGGTACGTCCAATGGTGTCGAACAGCTCCTCAGACTCTGTTCGCTCTTTCTGCTCCTCAGACTGAGTGGTTCCCATTGTCTTACTGTCACAGTCTCTGAGTCTTTCTTCTGCCAGCTCCGATCTGCTGTTGAATCCCGTTAGGGAATCTTAAATGTCTGTTCCTGGGGTCTTCAGTGCTGAAGGTGGTTCCTTTTCATAATTTCTACCTCTCTATTGGTTTTCTCTTCATGTCCGTGTGCTGTTTTCCTGATTTCCTTTAGCTCTTTGAGCACATTTAAGACCTTGCCCACCTGCCTTGGAATGTCCCAGGTCTGGTCTTCCTCATTGGTGGTTTCTAAAGTTTTAATCTTCTCGCGTCCCTGAACCTTCACTTCCTGTTGTTTTTTTTGCATGTTTCGTAATCTTTCAAGGAAACCTGGACCTTTTGACTTTTTTAAAAAAAAAAGCAGTTTTATTGAGATATACTCACATACAATTGATCCCAAGTGTATAATCAGTGGCTTTTATTATAATCACAATGTTGTGCATTCATCGCCACAAAAAATTTTAGAACAGTTTCATTACTTCAAAGAGAAAACTCCACATCCCATTTTGATATTTTGATGTGTTATCACTGGAATTTAGACTCTGAGGTGTTTGTTCCTTAAGCTTGTATTCAGATAGTGTTATGACAGAGCTTTTCTTGATTGCCAGGAGCTAATCAAAAGACAGAACAAGGGAAAAAAGCAAACACCTTCTCCAGCCTTTGCAGATTGACCGGTGCAGGTGCTCTCCTTAACAGCCGCATGCACACCCTTGGTTTGAGGATAGCTCCCGACCGAAACCCAGCGGCTGCCCTGTTCCTCTCTGCCACACGCCTTGTCTTGAGCATGCACACGTGGCCCTAGCAATTGCCTGTTGACACAATTCCAAATGTCACATCTTACATAGAAAACCGTCCTCCTCACGGTCCCAGGCACTGCCCTGTGTGTCCTGCAGCCAGCTGTCCCTTGCCTGCCCACAGCTTCCGTAGGGGAGTCCGGGACAGCAAGCCTGTCCCAGACAGACCAGGCACGAGGGTCCCCGCGCCGGCTAGAGCAAGGCCCAGGGATCCGCACAGGCTGCAGGCTGGCTCCACGCCAAGCCGTGAGGGGGCAGGAGGCCCTCACGAGGACCCTCGCTTCCCAGTGGCCTTTCTCTTGATTCAGCACCTGCCTATTGCTGCAAGCCTTGAGCTGGTTCCTGAAATTTTGAGAAAGATGTATTGTCACATTCTTACTGGATGTTCAAAGCTTTTATGGAGGGATGAGCCCCTAAAGTGTCTTGCTCCCCCATCTTGATTGGGGTGGGGCCAGGGCTGCTTTTTTTCAGAAGTATGTGTTTAGCATTATATGTCAGAACATTAAGTTTGATTAAAACATGGAAGTTTTCAAAGTGACTTGAGTGAATTTTTATCTCTAGCTTGATCAGCTACAAGAACCTAAGTATATTTATAGCTGAACTGATTAAAACCTGTGTTTTTAACAATCTTTGGAGAGGCTTGTGCAAAGATGGCAGAGTAGGAAGCTCCAGGAATCGGTGCTGCCACCAACAGCTGTCAACTGCAGGAACTGTCTCAATCAACTATTTTGAAACTCTGGTGTCTAGTGGAATAGTGCCTCATCCAGAGAAGAGCTGTAAAAAGAGGCTGGTAAATTGCAGTAAATATTAGTGAATTTCACCCACCATTCTGTGGCTTCCATCCCGTTTCCCACCCACATGACAAGCAGCTGTGGCAATTTTACTCATAGGTATTTGCCCAAAAGAATTGAAAGCAGGAGTTGAACAGATTCCTGCATACCAAAGTTCATCACAGCATTGTTCACGGTAGCCAAAAGGCGTCAACAGCTCATGTCTGTCACTGCATGAAGGGATGAACACAATGTGGTATGCCCATCGGTGGAATATTATTCAGCTGTAAAAAGAAGTGACGTGCCAGTACATGCCACAGCGTGGATGCTCCCTGAAGCCATTGGGTTTGGTGACATAAGCCAGACAGAAAAGGACAATGACTGTCTGATTTCTCTGATAAGAAATACTTAGAATAAGCAAATTCAGAGAGAAAGAAAGCAGAATAGTGGTTACCAGGGATGGCAGGAGTGGGAAATGGGGAGTTATTACTAAATGAGTGCAAGTTTTGGTTGATGACGAAGAAAATTATCTAAAAATAGATAATGGTGAAACTTAACACAGTATTGTCAATGTATTTAATGTCAAATTGTCAACTTAAATGGTTAAATGATTTTATGTATATTTAAGATTAATAAATTTTTAAAATTTATATATCATTGTATACAATACCAGCAACACTTTCTCACAATTCTCTGAAAACAGCACATTCTATAAAGCAGAATTCCTAAGGATATCTTAAGAGGGGCTATGATTCCCTGAATTTACTTTTACTCTGTGTACCTCCTAAATAACTTATAATTCCATTGCCTAGTAGATTCTCCTTTTCCAGTATCCTGTCTTAATTCTGCACATACAGAGACAATACCTTTTCAATGTACACATCTCAGACTTTGCACAGTTTCCCAGAAAAAAAAAGTCATGAAAAAAATTCTTGACACATTCTTGGTCTCCTCTGATGGACCAGGCACAGCTCTGCTGTAGTTTGCCATCTCCTTAAAAAGCAGGTAGAGGTGAGGCTTCTGCATGTTTCTGGGTCCCAACTTTAGCTCAGACTGGACAGTTTTGTGAGGTTCTATTTGTTTATTTTGGTGGGAAATGTCTCGTGAATTTGAAGTTTTTTTTTCGTTTTGCTTTCTCTGTTAAAAAATGGAAAACAAAAAATTATGTACTAAGTATTTTCCATCTCCCTTGGCTCTTGCAAGATTTGTGGTCTCAAACTTTATTTATAATAAGAAACCAAACAGCAGTTATGAGAAGAAGTCAGACCGCCCATCTTAGCAGACAGAGGGAGCAGCTCCGGTGTCCTCGTCTGCATTCGAAGCTGAGCGCTCTGGCGCCTGAACTCTTCATCTGTGAGCGTCTTCTCTCCTGCGCTTATGCTTAACAGAATTGGTCTAATATGTAAATTCCTCCTTCCCTCACCTCCTGTTTCAAGCAAACATAGCATTGGAACATGTTAGAAACCACCAAAGTCCAGTGTGCGCTCTTGCTGACGTGTTTGCTCCTGTCCCCCCAGGCTCCTGGTGAGCGCCTCCCAGGACGGCAAGCTGATCATCTGGGACAGCTACACCACCAACAAGGTAGGCGGCGCCGGCCCTGCCGCAGCCCCGAGCGGGCGGTGGGCGCAGAGCGCGTTCTGTTTTCAGTGATAGGTCCTGTAGGTGAGACAGAAGCGGGCCACCTGGCCAGCCCACTTTTCTCCTGAGGCCCAGGCATGACTCTGTTGTAGTTTGTTGTCCCTTTACAGAGCAGGTGGAGGTGAGTTACCTCCACATGTTTCCAGAAGCCTAGAAAAGTTCATGTTTTATTTGTAGAATGCAGAAACGTAGCTTTTTAGTTATTAAGTCTTACAAAGGATTCACTGAGAGGCATTGTATTTATTCTTTTTAAAAATTTAATCCTAGGTTGTATCATATTAAGTGAAAAAATTGCTATCCTTAGTTCAGACATGTATGTTAAAAGTCTTAATTCATTTCTATTTTACTAGAGAACACGAAGTGTTTATAAAAGATTGCAGTACTTAAAAGAAATCTATATAAAGCAGAAGGCAGGATTAATTGTAATAATATCCAATTCGATTGCTTGAGTAAAAATATTCCCTTTTTAAATGACTTTTAGCCATTCTTAACAGGCTAGCACAATGGTCTCATAGTAATACACAGTTTTGATTGGGAGGCTGTGCTACTATTAACTTAAGTATCTACCTGGCATTAAGATGAGAATTGAATGAAACTACAGATTAAATTGGTGCTTGGTTATACAGCACTGGATATTACTTTTTCATCTGCCTAGCCACATAAATTTATCATGAAGTAATTTGGGCCCTTACTTTTCTCTCTTCCACCTCCCATGAAATAAAGTTAGACTGGCAGTTAAGGCGTAACGTCACCCATTAGAGTCTCTGAACTTTGTGCCGTCATCCGTGTCCTGTCGTTCAGGTCCACGCCATCCCACTGCGCTCCTCCTGGGTCATGACCTGTGCGTATGCGCCTTCTGGGAACTACGTGGCCTGCGGGGGCCTGGACAACATCTGCTCCATTTACAATCTGAAAACACGCGAGGGGAACGTGCGTGTGAGTCGCGAGTTGGCTGGACACACAGGTACACGTTCTTGTTAGCAACTCTGGCTTAACATAAGCTGCTGCCCGTGGTGCGTGTTATGCTTGGGATGGTCACCATTTCTCAGAAATTATGTGATGAGATTGGTTCACATACAAAAAAAGGCTGGCAATAATAGCCAGTAATATTTTGAAAACTAAACCAAGGAGAGTCCAGGTAGGCCTCTGGATTTAAGTTGAGTAACTTCCCATTGTCGTGGATCCCAGGCCCTTTGGAGCTCCCTTGACAGCTAGCGGCCATCCTTCTTTGGTACCTTAACATAATACAGTCCAGTCCCTCGCCTCCTCCTCCTAAACCGTCTTCTGTCTCGAGCGCCTCTCCACACGGCCTTCCTAATGAGAAAATGGGCTTGTGCGATGACCTTGCGTCTTAGCGGCCACCACACCACCACTGCCCTCAAGGCGGAGGCGGCCGGAAAGAGCGCTGTTGGCTCTTTAAGTTATTTCCAACATGGCCAGCTATAAACGTTGGGTAGTGTATCATTTTGCCAAGGTTTAGTTTACCTACGACTCTTTTAAGAAAAGATAAAACTTTTCTGAAAGAAGATTCCACCCTAGTTTAATTTTATCACTGTGTTCCCAGTGCTCAAAAATTCTGTCCCTCATTATTTTTTCAGCAACTCCCCACTAGGCTTACCTACTTCACATATAACCAAGAAATGATCATAATTGATGGAGTAAATAGCATTGTTTTGACACCATTGAAATAGTCTGTTAAATTTTGGCCAGACAAGAGTATATCCTTTGCCCTTTTAAAGAGAGGAACCACATGCCTCCTGTATTTCATTATTTCTGCTCTTCTCGTCATTATCTCCTCCCTTCTACTGTAGGCTTGCTTTCCTCTTATTTTCCATCTTCATTAAGGCAGAGCCTTAGGCCACTGGTATTAGACTTTTCTTCTTTTGAAACATAAGCCCTTAAAGCCCATAAATTTCCTTTTAAGTGCTACTTCCCACACATTTTAATATGTTGTATTTTAATTATCATTCAATATAAAATATTTTTAATTTCTCTTGTGATTTTTTGCTTGATTCATGGATTATCTAAAAGAATATAGTTCAATTTCCAAATATTGAAAGTTTTCTTAGATAAGAATTTAATTGCTTTTGTGTTCAGAGTACATATTTCATTTCAGGTTTTTAAAATTAATGGAGGCTTGTTTTTGTGGTACAAGTATTCTATCATAGCAAACATGCCATGTGCACTTCCAAAATAATATGTATACTACCATTGTTGGATAAAGTATCTTGTGTGTATGTGTTAATTCAGTCAGGATTTTTGATGTTGGTAAAATCTTATGTCTTCGTTTTATTTTATTTCTATAAATTGGTGAGAGAGGGATGTTAAAAATAGCTGATTGTTGATTTGTCTTCTTCTCCATCTTTGTTGCTGCCTGTGATCTTGGAGCTCTGCTGACAGGCACACACACCTGTATGCTGGTTGTCTCTTCCTGCTGCATCATTTTGCAGTGTTCTTTCTTTCTCATAATACCCTTTATCTGATGTTCACACGGCACTCCAGCCTTCTTGTGCTCAGTGTTCGCATGCTGTAATTTACTTTCAACCTAACTCTGTTGTTACCCTAAAAATGAATCTCTTACAGATTCAGCATATAGGTAGTTGGATCTTGTTTTATATCCGTTCTAAAAGTTTCTATCTTTTCAATAGTGTTTAGTTCATTATATTTGATATAATTTTGATATATTGCATTTACGTCCTCCACTTTACCATTTGCTTCCATTTTTTTCTTTTTTTGTTCTTCTGTTCTTCCTTTCCTTTTTGGGTCACTTGTATTCCATTATAGTTTAGTTTATCTGTTTTTTTAGGTGAACCACTGGATCATTTGTTAGTGATTGATGTAGAGGTTGCGAGGGTGTACTCCACTCACAGGGTTAATTATACTGTTCATGGAGAAAACGTTGCAGCCACAAAGGCCCATTTTCTGCTCCACCTCATTTTTTTGTTTTGTTTTTGTAGTTTTCATAGGTATTACATCTACATGTGTTATAAACTCCTACAACACATTTTTTTCCCCTGCTTTAAACATTCTTAGCCATTTGAAGAAATGTTAAAGACACTCTGGTTCTGTTACATCTGTTTGGATATTTGCCGTTTCTGACGCCCCAGTCCCCCTTGACGAGCTGGTCTCCTCCTGGTGTCCCTGTGGTGTGAAGAGCGCCCTCAGCACTTCCTGTTGTTAGTGCACACATGTTGGCAGGGAATTCACATTCCACTCTTTTATCTAAAAGGGTCTAATTTACCTTCCTTTCTGCAGGATATTTTTGATAGATTTCAAATTCTAGGTTTCCCCCCCCCATAGCATTTTAAAGATTTTTCTTTGGTTTTCCAGCAGTTTGACTGTGGTTTCCCTAGTGTGCTTTCCTTTGTATTTCTTCTGCTTGGGCTTCTTATATCTACCAATTTGTCTTTTATCAAACTTGGGGAAATTTTAGGCCGTTTCTTCAAATATAATTTCTGATCTATAGTCTCCTCTCTTGTGTCTTACGCCAGTTAGACTTTCAATACGTGGCTCTGTTCCTTTTTCTCAAGCTCCAGCTTGTACAGATTTGATCATTTCTGTTTATCTATCTTCAAGTTCATTTGACTTCTGTCATCCTGGATACACTGTTGCCCATCCAGTTAATTTTTTATGTCAGAGAACCTATGTTTTAGTTCTAGGATTTCCTATTTGGTGTGTAGATAGCTAGCTTTTATTCTTCTGGTGAGGTTGCTGCTCTTTATTTTCTGCATGCGTATTTCTTTTATGTCCATGAGCGCACCTGTAACACTCTTATCCTCTTGGGGTTCGTCTTTGCTCTCGCGTCTAGTAACTTTCAGTGGTGTCCTGGGCGTTGTGGCTGTGGTCGGGTGCTGGGCTCTGTTGTGTGCTCTTCTGGGTAATCAGGCAGGAAGATCAGCGGGCCCTACGGTTCACAGGCGCTCACTCGCTGAGCTGTGGTGTAGCTCAGCGCTCCCCTTCTGGGGCTTCCTCCTTCCCAGACTCTCGCTCTCCCTTCCCAACTACTTGGCTGCCTGGACTCCGCCCCCTGGTTCTTGAAGGCAGGCGGGCTGCAGGTCTTTGGGTGCAGGGGTCATGCCCCTAAGGTGAGATGCTGTAGGGAAAGAAACCCAGGGCCTCTTCTCCCGGCATAGACTCCCCGCTGGTTTCTGTCTGCTTTTGACAGTTTCCAGTGTCTTTGGGTTTTTGTTGTTTATATTTTATCCAGAAGTTATGGCTGTTTTCTGTGGGAAAGTTGCTGCTGTCAACAGGAGCTGCTGCTCCGTTATGGAAGCCAGGCCGGGCCAGCCACCTGAACCACGGGGACTGTGGCTGTGCAGTACCTCCCACTTGATCAGCCCTCCACTAGGCACGCTGGTAAACTGCAGCAGGTTGTAAAAAGGCATTCTTTTTTCTTTTTACATATTCATACTATATTTATGGAAACTGATGTACAGATATTGAGACAATAGCTTTCAAACAAGGTAACATTTGTGTTTACATTGTGGTTTATATTTAGACTATACAATTTTCTAAATTTTTAGTTATCTTCTGTTTTACATTATGATTTACATTTCAGCCTATCAGCCCCTATATATTTTTGGTGTAATTTTACATGTCTTATATCCATCCTTGCATACGCTTGTGAAACACTTCTATTGCCCACACAGTTACATTGGTTCCATCTATTCAATACATCTTTCCCCCTCCCCATAGGGCCCACAGTGATGGTCAGTCTTCATTGCTTGAAGGGCCATGTTCAGAGATACTTGCAACAGTGTTGAGGGCTTGACATGCTCAACTGCCCTAATGCACTGGCCACCATTTCTCTTGAGAGATACAGTTTCCTCTATTTGATGGCATCAGTCCTCCCCAGGATGTGGTAAAAAAAGGCATTCTTAATGTTTGGCTCTCCTTTCTATGGATAATCAGAATCTCATATCTGCTTCCAATTTTAATTAAAGGCTATTTGATTTGTTAACATGTCAGACTATATTAGTATGTTGAAACAAAAAACTGGTATCAGAGGGAACATTTCAGGAATATTGCTTCATATTTCATGAAATTTTATTTTTTGAGTTGTCTTTGTTTGTTTTCTTAAGCACATGACCTTGTAAGAGTGTTTATGGCCTTCTTCAGACCTTGTGCATATTTTTCAGCTTAAGGTGTGATCAGCTTAGATTCATGTCTAAGTTTAGTCCGGGGCGGCAAAGGTGAAAGGCTAAGGGCTAAACAGATGGGAGGCTTCTTTGCCTCTGTCTTGTTTCAGACGGTTTAAGGATCAGCTGAGGTCAGTGTTGTTCGCCATCGGGGAAGTCTCCTGATCCATTTCAAACTGGTATTTTGGAAGGAGATGGTCACTGACTACAGAAGCTTTGAGGTGGGGACACTTGAATGTGTGCTAGGAGGGTGTTGTCATTTTCAGTTGTTGCAGAAGTAAATACTAGATGAGTGAATGTTGGACCTCTTAAGTTTAAACTCTGTTAAACCATGGCTGAGAAATTTTCTTGTAGAATCTTAGAAACTCAGTTGCACAGAAAACTGTTCCAGGTGAAACCAAGTCTTTAATCTTATCTAACAGTAGGAGGGGAGAATCATTAGCACTTTCAGCTTCAGGGATGAGCAGACTTGAGAGCAGCGATTCTTAACCTTTTTTGTTTCCCGGACCCCTTGGCCAGTCAGGTGAAAACCGTAGACCCCTTTTCAAAATGCAGCAGCAGATAGTTTTTATGACCATCAGCTAGCATCGGGCCTCACAACTCCCATAATTTCAAACTTTGGATGAGTGTGAGTTATTTTTGGAGATAGGCAACAACTGTAATAATGTGTTATGAAATAAGTACACTGTAATGTATTGCGTACATTCATAAGTGATGGAAATGCCAGATTTCAGTTAGAGTTTAAAGAAAATAAAGACAATAAGTTGATTTTTTTCAATTCACGCTCACAGAGCCTCTGAAATCTTGGGTCTGTGAACCCCCGGTTAAGAGCCCCTGCTTTAGAGTCTGCTACCCAGGCTTTTAGCTAGACTTCAGAGAGAAAACAGATGAACATCCTGTCTTGTTTTGACTTTTTAAGATTATGATGTGTCTTACAAAATAAATGATGCCCTCTGAAAATGGTCGAGTGAATTGACAGCAATCAGAATGAAACACTTATTTTATATATATTATATATATGATAAAAACCTTCCAAGCTCTATTTTGGTGAAAATAAGGATTACAAAGACATTAAATGCTATTTGCGAAATTTCTTCTTCCCTAGTAGCTCTGTGTCTGGTGAGCGGCCCTGCTGTAACCCCAGGTCACTCTCACCGCAGGCACTGTCCCAAGGCACTTGTGCACCAGGTGTCCTTGCCCCTACCCTCACGGCGCCTTTTCTGAGAACCTTTTGGTCTCAGTGACCACAGCTGCGTGGACATTCTAACCTGCGTCTGGCTGGCTTTCTGAGCACGGCACTCTCGCCAGTCCGTGCCGTGACGGCTTCTGCGTCACGTTCTAGGGTGGTTTGTGCAGCCAGAGCTCACGTCTTACCCAGCTGAGAATGCACCGTGGGTCTGTCTCGTCCCTTGGTTCCTGTTTTTCCTGGCAGGTGCCAGTGCACTGGGTACAGAAGGAAAGATGTCCCTGTGGGGGCAGGTCCAGGACGCCCAGTGGTGCCGTTGCCCTCACGGCTTTGGCCGTGGACGAGCGAAGCCCAGTCCTGGAGCGGCTGCACGCTGCTCTGCCTGCAGGTGGAGCCCCCCGCGTGGGGCTCAGGGTGCTCGGCACAGGCTGCCCCAGGGAGGGGGACACCTGTGTGTGTGTTCACCCCACGTCCCCCTGCAAGCACACACCCTGGACATTTATTCCTCAGTGATGACGAGCACGTGATTGCCACTCTCTGTTGAGAATTTCTTACAGGCAAGGACAGCTCTGATCCCCAGGAGCATCTGGGGAGTCAGGAGCTCACACTTGGGAGCCCCCAGGCAGAGCCCCAAGCCCAGCTGCCATTGCAGCCTGGTGCCCGGACCCCCGCCTCGCCACCGGCCCCCCGTCCAGGACGGCCCGTCCTTACTGCGCAGATGCTCAGTCGTGCTTGTTGACTAAATTAAGAAGTTTATCTCCACCATTTTCATTTCTGAGAGAAAAAAAATTTTTTTGTAAAAACCTGTTAGCTCAGTGGTTTTTTTCCCCCTTCAATATGTTAAAGTACACAAAAGGACAAAAAAGAGGTTACGTCTCCCTATCTAGCCAGCAACCCTGACTTTGTTTAAAAGTAATATTTGTATATTTAGAAAGCTCAGACTACAGAAAGTCACAGAGGGAACACTGAGGGCCCCGTTTTCTTTCCTGAAGGGTTTCCTTCCAGACTCCGAGGGGGGCGGGTGCTGCCAGCTGCCCCCCTGTGCAGGGAGTGCCAGGCTCTTCCCAGTTAGTGACGTGTCTTGGTGACCCCGCCATGCTCGCGATTTGCACTTAGTATTTATGACGCCTCCACCGTCACAGTTGTAATCGCCAGCTGACACTTAGGGGTCACCTGAAGGCTCTGAGAGTCGGGACCATTTGGTCTTGGTGTTGGACCCTGGACTCTGGAGGTGTGAGAAGCTTGTGGGCGCCTCGTGGCCGTTCAGAGCCTGTCCAGGGAGAGCAGAGCTGCCTTTGCGGCGCGTCTCTTCCCTGTGCCTGGCACTGCAGTGGTGCTGGCGCTGCTGTGACAACCTCCCTCCACCCTCCCTGCCCACGGGCACACGGGGAGGCACCCCCAGGGCCACTGGTGGGTGGTCTTGGTGCTCAGGGATGGCTTCTGGGCGGAAGGAGCCGTTCAGCTGACTTGAAGCAGACTTGCGGTCAGCCAGGAAGTAAAGTGCTGCTTCCCTGGGAGGAGAACTTGGGTTGACGCTCAGAAGTGAGAGGACAGGACCCCTCGGAGGGGCTTGGAGCTCCGCCCAGGTGTGCAGGCGGGGCGGCGGGCCGGGAGCTTTGCAGACAGTGGAGGGTCTCCATGGCTGGCAGAGCGCACCTCTCGACCTCCCCCAGGGGCCGCCCTGGGTTTGCAGGCATGCCTGCGGGGCGGCCACTGCCCCCTTTCAGAATTGCTGCTGCTGCAGTTCCTCCAATTTCCTGGCGTGGCCACCTCAGGCCCAGGCGCCTTCAGAGACTGGCGTGCTCACTGCACTGGGTTTCATCCTCAGTGGAGGTCATGGCTGACCCTCACTCCCAGGCTTCGCGGCCACTACTTGCCATGCCCCACAACACACATGGCCTCGGCTTGTTTATTCTTTACTGCCCACAAAAGCAGGGAGTGGAGGACCGGCGAGATGTTTCACTGGCTAGCCTAAGCGTAGCACTTGGGGAATGGTCACTTTGTCAACATTTTCTTTTGTTTCCAAATGACTGGGCGTGGCTCATGATCTGGGTCTGCTCTTCACAGGTTACTTGTCCTGCTGCCGCTTCCTGGATGACAATCAGATCGTCACCAGCTCCGGGGACACCACCTGGTAAGTGGCTGAGCTGGGGCCAGCTGTGTGCACTGGCAGCTCTTGAGGAAATGTGAGGAGGGAGACCCTGGACAGTCAGGAGGACGGTCTGTGGCTGGAAAGGGCCGTGCCACGTTGACATTTGGGAGCTCAGCGTTGAGTTCTGAACAGAGCTGGAAGAGAGGTCCTGGGACCACGTGGGTGGCCAAGTGCCGCAACTGTTTCCACTTCCTGTCCAGTGCCGGTCAGTAGTGGGGCAGGGGCGGGGTCAGCGTCACTTCTGAGAACACCGTCTTCTAGTGAATGCTAAGGAAAGCTTAAAAGTAAAGTAGTAGGTGTCACGATATCAGGTGAATTATATCATACTTGTTACTTTTTTAGAGTTTTCTCTTTACTGATAGATGGAAGCATACTTCAGCCTAGCTAAAGTATGCACCAAAGCATATCCTTTAAAGGCCCAGAATTAAATTTCTGAAAATACTTTAGATTGAAACCGTCGCTGTGGGTTCTTTCTGTTTTTTGGGGGTCACCGTGAGGGGCTTGCTGCTGGCCCAGATTCCCAGTCTTGGGGTTGGGGTAAGGGCTCAGAGGTGTTGCTTGCCATGCCCAGGGCCAGTTCTGTCCCCTCCAGCTCATCGGCAAGGGCTCCGTGTATAAATCTCCTCGATTTACAGAGGCTTTATCACAGAGACTGACCCCTTGGGAGGACGTCTTTGTCAGCAGGTATTTTCACAGCTCTCCATTTGTGAGCCATTTCTTCCAGACGTCTGGCAGTGTCTTGCTCCTTTCTGTAGTCTCCCGACCTAGGAAGGACCCCGAGGAGGAAGTCTCCTAGGCAGTTCACGCCGAGGCAGGCTGGGGCCAAGCCTCTGTCCCCTGCAGCTGAGATGGGGCAGACTTGACCTGCAGTTGAGGCATAAGAGCTGCACACGTACTTGTGCCTTTGCGGTCAGCTTCCTGCCCGACTCTCACCTTTTCACCCTGTGCAGCAGCACAGGGTGGCCCTGCCGGGGGCCTGCTGGGACCCCCACCACCTGTTTGTGACTTGGAGGAAGTAGAGCAGGACCTCAGAATACCTGAGCCACCTGTTTACCTGGGATGGTCTCCACACGGGAGGTGGAGCGGGAGGGCTGCCAGCGTGGAGACCCCCAGGCTGTGGAGAAGGAAACTTCCTTGTGCCCAGGAGCTAGAGCACCTCTCCACCTCAGTGCTCAGCCCTCCAGGCCCGCGCGCAGGGCAGTGGGTGGCATGCATGCTGAGCGTCCATGTGTTCCAGCCACGCTCCAGCTCCGTTTAGCGGGGTCTCAGCTGACAAGAGCTCATAGTCCACACAGATGGCTCTTTGCTCATCTGCAGGCTTTGATTATTGGCTTGCTTTTGTTTCCCTTCCAAGCAAAGTCGTGGTACAGAATTTAAATGTTTTTTGTTTTTTAAAGATTTATTTTTTATTTACCCCCCCCCCCCAGTTGTGTGCGCTCTGTGTCCATTCGCTGTGTGTTCTTCTGCGTCTGCTTGCATTATCTGGCAGCTCTGGGAAACCGTGTCTCTTTTTTGTTGCATCATCTTGCTGTGTCAGCTCTATGTGTGTGCAGCACCATTCCTGGGCAGACTGTGCTTTTTTCTCGCGGGATGGCTCTCCTTGCAGGGCACACTCCTTGCACGTGTGGCACTCCTATGCAGGGGTGCCCCTCCATGACATGGAGCTCCTTGCATGCGGCAGCACTGCGCGTGAGCCAGCTCATCACATGTGTCAGGAGGCCCTGGGGATTGAACCCTGGACCCTCCATATGGTAGATGGACGCTCTATCATTTGAGTCATGTCCACTTCCTAGAATTTAAATTTGTTTTAAGTGAATGCCCAGAATTTCACCTTTGGTCTTAGCTGTTTTTGAAGACCCAGCAGTTTTCACGTAGTTAGGTGAGTCTGATGTTTGCCTGTCGTCTGCTCTTACCTCAGTGCTCTGTGGGACATAGAAACTGGCCAGCAGACCACCACCTTTACTGGACACACTGGGGATGTCATGAGCCTCTCTCTCGCTCCTGACACCAGATTATTTGTCTCTGGTGCTTGTGATGCTTCGGCCAAACTCTGGGATGTGCGAGAAGGCATGTGCCGGCAGACGTTCACTGGCCACGAGTCTGACATCAACGCCATCTGCGTGAGTAGCAGCCCCGGGGCAGGGCCTCCCACTCAGCCAGCAGAGCCCAGCGTTCTGTCCCAAGATGTTCTCTGGAGCCGACACTCTCTCTTCTAGGCAAATACAACCTAACTTAACAGACGGATATGGAATAAACTTCCCACAGAAAATTAAAAGTGATTTGATCTGCCTCTGCAAGGCACTCTAACCCTGTATTGACCACCGATCTCGCAGAAGTATCTGCAAAGGGCTCTTGTGTTCACGCCCAACCCAGGGCCTCGGGGTGAACCCACAGTTGACATTATGGAGCTCACCTCTAGCCGGGGCCTGGATGGGAAGGGGCTTCATTAGTTTATGTTGTGGGGACGCTCCTGGACGTTGGACACGAGGGCTGGGGAGACAAGTTCGCGGGCACCCGGCCGCCTACAGGCTGGGGCCTGGGGCAGGCGCAGAGCCCAGCTGTCTGACGAGCCGTCCCTTTTTTGTTCTGCTCTGTCAGCAGATTTCTTGGCACTCAGACTCCAGGGGCCTGGCCTTGGGAGGATACTGGGAGGGAAGCGTTCTATTTGGGCGGTGCTGACCGTTCCCCTTTTAGACCCTTTCCCTTCCTTCACAGCTGCTCTCTGCCCCTGGCTGCTGGCAGGTTACAGAGAGGGGTCTGCTGCCCAGCACAGGCCATGTTCAGAACATTCTGTGGCAAAAATATTCATAAGAGTAAATAAAATTGACTCTTTGGGGAAGAAAATCACAGTGTCCAAGGCCCACCAGCCTACGGGAACTTATCTTCTTGCTGACCCCTGTGCAAATCTGCCCTTACATCCTGGTCCCCACATGGTGGGCTCCCCCAGGGTCTCCAGTCAGGTAGCCTGGCTCCTGGTCATATCTTCTCCTGTCGTGCCAGCAGCAGCTCTTGCCATTGAGCCCTATTTCCAGCATTTCTCTGTGATCAGTGATGTGCTGTCTTGATTTGCTTTCTCTTTCCAAAGTTCTTTCCAAATGGCAATGCCTTTGCCACCGGCTCAGACGACGCTACCTGTAGGCTGTTCGACCTTCGTGCAGATCAGGAGCTCATGACGTACTCCCACGATAACATCATCTGCGGGATCACCTCTGTGTCCTTCTCCAAGAGCGGGCGCCTCCTACTCGCTGGCTACGATGACTTCAACTGCAACGTCTGGGACGCACTCAAAGCAGACCGGGCAGGTGGGTGACCGTGGGGCCCCTCTGTGTCCCCGGACACTTCAGGACAGACACAGTGTGCTGAATTCGAGGTTTGTGTTGTGCAGGCTGGCGGGACGCGGGGCCAGGCTTGGTGCTGAGCGCAGCTTCCAGCAGCTCTTGCACACGCTAACCTGGAGACCTGGGGGGGCAGGGAGGAGCCGAGTGCTCACTGCTGTTCTGGCGGTGGGGAGGCTCTCGGCAGCTCACAGTCCCGGGCCCGGGCTGCCTGCCCCCGTGTGCGCTCTGTCTGGCCACACACCACGGCTCTGCTTTCACAGGCTGACTGTGGAGCCCGTGGAGGCAGCACTTTTTAGCATCACTGCACGGGAATCCTGCTTGCATCAGAGGGGCCTCTGGCCTAGTGACTCCTTTCTGACTCCAGTGCGAGTGACAGCAGCCTTCTGCGTTCCTCCCGTGACGCAGACCAGGCGGGGAACGTAGCCCCAGTCAGGGTGCACGCAGCGAAAGCTGTGGAACTTGGTTTTTGTTTGATTACATTGTTGCCTTCTTTTCGCCTAAACTCTGTCTACCAGTTTTGGTCTGTTTCCTGATAATTAGTAAGTGGCAAATGCATCAGACAGGCAAGGAGACGACGGGCACACGCAGATCCCCAACATCCCTCCCAGCCTGTTCCCAGAAGCGCACCCCGAGGCCGTGTTCACAGAAGTCTCCCCCAACAGTCAGGTCGCACGCGCGGCGGCCTTGACTCTCACGGGCGCACGTGTTTTTAGTGACAAGCTCGTGTTTTGTAACTTTCATTGTGGTAACATGTGAGCAGCACATCGTTTCCATTTTACCCGCTCATGTGCAATTCAGCGATACCAGGTACATACCCAGTGTTGTGCCGCGGTCACCACCACCCATCACCAAACTTTTTCCACACCCCAGATGGAAACTCTGTGCCCATTAAGTCATAACTCCCCATTCCCTACCCCCAGGCCGCTGGGAACCCGTAATCTGCTTTTCGTCTCTTTGAAGTTCCATATTATATATATTTCATCTAAGTGAGAGCACGTAACATCTGTCCTTTTGTGTCTAACCTAATGACATGTTCAGAGTTCATCCAAGTGGTAGCATGTATCAGAGCGCCATTCTTTTTTAGGGCTAAATACTACCCGGTTGCGGGGATGGGCCACATTTTGTTTGTCCACTGCAGGGCGCTGGCTCCCTCCACCCTCGGCTGTTGTGCACAATGGTACCGCAGAGGCAAGCCGTGTCGTTCCACCTCTGACCGCACACCCTGTCCTCGTTTTCATTCCCGTTGCTGTTTACTTTTTATACGATAATAGGGCTGCCTGCTCTGAGATCTTCACGTTTAATTCACGTGGTCCTCAGAAAACCCCTAGGAAGGCTTTCCCACTGCGTGGTTGGAGAAGCTGAGGTGGAAGTTGCGGGGGGGTGAGAAGCTGGGCCGCCTCGAGCCCGCAGGCCTGGCGGCAGAGGCGACTGTTCTCTGCTCCCTCTGGTCACAGGGTCACCACATCTGGGGGGGGGCAGGTGCAGGGGGCAGCCCAGCGGCAGAGGTGGGCAAGTCTGAATTGTGCACATCAGGTCAGTTTAGGTGAGTTACTGTCAAGTGTATCAAAACAAAGCTTGCACAGAAAAGAGCTTCCTGTATCAGAAATGGACGTTGGGCATTTGAATTTGAGTAATATTGGCACTTGAGAATCCTCAGCGCTTAGGATAGAAGAAGTGCCGGCTTCCTGGGCTTCCCCATCCTCTGGGGAGAGCACCCCCGTTTCTCCTCTACTCCCTCTCCTGGCCCAGGAGCCTCGGCCTTAGCAGAGAGTTTCGCATCCCAGTGTGAATCGCCCTTCACTCAGCCGACACCAGTGTGTAGGAGCCGAGGGAAGGGCTCTATGAGAACCCTTGGGTCCTTCTGGAAGGAAGTTGAAAACAGTGGCTGAAGCTTATCCAGGAGGACGCGGGTGTTGAGGCAGTGGCGCTGTCGCACCCTCACCCGTAGGGCAGTCTGCCACCCTGCGTCCCTCATCTCTGTCGCGCGCGCTGGGCTCCAGGGGCAGGAGTGGGTCACATGCGGCCCAGAGCCTTGTGCTCTTGTTGTAAACTCTTTTGAGACTGGGGTCGTTTTTATTTTTTTTATTGTGTGGTTTTGCTCCATTTTTTATTAAGCTTCTTACCACCTGAGTGCACAGAAGTCAGCATGAGATGCTCCGGGTTAAAATGCTGCGTGCGCACATGGCGCCTCTGGGCGATAGATTTCCCTTATCGCCATGCTGTCTTCGTGACACATTTATTGCTGGGTTCCTGTGTGGTACTTGCAGCATCTCCCGCCTGGTCTCAGCTTGACCTCACCCCTGCCCCCCACCGTTAGCTCCCTGGAAGCACACCCAGCTTTGGCCGCTAAATCCTCAAACACTGCCCACGCCGAGTGCCTCTTGTTTAGACCAGGATGTTGTCCCACTACTCGCACACGAGCCACTGGCGCTCAGGCAGCCGTGCCCATCAGCATACTCAGCCTGAAGGGCGGTGGCCCTGGGCACCCTTACCCAGTGGCCTCCTGCTGTCCTGCTGTCCGTTGCGCAATAGCTGCAGCCCTCAGATCCTAAGGCCCCCCTTGTCATTTCTTAGGGTGCTGGTCACCCTGGAGTTCACCTCTTTCTTCTTCAGAATCTTAGCTGACCCCATTGTGGAGCAGTTTGGGGCAGTCCCAGCTGTGTTTCCCCCATTTTCCTTTCGGGGTCAGTCCTGCTGCTGGTTCAGCAGGATGCAGCAGTTTTTGGAGTATTTTTGTTTTACTTGAAAACTAAAGGCACATCCAGGTTATTGTAAGAGAAGGCGTCTGTTAGCCCTTATTCCCCTTGGACCAGACTGGTGATGTGCTTCACTTTCATTTCCACGTGGGGAAACTCCCCCCTCTGCTGGCCTTCTGTCGCTGAGGACTCGGGGCCCTGGCCACCGGGGACTCAGGGTCTTCACCCTCCAGGGCCGAGCTGCTCCCCTCGGTGGGGCGCGGCAGGCCCTCAGGTGACTGTGCCTGCTCTGCCCCAGGTGTCCTGGCCGGGCACGACAACCGCGTGAGCTGCCTGGGCGTGACTGACGATGGCATGGCCGTGGCCACAGGGTCCTGGGACAGCTTCCTCAAGATCTGGAACTGAGGCCGACAGGTAAGCGGTGCCCCAGCCCTCCAGGTACGGCTCTGTGGACTGTCTCACATGAGGTTGGGATTCGGGGTTTCCAGGTAAATTTGATAGAGTTGATTTAGAATTGCAATAAGGTTGTTTATGTCAAACTGGACATGGAGCCCCGTGGCTGCAGGCACAAGAGAGCTGGCTGTGGAAGCGCTCCCGTGCCCGGAGCGAGCCTGTTCCCGGGATAGCGGTGACCCTCCCGGCAGTCTTGTTGTGGTTTCCACTTTGTAACATCAGTGTGAATTCTGTTTAAAATGGCAGACGGACTCCGCAGCGACTGGAAGAGCCTTCCAGCCCTGGGAGAGTCGGCGGCGACAGCGTATCTAGTCCGGCCACGCTGACGTGGACACCCCGCACCCCTCAACTTCAAAAGGGCAGGATCTTCTTTTCCTTCACTTACTGCTGAACAAGAGCACAATTCCCATTACGAGAAGGGTCTCTATGGCTGTAAACGAAAATTGTGCATTCCTTTTGGGACCATTGTCTTCGTTTTCTTTTTTGTCTTGAATGAATTTTAAAAGGAAATACTATAATAAAAATGTTAATCAGAAGGTAAACTTGAGTGTAATTGTGAAACAGACACAACTTTTCACTAGTTTATTTGCATTTTAGACCAGTGATCCTGTTTTGTGATTTTCATGCAAAACAAGTTGAGGACTTTATCTTGTAATAGTTTCTGAATTTCCAGTCGTGTTTGTAGCAGGATTTTGAAAACATTCATATTTCCTTTTTAAAATACTTCTTTATGTTAAGCAGAGAGGCCAGCCGTCTCTCTGGGCTGTAGATGATGTAAATCAAGTTCCTGGTGTTCCTACTTTTTGTCAAGTGTCACAGATAGTCGTTGCGTACAAACGCGGCGTAGAGCAGAAAATGCTAAACAGACGTCAGGCAGCTGAGCAATGCTGTGGACGGTACCGGATCAAGAAAGAGCCTTTCTCGCCTCTGAATAGCTCCCTCCCATCAGGCACCCTCTCATCCCGACCCCTCTCCACCTTCCACGCTAGGGTTTTAATCTCCCCTCGGGTTTCCTTGGGAAGTGGGAGGGAAGCTTAGACAGCCCAACACTACCGCCCTGCCGCAGGAGCCCCCGTTCAGGAGAGATGCCTGTCTCGTGCTTGGATTGTCAGTTATTTGTGTGTGAAACCCTGTACAAATCAATGTTTTGAAAATAATGATCTGAACTTTCTAAGTTAAATTTTAAAACATTTGATGGTTTGCCATCCTGGGTGGGTTTGCTCTTAGAATCGCATGCTGTAGAAACGCTCCAGGTGCACAGAGGACTTAGTCCTTCGTGTCTTTTTCTTTAAGAAATAACCTTTAAGGCTGTCGCCTTTGCAGCTCTGACGCCTTGCTGCTGCTGCGGGGCGCAATGGCGCAGCCCTGCCGGCAGCTCCGCGCACTCGGGTCACCCGATGACTCACTTTTTTTCTTGGGCAAATAAGTCCTGTTCCAGATGGTTGCTGTTGGAGTCTGAAGGTGGGGAGGGACAGGGATAGAGACTGTGACCCTCCTCTTCTCAAGTCGACCCCAGGGCCTGTGTCGTCCCCGTCCGTCTGTCGTCCCCCCTGCAGCAAAGCTTTCTGCACCCGAGGCAGGCCACTGCACGGTTTTCTTTCCCAGCCCGATGTTCAGCAGCACGTGGGCAGCAGGTTCTGTCACCTCTGCCTCCGCCGGCTCCCAGGTGCTGGTCCGTGGCGGCAGGCGAGGCTTGTCTCCGCTCCCCTCTGCAGCGTCCTGTACAAAACCGCTGTGACGTGGGCCTGGTGGGACGAGGACACAGGAGACCCCCTTTCTCTGCATAAAACCACCCTGTAGCGGCTCTGCACCTGTATCCTCTTCACCTTTTGTATTTAATTTTAAAGTCAGTGTACTGCAAGGAAGCTGGATGCAAGATAGATGCTATATTAAGCTGTACTGTTATTTAAGATGTAATAAAGCAGTTTGACATGAGGGACCTGGCGTGGCTGCTTATTTGAGGATCCCCTTTGGATTCTGGCCGCCCTCTGCAGCGGCTGGGAGCGCGACACAGAAGCACTGCCTCGGCCGCCCGGCTCTTTGCACCCCGCGTCTCCTGTCATACCACAGACTTCAGGAGTGGGGTGCGGGGCTCCTCAGCGCCCTGCGAAGGCCAGCCAGGGGTCCCCGCTTTCCAGCGGCCCCGCCCCAGCCCTGCCCACTGGCTCCTCCCTGCTCACCTGGGCCCTCCGCTCTGGCCTCTGGCCGGCACCCACTTCCTGTCTGGGTTCCCCCCCCAGAGGCCTGAGTACTTTGGAGAGCTGCCCTCTGGACTGCGCAGAGCCCGAGGAGGGAGCGTCTGCCCCGACAAGGGCGAAGACCAACGCCAGCACCCCTCACCGCTTTCTGGGCCAAATGCCACATTTTTAAAAATCTTGCCTCTTCTGTCAAGTTTTAGGAGGTAACTTTGTGATCCTGCTAATTCAGGTGCTGAGTTTTCCATAGATAACTGCAAAATGCCCCCGGCAGGAAGCATTGCTGCGCAGCAGGGGCTCCCCCGGGTTGGCAGGTCCCGTGGGGGTGGGCTGGTGGGCGCCGGGGCCCCCTGGAGCCTTCCCTCTGCCCACGCAGCTCTCTGACAGCTGAGTGCAGCGCCAAGTTGGGCGTGGGGTGACCCCAAGCTGTTCTGGGCTGCTGGGGTGGGCGTGATTGGCAGGCTGAGCTGGATCTGCCCATCTCCCTTCTCTCCCACTTCTCCCCGAAATAAACCTGCTCTTGAGACACGTGAGTTCTTTGCACGTTCTAACGCTGCCAGCAGCTGCCTTTAGACTGCAGAGGGCATCTGAGGTCTCTGCTGGGCGGTGCCCAGCAAGGGGGTCACAGCCGGAGCCAAGCCCTCGCCACGGCCTGCCAGGCGCTGGTGCTGGGAGCGAAGGGGTCAGCCGAGTGCTTGCCGGGTGTGGAAGTCCATGCCAGGCCGTCCTCCGCCTCCCCAGTGCCAGCCCTTCTGCCTGCCTTTCCCTCCAGCCTGGCACACCTGGCACAGGTGGGCCATGCGGTCCATGGGAGTGGAAGGGGCACATGCCCGCCGGCAGTCCCCAGCCTGCCCGGAAGGAGAGTGGAGAGCCGGAGGGGCTGGGAGCCCGCCGCGGGGGAGCCGGGCCCCTCACCCTGCTTCTACCAAAAAGCGGGTGCTGGGGGCCCCTCCCCACTGTGCCCAAATGTCCAGGGGGTGGGGGCTGGAGCTCAGGCTCTTTTTGAGGCATCTTTGGGGACTGTGCAAGAAGATTGGCTTTGGGGTCGGACGTGCGGGCAGCGCGGGCGGCCGCGGGAGAGGGAGGGTTGCAGAGAGGGCACCCTGGCCAGGCCGGCGCTGCCTTGGCTCTGCCCCACGCGGAGCAGAGCAGCCCGGGTGCTCCCTGGGGATTCCAGGAGCCCACGCCCAGGACACGGGGAGGGCGGGCGGGAGGCAGCGCCCTCTGGTGGCCCGGCTGAGGAGCCCCCCGCCGAGGACCGTGGGGACGCATCCAGCCCCCAGCGCTCCGAGGGCAGCCGCGGGGCCCGCCAGCCATCCTGGGAGCCGTGGCAGTGGGGGAGGACGGGGTCCTGGGGGTGGGCGGTTTGAGGGGTGTGCTCTCCCGGGCACCGGCAAAGAAGGGCGGCCCCCTCAGCTGCCTGAGCCCTGTGAGGTCCACACCAGGCCCCGGGCCGCCTCCCCCCTCTGCCCTTGGCGCCCTGGTCGCTGCCCCCAGCCACCGACTGAGCCTCTCTCTACCTCAAATTCCTTAGAAGAAAAAAGGGTAACAAAGGCACCTGCTTGTGAGGACTGGGTGGGTTCCAGCCCACACTGCGGGGGCCGTGGCAGTGACCGCTGCCCGCCCTGGTGAGGACGGCCACCGCCCTGGCCGGCTCCCTCCCTTCCCTCTACTGCTTGTCTCGTGCCCTCCTGAAGGTTTGTTCCCTGTGGAAACAGCAGGGAGCCTCATGTGCAGGAAGAGGCCCCCCAAAAAAGCCCAAACAAGAGTGGGTCAGAAGGCCATTCTGGACCCTGGGGAGGTCAGAGGTCGAGCTCCAGGGCCTGGAGGTAGGGCTGGCTGGGCCTGCCCTAGGCCTGCTGGTGGGAGGGGGCGGCCGGGGATGGCCGAGAGCCTGGCATCACAGGGCCCTGGGGCCCCGGGCCGCTTCCTGTCTGGGTGCCAGCAGCCTCCTCCCGCCTGCGACCCCAGCCGGGCCCAGATGAACCACGATCCCCTGAAAACGGGAGAGCCAGTGGCCCTCAGCCCTGCCGAGAACCAGGCCACCTCCCCAGCTGCACCTGGGAGCCAGGGGTGCCCTTGCCTGACCCACACCCATAAGCCGGGGGCACTCCTGGCCCTTGCCTGCAGGACAGGACCCAGCTCTGGGCAAGTAGCCTCATCCGGCCCCGCCCTCCAAGGCTGGGTGCCCTGACCCCCTGCCCCAGCCTGCTCCTGCTGTCCCGTCGTTCTGCCTTCAGGTTCTGGTGGTTCTGAAGCCTGGGACACTTGGAAGCCATCTTTAAAAGCAGGAATCCAGGAAGAAACACTAAGCTAATGAGTCTTTTTAAAAAAATTTAAAAAGAAGAGTACAAAATGGTAAATAATGGATTGCGAAAGGAAGTCCACAGCTGCCCGGAGCAATCGCAGCCCACGTGTGGCATGCTAGGAAATGTTACAGCACACGGCGTCACCTGTTGCCCCCAGCCCCTGCCCCAACCCCGCCCTAGGGGAGGACGCCTTTCCTGACCCCCAGCCCCTCTGAGGCACAAGCCCCTCCTCTCAGGGTCCAAACAGGCCTCGCTGGCACCGGCCGCGCCTCTCGCTGCCCTTTGTCCCTGACTCCCTGGCAGGCCAGCTCAACCTTTGGACTGGGCCCAAACAAGCCGCCTCCAGGAACCTTCCAGAAGCCCCAAGACTGGGCCTGGTGGGCTCGTACCCCTCCCAGCAGAGCCTCCAGGGTGCCCTGGTCAGGCCGGGCAGTGGCAGAAACTGCAGGGCGAGGGGGGTGGAAACTCCCACCCCCATCTCTGAAACGGGGAAATGCTCGCTGCCCTGTGTGTAGGTCAAGGGAAGACAGCGTCACCACGGCTACACAGGGCACCCGCAGACCTTAGCTCCCTGTGGCGGGAACCAGGTGACCGTGGCTCCGCGGGCAGTGGTGGTCCCTGCTTGGAGGGCTCCTGGGGGCTGTGAAAATAACCAGGCATGTTCCGAGCTGAGAAACCAGCCCAAGGCTGCGCCTGTGGGTGTGGCTGATGGCCATTTTGGGGAAGCAGTTGAGTTTACAAAATAACCCGGCACCGAGTCACCCGGCTTGAGAAATGCCCCCATGTCCCCACCCCCAAGTGTCCAGAACTGAGGGCCTTTCCTGGAAGGCCACTCGCCTCCAGGCCACTGGCCACTGCGCAGCCCTGGTGACTCCACAGCAGGTAACTGGGGCCGCGAGCGGGGCCAGGTCCTCCAGGCAGCCGGCCATCGGAAGGGGCGGCTCCATCTGGAGCAGGCACTGCCTCAGTTTACAGCCGAGCCCCAGCAGGGGAAAGGGGGGTGGGTGACCATCCGTTCAGCCCCAGGACAAGGACAGCCTGCTCCTACCTGGACTGGGGGTTGGGGGGTGGGGGCGCGCAGGCTCCCGCAAAGCCAAAGCTGGCCCTCGTGGCCTCGGCCTTTTCTAGCCCTTCTTGGTCCTCCAGCCCGCGGGGTGGAACCGAGCGAGCGTGTCACCCCGAGGAGCCGGGGCCGAGCCCGCGGGCCTGTCCTGGCGGGCTTGAGAGCCAGGCCAGCGCCTCTGAGGGCTTGGTGGGCGCAGGTCCCCGCCCCTCCTGGGGGGCTGCCGCGGGCGAGACTGAGGCGGCACATCTGGGGAATGGAAACCGGCGGGTGCGCGGCCGCGCCCCCTCCCCAGCTGCGCTCGGCAGCCCCGGCGGCGACGCGGTGCCGCCACACCCCCGGAATTACCCACTTAGCGGGGCGCTGGGTCGCCTCTCCGGGGACTCCCCGCGCCCCCCACCCCGGAGCCCGCCCGCCACCCCGCCCGCCGGGGAGCGGAGGAGCGCGGCGCCGCCCGGGGCCAGGGCGGAGGCCTATAAATCCGCACCGGGCCCGGGAGGCGCACTGGGACGCGCGCCCGGGCCGCGAGGTGAGTGCAGCGTCGGGGGGCCGGGCCGCCGCCGTCGGGGTGGGCAGACGCCCCCGCCCCACGGCGCCCCCGGGGGCGGCCCCCCTTGCGGCTTCCCTCCCGCCCGCCGCCGCCCTTCCGCCCCGCGTCCCCACTGCGGGCCGCCCCCGCCTCCAAGCCGGCCCCCTCCCTCGCGGCCACAGCCGTCCCCCGGGCCGCCCCGCCCCGGGCCTCCGCACGCCCCCTCCCCGCGGCCCCGGCGTTGCGGCGTCCCGGGCGCCCGTCGGGCCGGGCGGCTGCGCGCGGCCGTCTCACGTGCGCGGCGCGGGCGGGCGCAGGGCGCATGCGTGCCGGGCGCGCCTGCGCGCTGGGCCCGGGCCGCGGCGGCGCTGCTGCTGCTCGGCGGTCGCCGGCGCCGCTGTCCGGGCGGCTATGGGGCAGCGGGCGGCCGCGGCGCCCAGGGCCAGGTAGCCACGGCGAGCGGCGGCGGCGGGGCCCGCGGGCCCGGCCCGGAATGTACGACGCCCCCGCAGGCGACCGCGGTAGCGAACGGTGAGTGCGCCGGCCGCCGGGGCCGGGGTCGCGGGGTCCGCGGCCGGCGCTCGTCCGGGCGTGCGGGCCCTGGCCGCGTCCACGCCGCCCTTCCTCGCCCGCCCCGCGCGGGCCCGCGGGCATCCGGCCGCCGCCGCCCGCCCGCGCGTCCCGAAGGAGCGCGCAGTTTCCGAAACTCGCCGCGCGCGCGGGCGCCGGAGGGGGTCCCGAGGCCGCCGCCGCCCGCCCGCGCCTTCGCGCCCCCTGGCCCGGTGGGCGTCCGGCCGGGTTCGCCGGGCCGTCGGCGCTCCCGCCTGGGGCGGGGCGTGGGGAGGGGGCGCGCCCTCGGGGGCGGCCGCGCGGAGGGAGCCTCGTGGGGGCGCGCCGCCCCGGGGTCGGCGCAGCGCCGCGCCCCCAGGGCACTCGGAGGCCTGTGGAGGGCGGGGTGGCCGGGGGGACGCGGCGGCGCGGGGCCGCGGGGCCCTGGCGCTGGACCCGCGAGTTCTCCCCGCCCGCGGGAACCGGGCGCGCCCGCGGGCGTTCCCCTTCCTGGGTGGCTGCTCCGCCCCGCAGGCGGCGAGGCGCTTTCTGGCCCCGATTCAGAATAAGGAGTTCCTCTTTCCTTCAGCTTCTCCTTTCTCGTTTGGGAGCACACTGGGTTTTCACTGGAAACCTTATTCCTCTTGCACCTTGACGGGAATAATTTCAAAACTGTGCTCATTTGTTTCCCGAGTCTCCCTAAGCCTCCGGGTGGACCCCCGGTGCTCCTGGCTCTGAAATGGTTTGCCTTAATAAATAAGTTGTTTCAACCTCCAGCTGGATGACTTTAAGGGCATGTTCCCCAAAATCTTTTCTGCTCAAGTCTCTGGAGAATTTCCGCCCCTACCAGGTTCCCCTGCTTGTGCTGTACTCTCTGCAGTCTTCCTCCTTTTCCTCGCAGTGACTGTTTTGGCCACATCACAAGGTTTGCCACCCCGATCCGAGCTTTGTGAGGGCAGGCACAGGTGCCAGTGCGGTGCCTAACAGGCAGCGTCATCTGGAGGTGGGCACGTCAAGACGTTTCTGTTTTTCTCCTCTGAACGCATAGCACATGGTTAAGCCCTTTGGTTCTCTATGTAGAGCCAAGTAACAAGTGGGTTTATGTTGCTAAACTTTCTTGGCATTGCTGCTTTTTGGTTACTGAACAGCATTTGTTCCTGAAAGCATTGTTTATAAGGAGTTAGATTTCCAGGCTAGCACAAAACTCTGTTTAACTTATAAATTATAATAGCAAGGGTCTCGCAGGCAGCTGGGAGTTCAAGCAGTAATTCTCCTGGAGTGGAGGTGGCTGACAAACAGGAAAAAAGCGGCGTTGATAGTTAAGTAAAACAGAAAATAGAATTGCTTTGATTGGAAAACAACAGATTGATTTCCTTGAGGAAAAGTCGGTTTAACTTGGGGGATGAAGAGGCAGTGGTTTTTGTGGGACTTGATGGCCCTACATCTATACGACCTCAAATCCTGAGTTTTCTATAGTCACGGCTGGTTCAACAGCAAGAGGCGGCTTCAGAAACGGAGGCTCCCGCCTGGGGAGGGAGTTTGCGGTGGAGGAAGGCACACTTGTCCACAGGGCCCCCGCAGCCCCTTCTTTCTGGGCCCCGTTTGCCCCTGACGGGCACCGTCTGGCTCAGCTACGTGGTCGCATCGCTGTCGGTGGGATTCAGGGTAACTCCGGCGACCCCCTGCTGCTGTCTGTGCTGGCGGCAGGCTCTTCATTTACAGCATCTCCCCAGCCCACAATTGCCATGCTCCTAGATTTACTGCATGGGAACAAGAGAATAAATAAATGTGCGTGTTTAGATTCTTCAGAGGGACAGTGAAGAGTGTTCAAAGAGGAAGGGTGAAGATGGTTCCGGAAGTACGCAAGGGTGCTGCATGCAGCTGTGTGTGGTAGAAAAACATGGGAACTGATCCCTGGCTTCTCTGGGGGGAGCTCCACGGACCCTCGGTTTCCTTATCTGCCCAAAGAGGGGCGGAGACTCAGCTGTGCATTGGACGTTTACGAGATCACAGGGCCCTGGTGGGCCTCCTTTTGGCTCTCCATTCACATTGCCATAGAACTTTCCAAAAGGTATTTCTCAACTTACATTTCTGACTCCGGTGACCAGCAGTAGTGTGAATGTCTGATTTTATCACATGCTTGCCGGCACTGGGCATTATTTATTGGGGGTGGGGAGGGGTAGATAATTTAATAGGCACTTTTTTCCCAACTCATTGTTAACTAGTGAGGTTGAATCTGTTCCCATTTCTATCACTAAGGAAACTTTCCTTTTTCATTCATTATTTCAACAAATATTGATTAAGGGCCCACACTGGCTATTTATATATATCATATTTATATTTGTGTTTGTGTGACTTTTGTTTATCTTCTTTGTACATATGTTTATTGGCATCTTGATGCTTTTTCTCATGACTTTGAGTTCTTTATTTTTAATCATACTTTGTGCTCCAAATGCTTTTTTTTTAAAGAATTACTTGGGTTTTTAAAAATTTATTTCTCCCCACCCCTTCATTGTTTCTCACTTGCTGTGTCAGTTCCTCTTCCTTGTTTCTTTAGGAGGCACACCGGGAGCTGAACCTGGGACCTCTGGTGTGGAAGGGAGGTGCCTAATCGTTGAGCCACCTCTGCTCCCTGCTTTTGTTTTGTCTCTTATTGTGTTTCTCCTTCCCGCATCTCACATCTCATCTTGTTATGTAAGCTTGCCACACCTGCCCATGTCGTCAGCTTGCTGTCTTCTCTGGGAGGCATCGGGAACCTCTGCTCCCACTTTTGTTGTGTCTCTCATTATGTTTTTTCTCGTATCTCTTGTTGTGTCAGCTTGCTGCACCTGCCTGTCACGCCAGCTCACTGTCTTCTTTAGGATGCACCAGGATATGAACCAGCAGCCTCCCATGTGGTAGGTGGGAACTCAGGCACCTGAGCCACATCCACTTCCCTCCAAAAGCTTTTTTTCTAATAAAACTTCCTAATGCAGAAGTTGTTTAAAACTGGATTGTGCTGTCAGGAATTTGAATGCACTTGGATGGAGTTAGAAGTGTGTCCTTTAAGACAAATCTCAATGAAATGTTATCTTGATTCCTTCTGGTTAAAACTGGGCTGTGGAGAGAATGAAAATTTTTCAAGATGATTTTAATATTTAATATTGGGAAGCAGATTTGGCCCAGTGGATAGGGCGTCCGCCTACCACATGGGAGGTCTGTGGTTCAAACCCCGGGCCTCCTTGACCCATGCCCACGCGCAGTGCTGATGCGCGCAGGGAGTGCCGCGCCACGCGGGTTGTCCCCTGTGTAGGGGAGCCCTACACGCAAGGAGTGCGCCCCATAAGGAGAGCCGCCCAGCGTGAAAAGAAAGAGCAGCCTGCCCAGGAATGGTGCCACACACGTGGAGAGCTGACACAAGATGATGCAACAAAAAGAGACACAGATTCCCAGTGCTGCTGATAAGGATAGAAGTGGTCACAGAAGAACACACAGCGAACGGACACAGAGAGCAGACAACTGGGGGGAAGGGGAGAGAAATAAATTTAAAAATATATACATATATTTAATATGATTATTTTATGAATTAATTTACTGCTTAGTCATCAGATGAGTCTTTGCAAACATATATCAGAGCTTGTAGTAAAATGCCAGGAATAGAATAGACAATTTTAAGTACATTTGTCTTGTAATTTTGATTGGTTCATCCTTTTTTATTAACTTTTTTAATGAAATAATTATCAACTCACAGGAAGTTATAAAAGTAGTACAGAGAGACCCTTCACCCGCCTATATCAAAACCGGGAGATCCATGTTGGAAGAATACTGTTAGCTACATACCTTATTCACATTTTACCAGGTTTGACGTGTGTGTGCATGTGATTACGTGCAGTTTTATTCCATATATAGACTCATGTAGCCACTACCACAATCAAAATACAGAACTTTTCCATTATCACGAAAGCGCCGACAGATGCTGTCGTGTGTGGCACCACCTGCATGTATGTCCCTTGGCCGCCGTCTTGAGAATGTTAGATAATGGGGTCAAACAGCAGGATGGGGGGCAGACGTGACTCCGTGGCTGAGCCCTGGCTTTCCACATCCAAGGTCCTGGGCTCCATTTCCAGCCCTGGTTCCTGAAAAACGAAACAGTGTGTTGTTGTGGGAAACCGGCTTACCTGTTATAGGAGTCCGGTTGCAGTGTCTAGTAGTGACAGCATATCTTGCCCCTCCCAAGAGCAGGAGGGTGCTGGTGCTGCCGTCGCCGGCGTGAGCACTGGGGCCACGCGCTGGTGGTGAACGGCGGGCAGCACAAGGCCTGGTGTTGGTGATGTTCGAGTTTCCGGTGGAGCCACTCTGCTGCTTCTCAGCGTCCGCTGTGGCTCTGGACCTTCATGAGGCATCTGCCTCCACAGTCCTGAGGGGGTGTCAGCAGAGTGGGCAGGGACAGGACAGACCGTTCCTGCCGCTGCGGGCAGGCGTCCAGGTGTTCTTCCGCAGAGCTCTGCCCCGTGGAGGGCGATTCACAGCAGGCCATTGTTTCTGTCTTGCCGCCCACCTCTGGAGAGGGAGGGCAGTCTTCAGAGTGACCGGACACTGTTGGGGTTGATCTTTCACCTCCATTGGGACTTGCTATGCTGCACTCAGTTACTTTTTTATATTGCACTTCTGGCCTCTTCCCACACTGTGTAAACCCCTAGGGGTACTCAGTTAGAAGATTGCCTTTGCCACACCCACCCGAAGCCAGTGCTGGTGCTGGCCACAGCCGCGTCACAGGCCAAGTCAGTACCCACTTCCCCTTCTTTTTTTATTTTTTAAAAACAGAACAGGTGTAACATACAATAAGGAACAGGTCAGTCAGGTTCCCACGACAGTATGTGATCTTTTGAGCTTGACTTTTGTTAGGCAGCATAATGTCCTTGAAATCCATCCAAATTGTTGTATGAATCAACACTTTCATCCTTTTCATTGCTGAGTACTATTTTATTGTATGGTTATACCACAGTTTAACCATTCACCACTGGAGGACGCTGGGATTTGCTCTTTTTTGACTTTTGCAAGTAAATCTGCCATGAACATTTACATGCAGGTTTTTTTTTTTTTAAAGATTTATTTATTTATTTAATTTCCCCCTCTCCCCTGGTTGTCTGTTCTTGGTGTCTATTTGTTGCGTCTTGTTTCTTTGTCTGCTTTTGTTTCTTTGTCCGCTTCTGTTGTCGTCAGCGGCACGGGAAGTGTGGGCGGCGCCATTCCTGGGCAGGCTGGACTTTCTTTTCACGCTGGGCGGCTCTCCTCATGGGCGCACTCCTTGCGCGTGGGGGCTCCCCCACGCGGGGGACACCCCTGCGTGGCATGGCACTCCTTGCGTGTATCAGCCCTGCGCATGGCCAGCTCCACACGGGTCAAGGAGGCCCGGGGTTTGAACCGCGGACCTCCCATATGGTAGACGGACGCCCTAACCGCTGGGCCAAAGTCCGTTTCCCTACATGCAGGTTTTTATGTGAACAGAAGTTTTTGTTTCTTTGGGATAAATGCCCAAGAGTGCAATTCCTGGGAAACGGACTTTGGCCCAGTGGTTAGGGCGTCCGTCTACCATATGGGAGGTCCACGGTTCAAACCCCGGGCCTCCTTGACCCGTGTGGAGCTGGCCATGCGCAGTGCTGATGCGCGCAAGGAGTGCCGTGCCACGCAAGGGTGTCCCCCGCGTGGGGGGAGCCCCACGTGCAAGGAGTGCGCCCGTGAGGAAAGCCGCCCAGCGTGAAAAGAAAGTGCAGCCTGCCCAGGAATGGCGCCGTCCATACTTCCCGTGCCGCTGACGACAACAGAAGCGGACAAAGAAACAAGACGCAGCAAATAGACACCAAGAACAGACAACCAGGGGAGGGGGGAAATTAAAATAAATAAATAAATGTTTAAAAAAAAAAAAAAAAAAAAAGAGTGCAATTCCTGGATCATATGTTTAGCTTTGTAAGAAATAGCCAAACTGTTTTACAGAGTGGCTGTAACCTTTTACATTCCCACCAGAAATGTATGAGTCATCCCATTTTCCTGCAACCTCCCCAGCTTTTGGTGTTGTCACTGTCTCTCTATTTAAGCCATTCTGATGGGTGTGTAGTGATGCCTCATTGTGGTTTTAATTTGCGTGTCGTGGTGTCTAATGCAATTGAACATCTTTTCATGTGCTTATTAACCACCCTTATGTCCTCTTGTTTGACTGGATTTTTTTTTTCTGTTGATTTTCTTATTGTTGAGAGTTTTTTATATATTCCAGATATAAGTCCTTTGTTGGATATGTGGTTTGCAAATATTTTCTCCCAAAAGTTTTAGAGTTTATGATTTTAAGTTCATGATCCGTTTGAGGTACTTTTAATGTTAAGGTGTGAGGTTTCGGTTGGAGTTCATTGTGTTGCATCTGGATATCCAGTCACTCCAGCACAATTTGTTGAAAAGACTGTCTTTCCTCCATTGAACTGCTTTTGTAACTTTCTCAAAAGTCATTTGGGCTTATTTGTGTGGGCATGTTTCTTGAGTTCTGTCTCCTGTTGCACTGATCTATGCGTCTGCCTTCCACCTGTACCACACTGTGTTGGTTGCTAGAACAGTACAGTAAGTCTTAAAATTAGAATGACTCATCTCTCTTGTTTATTATTTTTCTTTAAAATCATTTTGGTTATTTTAGTTCCTTTGCCTTTCATATAAATTTTATAATAAGACTGTCTATATCCACAAAAAATCTTGCCGGGATGTGGCTAGGAATTGGGGTCAACCTAGAGTCCAGGACGGCAGACTTGGCCCAGTGGTTAGAGCATCCGTCTACCACACGGGACGTCCGCGGTTCAAACCCCAGGCCTCCTTGACCCGTGTGGAGCTGGCCCATGCACAGTGCTGATGCGCACAAGGAGTGCCCTGCCACGCAGGGGTGTCCCCCACGTAGGGGAGCCCCACGCGCAAGAAGTGCGCCCCGTAAGGAGAGCCGCCCAGCGCAAAAGAAAAGTGCAGCCTGCCCAGGAGTGGTGCTGCACACATGGAGAGCTGACACAGCAAGATGACGCAACAAGAAGAAACACAGATTCCCATGCCGCTGACAACAACAGAAGCGGACAAAGATGACACAGCAAATAGGCACAGAGAACAGACAACCGGGGCGGGGGAGGCGGGGAGAAATAAATAAATAAGTCTTTAAAATCAAAAACAACCTAGAGTCTGGTTGGAGGAGAATCGACACCTTTACTACGTGGAGTCTCTCAGGCTGGGAAAGCTAGATGTCTCTCCATTCATGTAGCTCTCCGTTCATTTCCTTCACCAGCATTTTATCATTTTCAGCATGCAGCTCTTGTTAGATTTACGTCTAAGTGTGCGTGTGTTTTTAATTTTGGTCTCCACCTTCTTTTTGCCGTATTGTGCTGGCAAGGACTTCCAGTGCTCTTATCGAGTGAGTGCTGAGAGTGCGCCTCCTCGCCCGCGCCCAGTCGTGGGGACAAGGCTTGGGTTTCCACCAGTAAGTATGATGTCAGCTACAAGTTTTTTTGCAGGTGCTTTTTATCAAGTTGAGAAAGTTCACCTCTGTTCTAGTTGCTGAGAATTTTTATCATGAATGTATATTGAATTTTGTCAGAAGTTTTTTGTTCATGTGATTTTTTTTCTTTAGCCCATTGATATGTTGGGTTTCATTGGGTTTTTTCCCTGAATATTCAGCCAGTTTTGCATTCCTGGAATAAACCCTACTTGTTGGTTGGTTTTATCCTTTTTAAACAGTATATATTGTGAATGTATTAAGGATACTTTGGATAGTACAAAATGTTAATCGAGGACTCTGTAAATACAATTCTTAAACTAAGGGAGGAAGTTGAGGCATCATCTGTTTATTTAGCTAGAGAATAAATTACACTCATGCTTTTCCCAGGAAGAGCTTAGTTGTCAGAAAGTGATTTTGGTGCCGTTAATGTGAAGCGATGTAGGCCTTTGAATTGCATGTTGGGGGCGGGGGGGGGCAGGAATCTTTTCTTTCATTTCCAAGGAGCTTCCGTACATGGAGGGAAGCCCTAGGAGAACTTTGTTTAGTGACAGATTTATTTAGCTTTTTAGCTTATAGGTAAAACTTAGAAAGTTAAACCTTTAACATCAATAAAATTCTTTTCAACTGTTTATACTACAGTTACATTGAATGGCTTATTTTTTTAATGTTACCCATACTGTCCAGCAAAATACATAAAGTCCAATGATTATAAAATTAGTTACTGTACTGAGGCTTTTTAAAAATGTCAGCATCATAGGGTTTAATTCATTTCCTCTCTGCTGTCCCAGGGCTGTACTAATCTCACTGGGTTGTCTGGTTCTGTGTCTTCTTTAAGAGCTCAGAGTTTTCCTTATCTGCCAAGCTTGTTGGCTGCACCAGGCTGGCTCCGCCGTCCGAGGCCGGTGCGGGAGGCGCGGGTGCAGGACCCCTGAGGGGTGCGGGTGCAGGACGCAGGGACCCCCTGCGGGGCCCGAGCTGTGGCGCGCTGTGCCCACCGTGCTTATTTTACTAGTGTTCTTTTTTTGAGCTGCTAAGCTTCTCTTGATCCGGTGGGACTCTCTAAGCCTCGTCACAGCAGTTTTAGCCTCTGACAACCGGCAAAGCCTACCTCGAGTGGTCTTTAAGATTTGCTTGGCATCTTTTATTATATTCATCCTTCTTTATATGACAGCTGTTTTATATGACTTGTCAATTTTTCCTCTATGGGCTCTTTTTCCTCAGACCTCATTGTTCCACTTTCCGTAGTTGTTTTCTTCGTGAAGTTTACATGAACTCGGGTAATAGACATTCTTGAAGCTGGCTCTTTTTCCCTTTTTGGCAATAAGTTCTTTAAAGCCTGGGATATGGAATTGGCACCATTTCAAGTAACCATGCTTGAATTTTTGAAAAATGAATGAATTTTTATTTTTTAGAGCAGTTGTTGGTTTACAGAGAAAACACGCAGAAAGCACAGCCATTTACCACACACACGCACACACTTTTCCCTGGTAATTTTTTTTCCCTGATAACATTTTGCATTATGTGGTCCATTTGTTACATCTGATGAACTGATATTGTTAATCTTATCCTATTAACTGCAGTCCATCAGTTTACATTAGGGCTCGCTCTTTGTGTTGTACAGTTCTGTGTTTTTATTCTGGAATTGTGAATACAACATCACGTTTCCCATTTACCCGCTTTCCACCGTGCGGTTCGGTGTCATACTCACGGTAGGGGCTGCCTTCACTGCGCTCCGTTACAAAACGCAGCGTCGCCCAGATGCTCCTTCTGTGCCCAGGAAGTTGTAACTCCCCCTTCCCGGGCCCCGCCCCCCCGGTAACTGTATTCCAGTTTTTGACTATGTATCTTCGAATTCTCATTTTTCCCATCAGCGAGGTCACCTGGTGTTCGTCGCTGGGGTCCGCTGGCGTCGCTCAGCGCAGTGTCTTCCAGGTGGCTGTGGAGTCCTAGCTGAGAATCCGCTCTGGGTGACGAGTGGCTCTGCTTGTTTCTCGCTCCTCCTCCAGGTGGCCTGTTAGTAGCAGAGCAGAAAACACTTCTTAAAGACTCTTCCTTTTAAGATCACGAGCTCACACGTGAGGGTTCAGTTTCACTCCAGCATTACATAACCTCTTATTGTGTTTGAGTAAACTTCAAACTTCTTTCTTCACCGTACACTACACAGGTGGTTTTTAAACACTCGCCGCTGGGCGTCTCGTCCTCACGCTCAGGGCACTCCTGAGCGCACAGGCCAGCCCTGGGTGGACACTCGCAGGGCGGAGGGGTTGTCCTGAGGATGTCCTCTGGTCTGTGCGGTGGGGACAAGGTGTGGCAACACGCAGCAGTGGAGGAGAACGTGCTTCCTGGGCTTGTGTTCAGACGGGGCAGCCGTTGAAAGTGGGCGTGCGCCCGAGATCCAAGCTGGGGGCGCACGGGTGCCCACGCAGGCGGGTGGGCGTTCACGGTAACGTCCCCGTGCTCGTCTCGAGGCTGCTGTAGCGTTAAAAATAAAAAATAATTCAGAGGGCCCATGGGCCAGGGCTGAGCCCAGCTCCCTGCAGGAGGGTCGACGAGCGTGAACGCCAAGCCGAGGCCGTGCTGCTGGCACCAGCTCGCCGGGTTCTGAGCGGATCAGGGCGGCAGGAGTAGGGCCGGGCGCTTGGAAGCCGCCCAGTGCGGGCGGCCGGTCGGCCTTTTCCTCTTGACTGTGCAGGTTTGACAAGGCAGGAAAGATGAGTGTGTCGACCTAGGTTTTTCATGTACTGAGCCAATATCTGCCTCCCTGTGCCTCTTACTGGCTGTTTGGGTGCCTTTTCCAGGTTCTCAGGGGCCCCTGAAATCACCTTGGCCCCCTGCGGCCAGTGTTCCCGTGTCTGCCGTCTCCTCGAGGGCCCAGTGGTCCCTGGCACCGGCCGTCCCGAAGCCGCTGCATTCTCACCCTGCCCCGTCCTCGGGCCTCTTCTCCGCTGCGCTCACCCCTTTGGGGAGCCAGTCCAGCCCACGGCCCTAAGCACTGGCCGTCTGCCTGAGCACCGCCGGGGGCACCCAGCTGCCCTCCGCCAGGGGCGGCCAAGCCTGCTGGGCCAGCGGGCACCACTCAGGACTGGGTGTGGAGCTAGAACAAGATCGGTGTCTGCCTTGTGTAGCCCCCGGTCCACGATGGGGAGGGAGACAGACCACAGGTGATCAGGGGTGGACGGACAGTAGTGGGAAGTGGCGCCAAGAGGAAGAAGCGGACGATTGGAGGGAGGGCGTGAGAGGCCAGGGGGGCTCGCCGGGCGTGGCGGGGGCGGGTTTGGGCTTTGAGGGCCTGCCGGGCTGCTGACCGGGCCCAGTGAGTCAGGCCGGTGAGAGTGAGGGACGGTGCGAGTGGCTTTGGCATATTTTCAAGGTAGAACTGGAAATATTTGCGGGTGAATTGATAAGGGCGCAGAACAGAGCGGCTGAGGGCAACTGTGGTTTGGGCAGACGTGTGGTCGAGGGCGCCGCTGTCTCCTGAGCCGGCCCTCGTGTGGACGCTCACAGGCGAGGGTCTGAGTTGGCTCTGGCCGTGGGGTGTGTGAGTCCGTGCCGGGGAAGGTGCGGGCAGGACGTGAGTTTGGGTTCGTCGGGCTCTGCGCAGTCGAGAGGCTGCCCCCTGCGGGCTCCTCGTCTAACCGGCCGCGGTTTCGTGGGCGCAGCAGAAGACGCGGGCGGGGGGCCCTGAGCGTGCAGCCCAGGGCCTTTCCAGAGAGCAGCCCGGGGCCCAGGAAGCCCGGGTGTTTGTGAGGGACAGGAGCACACCTGCTCTTTGTTTCAGGGGACAGCCTTATCTTTATCATACTCTATGGGGTGGAAAGATCCTGTTTTCAAAGCACATTGGTAAATTGAAGTAAAGCCATTTTTCCCCTTGAAATGGATGATGCAAAAACCAGAAATGGGCTGGCCTTTCTAAAGGGAATTTGTTAGGCTGAGAGCTTACAGTTCTGAAGCTGTAAAAATGTCCAGATCAAGGCACGTCCGAGATGCTCCGGCACCGCTGGGGTCTGCCCTTAGCCCGCCGTCTCCTCCCCGAGCCCTGCGGTGCTCCTGGGGCTCACGCAGGGCAGCGGGCCTCCTGCCTGCCCTGCGCTCGCGGCCTCTGGCCTCCGGACGCTCCTGCCCCCGGGACAGTCCCTTCTGCGCCGCGGGCAGTCCGCGCGCGTGGCCAGCTCAGCATGGCGGCCGCCTCCCCGTGCTTCTGCTGCCAGTTCTGTTGAGGAAAGGCCGAGCGGGGGCGGGGAGCACCGGGTCGCTCCTCACTGGTGCTCGTCAGAAGTGACCTGAGCAAAGTCCCCGCACCGCAGCCTCGGGCGCAGGCTGGGTGAGCCCAGGAGCCCCATCTGGGTCCCGGGAGGCTCGGCCTGGGCGGATGGGTGTGTGTCCTTACGGTCGCTGCTGCCTGTGACGTCCTGACTTTATTTCCTTTTTTTAAATCAAGGCACCGGGGTTTTCCTGACCGAGGTTCCCGCTCGCTGACCATGGAAATGGAGCCAGAGAAGGTCAGCATGAGCAAGGAGCTGGGCCCGGGCTCCCCTGCGTACCGCTGCTCCGCGTGCCACGGGGACGAAGAATGGAATTTCAACCCCCCGCTGCGGGGCCGGGCCAAGTCCCGCAGCCTGTCCGCCTCCCCCGCCCCGGGCAGCACCAAGGAGTTCCGGTACGTGCAGGCCACGCTGGCCCGGGCCCCTTCGCTTCACGGCGCCATGTCCAGAGTCCGCGGCGCCCCGTTAGGGGAACAGGGTCCATCGCAGCGGGGGCGGGTGGCCCCAGAGGGCAGGGGCGAGGGAGGGCTGCAGGGGCTCGCCAGGCACAGGCCCAGGTGCACGCGTCCCGCTGCTGCCTCCCCTCTCGGCCGGACGGAAGCTCCGGGAAGCGCGGCTGCCCACGGGAGCCCGTGGGGCTGTGGGCGCCTCCCCCTGCGCGCTCCGGGCCTGGGCACACGTCCCGGCCCCTCCCCTGCCCCGAGTGCGCCGAGGCACCCACTCACCTCGCAGGGCACTTCCTTGCCCGGCGCTTGCGCAGCAGTGTTGGGTGCTGAGGCGCGGGCGCCCTGGCTGTGCCCGCCCTCGGGCTCCACGCAGCCAAGCTGGTGGGTTCAAGGGAGCCTGCCAGAGCCACTGCTGTCTCCACACCAGAGGCCACAGCTTCCAAGTGTTTGGGGCCAAAAGTAGTTTAAAAAGCATGAAGTTGGAGGATGGCAGGAAGCCCCTGTGTAAACCTGCCTCGAAGAGGCAGAGTCCGCGTTCCGGCTGGGAAGCGCTGTGGGCGGCACCCCAGCTGCGGCAGAGAGCAGCAGCTTTTGGATATATCGTCATGGCTAAGTTTTGGGTTTTTTAAATTCATCTTTCATTAGAGGAGTTGCAGGTTACAGAAAAAACCATGCAGAAGAGTCAGGTTCCTGTCAGCCCCTCCCGGCCCCCCGCATTACCGAGCGGTGCCGCTGCCAGCATCAGTGCGCGACCTGTCTCCCAGCCGAGCTCTCGATTCTCCCGGGCACTTACTCGTGGGGGGTCGCTGATCACGGGCTGGTTCTGCTCTTCTGAGGAAGCACCAAACTGTCTCCCACAGCAGCTGCACTGTGCCACGATCCCACCGGCAGCGAGCAGCGCTCCTGGCTCTCTGCGTCCTTTCTAGCTGTGTAACGTTCTGCTTTCTTAACATTAGCCCTTCTAGCGGATTGGAATGGCATCTCGTGGTTTTGATACACACTTCCCTCGTGCTAATAATGTTGAGCATCTTTTCATGTGCTTTTTGGCTATTTGCTTATCTTCTTTGGAGAAATGTCTATTCAGGTCTCTTGCCCATTTTTTAGTTGGGTTGTTTGTCTTTTTTCATTGAGTTGTAGGATTTCCTTTCATATTTTGGATATTAAACCCTTACCAGAGATGTGATTTCCAAATATTTTGTCCTGTGCTATAGGTTTTTTTACTTTCTCGGTGAAGTCCTTTGCACAGAAGTCTTTCATTCTGATGAAGTTCCATTCATCTGCTGTTTCTTTGTTGCTTGTGCTTTTGGGAGGAAGCCTGAGGAACAGGAGCCCTTCCCCAACACAGGATGCTGTGCTGGGTTTTCTTCTAGGACTTCTGTGGTTTGGGGTCTTGTATTTAGGTCTTTGGTTCATTTTGAGCTGATTTTTGTAGATGCTATGTGGTAGGGGTCTGCATTCATTCTTTTGCAGGTGGATTTCCATTTTTTCCTAACTCCTATTTGTTGAAGGGAATATTCTTTCCCCACTGAATGAGCTGGTTGAAAATCAATGGACCATGGATGTGAGGGTTTATCTCTGAATTCTTGATTTGCTTCCATTGGTCTACATGTCTAGCCTGTGCCACGCTATTTTGATTATTGCAGGTTTGTAATAGGTTGTTTTTTTGTGTTTTTTTTTAAGATTTATTTATTCCTCTCCCCGCTCCACCCCGTTGTCTGCGCTCTATGTCCTTCACTATGTGTTCTTCTGTGTCTGCTTGTCTTCTCATTAGACGGCTTCAGGAACCGATCCTGGGACCTTCCGGAGTGGGAGAGAGGTGATTACTCTCTTGTGCCACCTCAGCTTCCTGGTCTGCTGCGTCTCTTATTATCGCCTCTGTGTCTCTTTTTGTTGTGACATCTTGCTGCCTCAGCTCTCCATGTGGGCCAGCACTTTGCGTGGGCCAGCTCACCTTCACCAAGAGGCCCTGGCTATCAAACCCTGGACCTCCTATATGGTAGACGGGAGCCCAATTGCTTGAGCCACATCTGCTTCCTGTAATAGGTTTTTAAATTGGAATGTGTTAGTCCTTAATTGCATTCTTTTTCAGGATGGTTTTGGCTGTTTGAGGCCCTTTACCCTTCCATATAAATCTGATGATTGGCTTTTCCACTTACGCAAAGAAGGCTGTTAAAATTTTTATTGTGATTGCATTGAATCTCTGACTCACTTTGCATAGAATTGCCCTCTTAACAATGTTTAGTCTTCCAGTCCATGAACACGGAATGTCCTTCCATTTATTTAGGTCGTCTTTGATTCCTTTCAGCAATGTTTATTAGTGTTTCAGTACAAGTCCTTTAGTTCCTTGGTTAAATTTATTAGATATTTGATTCTTTTAGTTGTTATTATGAATGGGTGTTTTTCTTGATTTCCTCTTTGGATTGCTTGTTACTAGAGCATAGAAACGGCACTCGTTTTTGCACCTTGATGTTGTCCCCATGAGACCCTCCCCAGCTGGCTGAAGGCTGGGGTTTCCGTCCAGTATGAGCTATGGGCGGGTGCCGGGCTGCGCTGGGTGGAGGTGTGCAGCCACACACGAGGCTCTCTCGGGGGGCTGGGGGCAGAACCCCGAGGCCCAGGGGTTCAGTCATGGGGAGAGCTGGCCGTTGGACCAGTCAGTGTGAATGTGTGCGTTCAAGTTTTAATCTAGATGATTTAGGGCTTGCTTCTAAGGGTTTGATTCCCACGCATAGACCCAAGGACTGGGTACAAATTGAACTCCAGGACTCGTTCCAGTTGTCCTGGGGCAGCGCCTGGAAACCCGCTCAGGCTTGGGAGCCTTGTCTAAGGAGCGGGCCGTTCCCAGGAGTCCGGGGTGCATCTCGGTGTACCTCGGTTTGCTTTCTCGTGGCACCAGGCACGGTGTGGGCTCAGATGCAGCTTGCGCACAGGCGGCGCCTTCTGGCATCGCCACGTGGCGAGTGGACACACGAGAGGATACGAGCCTTCCGAGGCGACGTCTTTTCAGGGCCTGCCCCGATCTGCAGCTGCCCCGTGTTCTCCCCTCAGCCCCGCCCCGCCCCTTGACCGCGACCGCTGACCGCCTGCCCCTTCTCTCTGCAGGAGGACCCGCTCCCTGCATGGGCCGTGCCCAGTGACCACGTTTGGACCAAAGGCCTGCGTGCTGCAGAACCCCCAGACCATCATGTGAGTGCGGGGGCTGCGGGCTGCTGGGCATCGCTGTCGGTGCAGCCGATGCCCGGGAGGGGTGGGTTCAGCTGTCGTGCGGGCGTCCAGGGCCGCAGAGCCCCGGCCACGGCCTGAGGGGCGGCCGCGTGGGCCCCGCAGCCACTGGGTTCTGGTGAAGGTGTCACCTACGATATTTACGTATGCTTTTGTGTTTTTAGAAATAAAAAATTCTAGGGGGAAAAAACTGACTGTATTCCATACTGGCAAATGGGTGCGTCTAGCGCGTTTCTCCTCCCCTTGTTCCCAAACCGCCAAAGCCGTTGCCGTCTGCTCGCGGGCGCGGCACCTGCCTTGCGCGGAGGCCCAGGGCACTGCCGCTCCTGGCCGCGTGGCGATGCCCTAGGCGATGTGTCGTCGCGCTCCTCGTCTTTAAGACGGCGTCGGCCCCCTCCTCCGTGGCCGGGCCTGGCTTCTCACAGTTTCAGAGGGTGACGGTTGGCGCCTGCGCGGTGTCAGCGCTGACTTGTGGTTTACGTTTGTGGAAGAAAGGCTAAACCGCGCTGCCTCCTGCTCGTGCCCCCTCAGGACCCCGGCTCCTCTCGGCCCTGACGTGCCCTCGCAGCCGGGCGTCCCCTCCCGGCGCCCAGCCTGTGCTGCTGGTGGCTCGGGGCCTGGCATTGCCCCTCTGAGGCTCGCACAGAAACCTGCCGGGTGCATCTCCTCCGGAGGCATCGTGGGAAGTGGACTTGGGCAGCGGTGGAGGTTTCCACCTTCCACGACCCTGGAGCCGGGGGAGCATGCGGCGCCCTGCGCGTGTCCCGGCCCGGGGCCGGGGACCTTGCCGCTGCTCCTGGGCTGTTTGCGCATCAGTTTGGAAGTAGCTGCGCGTCGCCGGCCCATCGCCGCGGGGGAGCTCTTTGCACACCCGCCACCAGCTCTGCACCGCAGCCGCGTTCAAGCTGCCCAGCACATCCCTGTGCTGCGCCCCGCCGGCGCCTCCCGTGCCTGCCCTCGCCTCTGCCCTCCGCCTGGCTCGGCCGCTCTCCCGGGTTGCGTCTTGTCGCCTCATCAGGACCCCCACCCAGCTTCCTTATCACCCACCTCCCCCACGTGCCTGCTGAGGGGTGTGTCGTCCGCCCCCTGCCTCAGGCAGGGGTGCATTTGTGCGCCCCACACTTGGGCCATGCCTGTGTTTGTCGGGTGGTGTCCGGCAGGACCGTGCTGTCCGGGCCATGGGGCTGTGTTCTCCCAGGCCTCGATCGGGGTAGGAGCTGGATGTGGCTTTAAGTTAACTTTTCCCACAAATATTTGCAAGATGTGGAAGGGAGGGTCTGTGCCCAGGGGCTCCGACCTTCCACTTTATCATCTAAGTCTCCACCGTGAGCGTGTGTTCCAGGGTCGTTGAGCTACGTGGGAATTGGCCGCGTCCTGGCTGGGTGGGCCTGTGGGGTTCAGCCTCCAGAGTGGACAGAGGCAGCAGGCCCAGCCGTGGGCCCCTGCAGGCCCCTGCAGGTCGGCGGGCGGGTGGGCAGCGTGGGGTCGCCCACAACCCCCGGTGTCCTGTGGCCGCATCAGTACTGCCCTCGGCCGCCCACACTGCCCACAGCTGCCCCACACTGCCCAGGGCCGCCCGCACTGCCCAGGGCCGCCCCGCACTGCCCACGTCCACCCCGCACTGCCCACGTCCACCCCGCACTGCCCTTGGCCGCCCGCACTGCCCAGGCGCCTCAGCTGCAGGGCTGGGTGGGCTCTCCCGCTCTCTGCCCAGTGCCCCTTGGCCCAGTCTGAGGTGGCCCAGCAGGAAGCTGAGTCATGGCGTGTGGCCTTGCAGCAGGCCGGGGAGGGGACGCAGGCGGCGATTGCGGGGACCCTGGCAGGCCGCACCCACGTTGCCTCCCGGTCCCCGAGTCTGGGAGGGGCGGGCTGCGGAGGCACGCCCTTCTGTGGGCCGCGGGCTCCTCCCGCAGAGCTGGCCACAGGCCGGCCTGCTGCTGCTGCAGGCTGCTCGGCTCCGCTCCGCGCCGCGATCGGCTCGCCCAGCCAGTGGCCCGAGCAGGGCGCCCGGGAGCCCCGGGGCGATGTAGGCCATGCGGAGGCCGAGGTTCGTTCTTCCGGTTCTTGACGTTGGGCAGCTCTGCCCGGGTTGTCTCCTGAACCCTTAGCTCGTCGTTCCCTGTTCTGTTTTGCTTTTGGTTTTTAGGGGGCGGGAACTGAGCTTGTAACGCGCAGTCGGGGCTTCTCGGGGGCTGGGCCCGCTTCTGCTGAGTGTGCCCGAAAGGCTGGGCACCACGGGCAGCGCCCAGAGCACAGGGCGCCCCGCCCCCGCGGGGACCCCGGAAGGGCCGCAGCGCTGGGCTCCCCACGCCGTGCTCAGGGGGCGCGTGCGCTGCGCACCGGGGTGGCGAGGCCGAGGGCCCCGGAGGGACGTCCTTCAGCTGCCCGGCCTGCACAGCAGGTTCCAGGGGTGGACTCTGCCCTGGGAGACGAGTAGCCCCGGCACCCCCGCCCTGCGCACAGCCACCCGGGCCAGAGCTCCTTCCAGCCGGGCTGCGCCGCCGCGCTTCGCGGAGCTGCTCCCGAGTGAGCCCGCTGCACACTGGCCTGGAGCCCTGGTGGCGGTGGCCCGAGCAGCTCAGGCCCTGGCTGGGCCCTGGGGTCCGGTCTGTGCCTCCGAGTGGCCTGCTCTGGGGGCCAGCGGGGCTCTCGCCGAGGCGGGGAGGCGGGCTCTCGCCGAGGCGGGGAGGCGGGCGTGCAGGGCAGGCGGCGGAGGGCGGCTGGCGCGTGGACTGTCTGGGACGCGTCGGGCGGTGGGCGGCGGAGCCTGTCAAGGAGCTATCCCGGCCTGTCGCGGCCCCTGGCGGCCAGCAACGGTGCCCAGGAGCAAGCACGTGTCCAGGGGCCCGTTTCTTCCCACGGCTCTGCCCTCCCCCGGGCGGCCGGCATGACCCCTGCTCCCACCCAGGCACATCCAGGACCCCGCGAGCCAGCGGCTGACCTGGAACAAGTGCCCCAAGAGCGTCCTCGTCATCAAGAAGATTCGGGACGCCAGCCTGCTGCAGCCCTTCAAGGAGCTCTGCGAGTACCTCATGGAGGTGGGGGGCTCGGGGGGCGGGGGCAGCGGGGGGCTCAGGGCCTTGGGGAGTCGGGGGGCTTGGGGGGGCTCGGGGCGGTGCAGTCTCGGTGCCTGTCCTCAGTCTGCCTCGTGCCACCAGGCCGGGGGTGCTCAGCTCGGCCCCCCTGCCTGCAGGGGTCCAACCCCACCCGGCCCCCAGCACAGGGTCCAGAGCCTGGAGGTCAGAGCTCACGGCGAAAGAGGGTCCTGGCGGCCGGGCGTGAGTGCGAGTAGCTGACCACGGAGGCGCGTGGGTTAAGGCCGCATGGCAGGTCCACGAAAGACCCTGGGAGCTGGGGTGGGAGGGGCCCAGAGGGCGAGTGGCACGTTTCCTTTTCAGGAGAACAACATGATTGTGTATGTGGAAAAGAAAGTTCTAGAAGACCCTGCCATAGTGGGTGATGAAAACTTTGGACCAGTGAAGAAGAAATTCTGCACCTTCAGAGAAGGTGGGCCTGGCCGCCGCGCCCCCAGCCCCTGGGTGTCTGCGCCGCGTGACCCCCCCGCCCGTCCCGGGCTCTGCGTGACGGCTTCTTCTTCGCCGTCTGTTTTCTAGATTACGACGACATTTCCAATCAGATAGATTTCATCATATGCTTGGGAGGAGACGGGACCCTGCTGTACGCGTCCTCGCTCTTCCAGGTGACCCTCTGGCCTCTACGCGGCTCTCCACGTGGGTGCCTCCGAGGAGGCCCGGGCTCCGGTCTCGTCGCCTCGCCCCGGGGGATAGAGCGTTACGGTGTCGCGCTCGGGGTCTCTTAACAGGGCGCGTTTGCGAACAGTGCTGCCGCCCGGGCGCCCAGAGGCCACGGCGGGCAGAGGGTCTGCGTCGGCGGGGCGGGGGTGGGCAGGGAGGAGCCAGGCACAGCGGTGCGGGTCCCAGCGGTGCAGCCCGGGCTGGCCCGAGCACAAGGGGCTGACCTCTGCGGGGCGGGCGGCGGCTGTGAGTCCCTGGAGGCCCCTGCGCGGCGGCCGGTGCGGCGAGTGGGTGACGCCTGTCCCCGCAGGGCAGCGTGCCGCCGGTCATGGCCTTCCACCTGGGCTCCCTGGGCTTCCTGACCCCGTTCACCTTCGAGAACTTCCAGGCCCAAGTCGCGCAGGTGATCGAGGGTGAGTGTGGGCGGTGGAGAGGAACCGGATGGCAGGTGTCCCTGGGGGCCGGCGGTGGGTGGCGGCCGCGAGGTGGGCTCCTGCCGCCCCGACCGCCGCTCTGCGCTCCCTAGGGAACGCGGCCGTCGTGCTGCGCAGCCGGCTGAAGGTGCGTGTGGTGAAGGGGCTCCGCGGGACGGCGGCCGTGCAGAACGGGGTGCTGGCCCCGGACCTGGAGCCCGAGGGCGGCAAGCAGGTCGTGCAGTATCAGGTGCGGGCAGTGCCCGGTGGAGGGGGGCCCGGGCGGCCTGCGGGCCGAGGACCCACCAGCCCCGCCCTCTGCCCGCAGGTCCTCAACGAGGTGGTGATCGACAGGGGCCCCTCCTCGTACCTGTCCAACGTGGACGTCTACCTGGACGGACACCTGATCACCACGGTGCAGGGCGACGGTGAGCGCGGGCGGAGCGCGGCCTGGGGTGCGGCGCGGGCTCTGCCGTGCCTGACGCCGCCCCTCGCCCCCAGGCGTGATCGTGTCCACCCCGACGGGCAGCACGGCGTACGCGGCCGCGGCCGGGGCCTCCATGATCCACCCCAACGTGCCCGCCATCATGCTCACCCCCATCTGCCCGCACTCGCTGTCCTTCAGGCCCATCGTGGTCCCCGCGGGCGTGGAGCTCAAGGTCAGCCTGGGCGCGCCGCGGGCCGCGGGCTCCCGACTGTGGCGACCAGGACGGCCCTCGCGGCGGGCAGGGTGGGGGTCCGCAAGAGCCAGGGCCCCCTGGGCCTCACCAGGCCCCGTCCTGTCCGCAGATCACACTGTCCCCGGAGGCGCGGAACACGGCGTGGGTGTCCTTCGATGGGCGGAGGAGACAGGAGATCGGCCACGGGGACAGGTGTGTCTGCGCGACGGTCGGGGAGGAGGGCCCCGGGATGGGGGGTGCCGCCCGGGCCTCGGCAAAGACGGCTGTCAGGCTTTGGGGCCCCAGTGCCGTGCCCAGTGCTCCGGCCCCTCTTCTGCCGTCAGGGGAGGGGCTGGGAGGGCGGACGGCGCCTCTGGCCCCCCTGTGCGGCCCCCAGAGGCCGGCAGACCCAGGGAGCTGGTGCCTGGGGGGGCGGCCGGGCCGGAGGGCGCAGCAGGGCCGGGGGGACCCTGTGGCCGCTGCGTGGAGCCCGTCCCCCGCGTCCGCCCCTGGCCTGCCCCTCAGGACCTGGTCCTGCTGTCCAGCAGCGGGGGCAGCTGCTCCTGGGGCGCAGGCCTCACGGGCTGCTCCCGCCCCAGCATCAGCATCACCACCTCCTGCTACCCGCTGCCCTCCATCTGCGTCCGCGACCCCGTGAGCGACTGGTTCGAGAGCCTGGCCCAGTGCCTGCACTGGAACGTGCGCAAGAAGCAGGCCCACTTCGCCGAGGACGAGGACGCAGACGCGGACGCTGGCCTGGCCGCACAGGGCTAGGCCCCTGCGCCCACCGCTGCTTCCCTGCAGCCCCCGAAGGACTCACATTTGCCTTTTGTCAACCAGATGGACTGTTTTTAACCTTTAAAATTTGACCTCCTTTTGCATTTCTAAGCTGGCTGAGTGGGAAGCGGGCTGGGAGCTGGGGACGGGGAGCTGGGGACAGGGAGCTGACGGTCACCGCCCGCCGCCTGCGTTCTCTGCCTTTTCCCTGGAAGTCCCGGGGCGCCTGTGGGCAGGGCTGGGTGAGGGGCTCTAGGCGGGGTGCGCCCTGCTGCCCGGCTCTGGCCTCTGGGACGCCTCGGGCCCTGCGCCCCACCAGCCTGGCGCCCGAGGCCCTGGTCCCCCCATCCGTGGCCAGAGGGCAAACCGCGCACATTCCTCAACCTCCAGCGCCCTGGAGGCGATTTCATGCCTGTACATACTTTATAGAGTTTCTTTTAAACTTTCTGAAGTGCTTATGTACATATTTTATTGTACACACTTTTGAGGAGAGGAGAAGGGGAAGAGGGTTTGCCTGTCGAGAAACGAGCCTCTTTCCGGTGTTTACATTTGTGTCTGCGCTGCCCGCTGGGACCAGTGTCCACAGTCCAGCGTGACCCCGGGTGGACGACCTGGGCAGCCCGTGTCTTGGGGCAGTCAGCCGGTGCCGTTGCGCAACTGTCACGCGCTGGTGGCTTGAGGAGGGGGTGCGCCCCCGCCCTCCGCGGCCGCACGTTTGTCCGGTGGTCCGTGGCCTGGGGAGGGGGCTCTGCGGGAGGTCAGGCCTCGCGGGGCAGCTCGAGCCAGACCCGGGGCAGGGTGGCGGGTCTCTCCGGATCTCGCTTTCATCTGTGAAGTGGGAAGAACCACTCAGGCCGCCCTGGGTGCCCTCGGCCCGAGGCTCCCCCACCCGCATCCTGCCCGGCGCCGCCGCAGGTGGACTGGAGAGTGGTCGAGGGGGCCACGGTCTGGAGGGACGAGGGGGCTTGTCCCCCGCCTCCCAGCCAGGCTGGGCCTCCCTGCTGGGCCAGAAGGGAGGGGATTCAGGGCTGTTTAGACAAAAAAGCAAGTGCTGAGCAAGGCGTCAGGCAGCTTGATGCGGGAATGACCTAGAACTCTTTGTATTTTTGAAGTAAATTCTTAATGTTTCATATTGTTAATATCCTGAAATTTTGTTAAATGTCGTTGAAAGCCTTATTACTATTTTCAGATCCTTTCAATAAACAAGACTTGCTACAAAAAGTTGGGCGTGTGACCACTTTGGCCGTGTGTAGCCCCCCGGGTGTGCTGGGACCCCCAGGTCTCCTGGAGCCCACTCGGCCAGGGGGCCACACAGCCCCCGCCCAGCACTGTCCTGGGGGTGGGGGGCGGCTGCCCCCAGGGACGAGGGGGCTGAAGCTCGGCGGGCTAAGGCCCTCCCCACGGGGCGGGGGGCCTCGGGCCAGTCCTGGACCTGGCGGGAGCAGCCCTGGGGACGGGACGGGCGGCTCGGTGTACCCTGCCCACCTGGCAGCGGCCAGCTCCGCTTGCCCTGGGCCCAGCCCGGCTGGGACGGGCACCCACAAGTCCCCCCAGCCCCAGGGGACCCAGCCCTGCCTCCCGTGGCCCCTTCCCTGGTCACCGCCACCTCCCTGTGGTGGGCGCGGCGCAGCCCTCTGGAGAGCCTCCCGCGGCCTGGGTGGGCCCTGCACACACAGGTGGCCGGAGCCCGGGGCCCAGGAGGACACCAGCCCACCCCCTCGTGCTGCCCACGCCCAGGCCCCGCCCCCCAGTCACTCCCTCCTGGAGCTGTGGGGGACGAGTCCAGGCTCACGGAGGACAGCCAAGTGCCCGCTACTTCGCGGCCACAGCCGGGCCCTGTACGAGCTCGCGGTGGCTGGGAAGCATGTCTGTCCCGCGGTGGAGTTGGGGAGCCGGCTGGGGTGGCAGGGCACGGGAAGATGGCAGGAAGGGGACCCTCCCGGCATGTTCTGCACAGAGCCCCAGACAGGGCTTGGCCCACCGCGGCTGTGCCCATGGGGCTGAGCTCCTGCCCATGGGGGGGCCTGATGGTGCTGTCAGGACAGGAAGGCCAGGTGACCGTCCAGGGGGCATTTTCTGCAGGGAGAGCCACCGGAGCGGCCCTAACTGGCTGCGGGGAGCAGCCCTCGCCCAGCGCTGCCCCGGCCTGTGTGTTCCAGTGGCCGGCTCGCACCCGCCTCCCGCCCCCCGCCCCCAGATGGCCTCGTGGGAAGCGCATTCGAGGGTCCAAGGGCCGAGCATGGCCTGGGCCGCCCCACCAGCCCTTGGGCATTCTGGGAGCCTGTGCGTCCCCGCCACCTGGGCTGCGGCTTCCCGCCACCTGTGCCCTGGAGAGGGGACCGCGGCGAGGAGAGCCTCCAGGCCAGCCCTGTGCCGGGACGCCCACTGCACTCGGCTCTGTGACCTCCACCCTCACCTGCTCTGGCACCCCTGCCCCCCAAAGCCATGCCTGTGGCCTTGGCAGCCCCCAAGAGCAGAGCCAGGAACCGGGGACGCCAGGCCTGGGTCAAAAGTCAGGAGGGAGTCCCAGAGGCTGAGCCCGTGGATGCCCCGGGGCCCCGGGCTGCCAGCAGATGCCCGTGGTGCATGGGGCTCGGCTGTCCTGCGCCGGGGGCCGCCCTGGGCTGGGGCCCCTGGGGGGAGCCCAGGTGGGGTGGGGTCCAGCCTGGCAGCAGGTGGCGACACCTTCCCCACAGGTGTTGCCACGGGACATGTGCACGACCCACAGTGAGCCCCAGGCAGCTTTCTGGAAGGTTCCAACCCCCACCAGCTGGTGGGCCTGGGCCGGATCTGGACCCCGGTGGCTGAGGGGACACTCCAGGGACACCCGCGTCTCCCAGAAGCCAGGGTCTGCTGCTGCTCCCGCAGGGACACCCCCCGGGGACGGTCAAGAAACCCTGCTCCCACCTCAGCCCGGCCCCCCCGCCCCGCCTGTCCTGTGCCGGCCGGGGTTGGGTCAGCCCCCCAGGGGGCACCTCCCAGGGCCAGGGCAGTGGGGGCGCCTGGGAGGCGCCTCTGGGCCTCTAGCTTGGGCCCCAATTTCCTGGGCAGAGGCTTCAGGGCACAGCAAGCCGGGGGACCCCGGAAGCCCAGTCCCCAGGGCCCCCGGCGCCCACTGCCCCACCCACCTTCCTCCCACGCTCTGGGCTCAGTGGGGCCAGCGCGCCAGGGTCCAGGGCTGCCGGACAGCTTCTGCGGCCAGGGAGGACCGGGTGCTGGGCCAGCATCACCGGGTACCAAGGGGGCTACCGGCAGCTCGGAGCCTGCTGTCCAGGCAGGCTGCCGGCCCGTCCAGCCCTCCCCGCTGTCCTCGCGGCCCCCCGGGGCCCCAAGGTGTCCCGCTCACCAGCTCACCAGCTGGCTGAGCCACGACCGTCAGAGCGCAGAGCTGACCCCCGGCTGGCCGCGCCCGGAGACGGGGGCCCCAGGGAACACCGACAAGGGGACGCTGTCCTTCCGGCGCTCTGGAAGAGCACAGGGGGTCCTGGGGTGGGCAGCCCCCTGCCTCCTCGGGGGCAGGGATGGGGTGGCCAGTGGCCCGAATCGCAGGGTAAGCTCTGCAGGTTTTGGGGAGCCATCAAGAGCTTGTCTTCTTGGGGGGCAGTGTCCCCCTCTAGGTGCCTGAGGCACCTGTGGGGAAAGAAACAACTCTTTGGCCTGGGGTGCTAGCACCGCTACTGAAATTCCAGATGAGTGCTTGATCGCAGCAAAACGAAGCTGAAAAATGGAACCAAGCGAGAGCACTAAGCAGAGCGCAACGTAAGAAATCACACAGAAATAACCCGAGGACTTACAATGCATTTATATATATATAGTATACATCATGAAGTTAAAAGACTGAGTGCAAACTAGGAAAAATATCTGCAGAATCACACGTTGATGTTCTCATTATAGAAAAGCTCGTACAATGCACACAAAACACTGAGACAGCTGTCGGAGGAAAGTGACAATCCAAGGGAAAACACAGGAGGCTGGTAAATAAATGACCAAATCCATATAATCAAGCAAAGCGGAAACAACTCGGCCTTAAGCACACAACCCCAAACGGGGGCTAAACGGCCCCACCAGAGCGAGGCCGCCCTCCCCCCGCCTGACCCCCCGCCCCGCGCTGCGGGCGGCCTGGGGCGCGCTGGGCCGCGGCCCCTCAGGGGGTCCTCCGAGGCCACTCGGGCCGAGCGAGGAGGCGGATTCAGGTCGTGCGTGGCCCCAGGCGGGGCCCAAGCCCGCGGGCGAGCCTTCCTCGGGTGGTGGGGGAGGGCCGGCCCCGGGGCCCCTGCGGGGAGGGGGCTGCCCCGGCCCCGCCCGCAGGAGGCGTCCGACTTCGCCCTAAATCGCGCGCGTATCTCTTCCCGCTTCCGCGATTCGCGCCCCGCCGCGGCTGGACTTCGCGCTCTGCGGGCGGGGCCGGCTCGGCCGTTGAGCGCCTGCTTCGCACGGCCCAGGTCCGGGGTTCGCGCCCCGGAACCTCATAAAAAGTCAGGCCTCGGGTTTCGCTCCCGAAAAGGAGGCCCAGCCACGTCGCGGCGGGGAAGGGCCGAGGCCGGGGTCCCCCCGCGCGCCCCGGAGCCCCTCGGCCGCCGCGCCCACCAGGCCCGGAGGCCACGCCCCTGGGCGGGGACGGCGCGGGCCAGCCAATCAGCGCGCCCGCACCCCAAGCGCGCGGCCGCCCTCCGGGGTGCGGCGAGGCTCGTGCCCGCGCCGGGCTGAGCGTTCCTAGGTTGCGGGGGGGTCCCCCGGGGCTCCTCACAGCCTTCCTTCCTGTTCCTCTGCGGAAGCTCGGGCGGCGCCCCCTGCCCGGCGCGGTGGTACGGCCCGGAGGGAGCCATGCGCGGCCGGGGGGGCGCCTCCGCTCCCCCAGTTTGGACGTCAGTGGTACGGCCCGGAGGGAGCCATGCGCGGCCGGGGGGGCGCCTCCGCTCCCCCAGTTTGGACGTCAGTGGTACGGCCCGGAGGGAGCCATGCGCGGCCGGGGGGGCGCCTCCGCTCCCCCAGTTTGGACGTCAGTGGTACGGCCCGGAAGGAGCCATGCGCGGCCGGGGGGGCGCCTCCGCTCCCCCAGTTTGGACGTCAGTGGTACGGCCCGGAAGGAGCCATGCGCGGCCGGGGGGGCGCCTCCGCTCCCCCAGTTTGGACGTCAGTGGTACGGCCCGGAGGGAGCCATGCGCGGCCGCGGGGGGAGCGCTGCCGCTCCCCCGGCCTGGACGTCGGTGGTACGGCCCGGAGAGTGCCCGGGCGCGGCCGCGGGGCCCGGGGCGGGGCGGGCACCGGAGGAAAGGGCGCCTGCGGGGCGGCGACGAGTGCGCTGCCGGTTTCCTGGGCGCGCGCCCTTTTCTCCAGTCCAGCCCCCACGTCCCCACCACGTCCCCGACTCACGCGCGCGGGCTGAACTCCAGGCTCCCCCGCAACCCGCGCCGTGGCCTCGGGGCCGTTCCCCGCCCCGGCCCCCGCGCAGCCCCGCGGCGCCGCCCGCGCACCCCACCTTCAGCCGCGCGCCCTTAAGGCCGGCGCCGCCCTCCTGGCGCCCGGGCCCGCGCGTCGCCTCGGTGGGTGTCCCCGGGGAGGCGACGCCCACGGCCCGGGACCCCCGCCCCGCAGCCCCAGGCAGCGGCTCCACGCGCGGTCCCCGGGAGATGCGGAGACAAAAGGGCCGGGGCCGTGCGTGGCCGGCGCGGAACAGGCTCGTGCGGGGACGGGCCCACGGGCCCGCCGCACCCAGGCCCAAGGCGCCCGCGCCCCCCGCGCCCCCCGCCCGGCCCGTCCGGTCCCGGAGCCGCCAGCACCCAACAGCCCCTCCCGCGCCCGGGTCCCCCTGGCCGCCCCCCGCCCGGCCCCGGGTCGGTCCAGGCCTCGTCCGCGGCTCAGCCCCGGAGCCCCGACCCGCGCGGCCCGCCCCCTGGCCCTGGTCGGGGTGGGGTCGGGGAGGGGCGAGGCCGTGGGCGGGCGGGCGTGGAGAGCCTGGAGGCCGGGTTTTAGGCCGGCGAGGTGGGGGCGGTGGCCGCGAGAGGTAAACCCCCTGCTTCCTGACCACCAGGTGACGCGGCTGCTTTGACGCCCCGGCCCAGGGCAGGGCCCGCCAGCCCCCCAGCCGGCCTCCTCCTGGAGATCCGGCCCTCGCACTGGGCCCGGCGCGGCGTGTCGACGAGCTCAACTCCGCTGGGAACAGCCAGGGGCGCTCCTTATCGGGCTTTTCCGGGCACTTTGGACACCCTGGAAACGTTGAACCCTTTGACCAGGTTGCTCAGCACTGCCACGGAAGAGAAGAAGGCTCCTCTTTGGAGGTACATTTGTTGTCCGATGGTGTCTTTATTTTTTAGTTTTTTTAACTCAAGTTCAATGGACTAACAACATTTGAAAGCAGAATGAAGCGTGTTAGACAGAAAGGGGCTTGAGAGGGTGCCGGAAGCTCTTTACATTAAAGCAACATTTTCCATAAAGAAAGAAAAGGAACACAAGTAAAAAATTTTTTTCTCGTGGATGCAGCGTTGCAGCTGCAGCGCTGCCCACCGGCGCCGTGCGTGGGCGGCCTCAGCCTTTGTACCTCTTCAGCAGGAACATGTTACACAAAGTGCCTTGTACGCCCGCTCCCTTAACCGTGACAAGTACATTTTGTCAAAAATTACAGAGCAGTCCCCCAGGTCCTGTGCCACGGGCCACTACAAAGCCCTTTCTGCCGGATCCCTAGCTCCGATTCCGAGTCACAAAAACAAAGCTGTCCCAGCAGCCCGTCCTTACAAGCACAGGCACTTGTTTGTCTCCTGAGAACAATTGCCCAGAAGTGGACTTTGTGACGCACAGTTAAAAATTAGGCTTTTGATACCTTTTGTCTAAAATGCCTGCTGGTCGGCTGACCCCTGTGACGGCCTCATAGGGCGCTTGAGACTGGACTGAGTTGTTTTTTCCAGAACAGGGACAGGGAGGAGGGCGGATGGGAGAATGGCCTCTATCGTCCCTGGCCTCGAGCTGAAGTTTTCCTCTGCTGCACGAGGGCCAAGAGCCCCGGAGTCCCCAGGGGTCCCGCGGGCCCCGGCCACCTGCCTTCTCTCCAGCCTGGCCGCTGGTCAGGGCAGCACGTGCCCTCGGCAAAGGGCCGCAGGCTCCTTTCCCAGGGGTTCTGATGGCCACGTTGCAGGAGGCGCTTGGCGCAGGGACAGGGAGAGCCAGCCCTGGCCAGGGGCGAAGGAGGCCTCCCAACTGCTCCCTCGGCCGGAGGCAGGGGTGCGGCCTGGCCTTGGTGCCTCCCTCTGGGTGCAGTGTTCTGCTCTGACAGGGAGGAGGCGACTCAGGCCCTTCTCCCACATGGCCGGAGCGCGGCCAGCGCCAGGCAGGCCAAGCGCAGCCCGCACCGCATTCCAGGCAGGCTCTGGGCGAGCGTGGCTGTTGGCTCTTCAAGGCCAGTGACCGCTGTTGGCTCAGGGCCACCGACTCCACGTCTCAATCCTTTGCAGGTCAAGAATCGTTTCTCTCTGAAGGCGGCTTGACTCGTGGGCCGAGAAGGAACTGGCCGTGCCAGCGCTCTGGGCCAGGGCGGGGGGCGGCTGAGACCCCGGCCGGCGGGACGTGGTGAGTGGCCCCTCTGCACGGCGCGGATGGCCTCGAGGGACCTGGCTTAAGTTGGGCCCATTGCAGGTGGCGCGCGTCGAGTTCGCTCCCCGGCAGCGCACACCGCGTCTAGGTGGCTGCAGGCCCTTCGTCCGGGGAAGGTGGCACGTGTGGCGGCCCCACTCCTGCTGGGGGACAGCCGGCGGCCCCGGCACGCCTTGCCTGACGATTCCTGCTCCTGCCCCGGGACAGCCACCCTGGACTCCAGGACGCGGGTGGGTGGCGCCTCTCCTCCGAGGTGATCCGGATTGCCCCCCACGCTTCCGCGAGCAGCGCGAGCTCTCCTTGACCCAGATCACCCGGGCCTCGTGGGGTCACGATTCCTTTTTTTTTTTTTTAATTTAATTTATTTATTTTTCTATCCCCCTTCGTCTGCTGTTTGTCCATTTGCTGCATGTTTGTCTGTGTCTGCTTGTATTACCCTGCGGCACGGGGAAACTGTGTCTCTTTTTTTGTGTGTCATCTTGCTGCATCAGCTCTCCGTGTGTGCGGCACCACTCCTGGGCAGGCTGCACTTTTTTTGTGTGCAGGGCGCACTCCTTGCGCATGGGGCTCCCCTACGTGGGGGACACCCCTGCGTGGCACGGCACTCCTTACGTGCATCAGCACTGCGCATGGGCCAGCTCCACAAGGGTCAAGGAGGCCCGGGGTTTGAACCCTGGACCCTCCATATGGTAGGTGGACGCTCCATCCGTTGAGCCACGTCCGCTTCCCTGGTGGGAATTCTTGGTCCTTGCACTCTGAAGGGCGCCAGGCGCTGGCTCGCTGTGGCTTTGATTGTCATTTCCCTGGTCCTAACGAGGCTGTGCCTCTCAGATGACCCCCCGCGAGCCCCCTCGGCCTCCACGCCCTTTGCGCGCTCTGCGCTGGAGTGCGGCAGGACAAGGCTCCCGTTCTCGCTCCAAACGCTCTGACGAGAAAGTGACGGGGGCCTCTTCCGAGATCAGGCTACAGAGACTCGGCCCCCGGCTTCGCCCTTGGTTCTCAGCTGGTGGGCGCCTCCTCCAGGTACGAGCCGCCCTGGGCACAGCCCACCTGGTGAGGGACGAGGGAGGCCTTCGCCAGCAGCCAGCAGGGACACGAACGGTCATTGCCGGCCACGGGGTCCCTCCCAGCACGGCAGGCGACGCGCAGCCTCGGGAGTAGGTGTGACGCAGCGCGGGCCTGCGGGCCTCCCCGTCCTCACGGGTGCATGCGTCAGCAGGTCACGAGAGGCGTGTGCGCGGCCGAGCCTCAAAACCACCCCCACCAGCCCCAGAGCGGCATGGCTCTCGCTCCATGGGGTGGACCGAGGCGCCCGGCGGTGGAGCACAAAGGCCAGGCGGGGGGCTGTGAGCAGCTCTGCAGCCCCGTGCTCCAGGTCTCGTGATGGTCTCTGGGCAGGAGAGGGGGTGGCCGCCCGCCTCCCATATCCGCCCCAGCTGCCTCTACGGGCCACCAGCCCTCCCAGCACTGCCCCGACCCAGCCCCCAGTGTCCTGCCACAGCCCGTCGCCCCCACAGCACTCCCCACATGACCCAGGTGGAGGCTGGAGGGAGAACTGAGGCAGGGCCAGGACCCGCAGCTCCTCAGAGGCCACCTGCCTCCAGCCCCCCAGGCCCCCAGCTCCCCTCCAGCTCCCCCTCCAACCCCCCCAGCTCCCCTCCCTCCAGCTCCCCCTCCAGCCCCCCCAGCCCCCCTCCAGCTCTTCCCCCTCCGCTCCCCCCCACTTCTTTCTTCCTCCCTGAATCGGGGTAATCCTGCCTAAAACAGATGCCTGCTGTGCCCTGCTGGGACGCTGGCCCCCGCGAGCCTCTACCCAGGACTCGTCGGCTGGGCAGGCACCACAGCCCTCACCTCCACCCTGAGCCTGCGCTGCCTCCCGCCCCGAGAGCTGCCTGCTGCCCGCTGCCCGCTGGCTCTGGTTCCCGGTTTCGTGCCAAGCGTCTGCTTATGGTTTTGTCCTGGTGTCAGGCCAGGTGTGTTCCCCGAGGCTCTCCCGAGAGGGACGTGTGCAGGACGAGGCTGCTGGCAAGTCCGATTCCAAAGGGCAGGGAGATTGCAGTTAACACAGGTGTGAGGTCCTGGGGCAGCCAGGAAGCTGGAGGTTCCAGGCAGGGAGTGGCGTCGCCTTCCAGGGTGGGGAATTGGGGACGCCGGCTGGAAGCTCAGAGGAGCGGGGGCGGTCTCCGGCAGGCGCTCTCAACCCTGGTTTGCTCTCAACTTTTTTTTTTTTAAGGTTCACTTTATTTGTTTCTCTCCCCTCACCACCCCATTGTCTGCTCTCTCTGTCCATTCGCTATGTCTTCTTCTATGTCCGCTTGGATTCTTGTCAGCGGCACCAGGACTCTGTGTCTCTTTGTTGCATCATCTTGCTGTGTCAGCTCTCGGTGTGTGCGGCGCCATTCCTGGGCAGGCTGTGCTTTTTCGTGCTGGGCGGCTCTCCTTACGGGGCGCACTTCTTGTGCATGAGCCTCCCTCACGCGGGGGACACCCCTGCGTGGCAGGGTAGTCCTTGCGTGCATCAGCACTGCGCATGGGCCAGCTCCACACGGGTCAAGGAAGCCCGGGGTTTGAACTGCGGACCTCCCATGTGGTAGACGGACGCCCTATCCGTTGAGCCACATCTACTTCCCTGCTCTTAACTTGAAGGAGACCCCCCGCGGTTTCAGGTCAGCTGATTGTGGCTGCTAAACCTTCTAGAGACCCTCCCCAGCAGCGCCCACACCAGGGTCTGATGGGAGGAACGGGCGCCACCCGGCCGCACGGACCAGCAACCTCCCGCAGAAGTGTGCTGTGTTCTCTCCGGCCCGTCGCTCTTCCCTGTCGCTTCCTTCCCTGGTGATTTCAAGGTTCCCCGGCACACGTGGCCGAGCCCCTCTCCTGTGTGGGTTCCGCTCTGGGAACGCGCTGTGGTTTGTTTCTCCCGTTGGCAGGCGCGGAGGTGGTTTTGTTTTTGCCGGTAATGCTCGATGCTGGCTGCCATAAGGAGCCCGCGGGCTCCTGCCTGCACCCCAGGCCCGGCTCCGTCACCTGCTCTGGGAACCGTCTCACTGTCCAGTCCCTGGCCTTGCCGCCATGTTCTCAGCGGTCAGGGACCCCGGAAGGGTCAAGTCCAGAGTTCCCGTTGGGAATGCATCCACGTTTGTGCTGCCAGGTGTCTCCCCCTGGGGCCGGGGTGACCCCTGCCCTGTGGGCCGAGGCGCTGCTCGATTTCCTGGGCCCGGGGGAGCTCCTGTCCGCTCGACCTCCCAGGCGTGGCGGGGGATGCTCAAGGCTCTTCTGTGGTCTCGATAGGGCCCTGGACGTGGGGACCCGTGACGGCATCTGGGGACTGGGGAGGGGTGAGGGGCAGCACCGGCCGGGTGCAAAGCAGAGCCCAAGGGCGATGGTTTGCTGAGGGCAGGCAGGGGGTGCATGGGAGGGTGGGGGGCGCGTCTCACGAGCCAGCAGACGCACTCGCACATGTGACTGTCCACGGCACAACCCCGGCGTTGGTTAGTGCAGGGGCACGGCGTGGTGTGTTTCTCCAGCGAAACGCTCCCGGCAGTGAGGGCACCACGGCTACACAGCTGCCCAGACGCGCCGTCCTTCAGAGACGGGCTCTCGTGGTTCTTCGTCAAGGAGAACGTGTACGTCTGGCAGGTGTGGCAGTACCTGGCATGTGGGGCGTGGGCCATCGAGCCTATCCCCTGGTGGGACGGATGTCCATGGTCACACCTTCTGGGTGGGCACGTGGCACCCATGGCCTTCGGCTCTGAAGAGGAGGTGAAAGCCCCTGCAGAGGTGGTCGCTTTGCGCAGACGGTTGTGGAATTCTCACGTGAGCACCAAGTGAAGGGTTGTCCTGGTGGGAGGCAGTGCGTGGCTGAGTGAGAGCTGGAAAATACACGTTTCGAGCTCACGTTCACCAAACAGGAGCAAGTGCCAGCTTCACCGTCCACGCTGGAGCACAGAGCTGCTTTGTTGCTTTATTCTCCACATCTGCTTCTTGAGCCTCGGCTCATTGTGCCAACAGGTGCAGCAGTGGGCTGGGGGCACGGATCCAAGAGGCCCCGTGCTCGCCCGGTGACACACAGGGACCCTGTTTGCTGGGGAGGCTCCCACCGCCGTCCTTGCACTGGACCGGGCGTCTGGAGCTCGTGGGCGCTGCCCGGCCTCGCCGGGGCCTCCCTTCCCATCGGCAGCGCCTCCTCACCCGGCACTTGCCGGGTTCCTCTGCCCCTGGTTAGGCAGGGGGGCCTCGGCCTCCTGGGACTCTGCCCCCGCCCGGCAGTGAACCCCGAGGCGGGCAGCACAGCAGGAGGCGAAGACGCTCCTCCACAGGAGGAGGCGGGACTCCCCAGGGGAGCTGCCGCAGCCACAGCGCAGGTGCCGGGGTGGGGTGTGAGGCTACGGGCTTTGTCTCGGAGGTGTCCAAGGTTGGTCCTGGGCCAGCGACGCACCGACACCACTGGGGCCCGGCAGAGGCAAACCCCAGGCCTCTCTCGAGGGCGCTCCCCTGCTCCAGAAGGCGCCTGGAGGGTGTGCCCTCAGCCCTCAGCCCAGATCGGCTGATGATGATTAGAGTCGACCAGGAAACAGTCCCCAGACCAAGTAGTTAGTTCACGCACGCGTGCGAAGAAAACCAGGGTGAGGTTTCTAAGATCTCGGAATAATGAACTACCCGAGACCAACGTATAGAAGATGTAAAGGGATGTTAACAGCATAAGGGAAGAACAGGAGGGTATTAGAAAAGCAGGTTGGGAATAGAGCCCGATAGAATTTCTACAAGTGAGAAATACAGTGGTTGAAATAAAAGACGCGGTGGGCGGGCTTCTGTCTCTGGCAGCGGCAGGTAATCCCTCCCACCTAAACCACTGCGCACCTGCTGAAAGGTTCAGACTCTGCTGGGAGCGTGGGAGGGCCAGCCAGGCACGGGGACCCCTGAGAAGGCAGAGGCCCCGGCTCTGAGCGTCTCTGCTCCAAGGGCCTCTGCTGATTCCAGAGGAACCGGCCGAGTTGGCGCTGGGCCCTGCAGATGAGCCACAGACACCGGGCAGCAAACTCCGGGGTCGGGCTGGACTGAGGTGAGCTGGCCGCAGGGGCACCTGCCTGTGGGGTGCAGAGACCCTGGCCTTGGACCCCGGCAGGACCCCAGCAGGGGTGGCAGGTCGGGGCCCCTGGACCTCGCAGCAGGCACAGAGGGCGGGCTGGCGCCGAGTCCTGGGGGGCGACCGTGCCCTGCACGGGGGAGCGGGTCGGATTTGACTCACGTTTCCCAAGCAGTTCTGGCAGGACTGGCTAAAGGGGGTTTTACGTGTGGGGAAGGGGGAAGGAAGGAATGAAAATCTGTGGGTTTCAACAGCTTTGGGTAGGAGTTGTCAGGGCAGTGGACTCCCTAGAAATCTGAAAGCAAGGCAGAAATTCCGTATTTGCATTTGAAAAGTGACTTTAAATTGGTGATTGAAACTCATGGCATTCTAAGACCTTTAAGACGTCCCAGCGAGGTCACGCGTCTCCTTTACGTCACTTCTCAGCCACCAGCGCCCACTCTGCCGAGGGAGGACTCCGTGGAGACCACGTGAGCTGTGTGCGGCGCTGACGCGGCCCTCGTCGCTCCTTGCCACCCCGCGCTGCCCGTCCTGGAGGGGGAGACGTCCCTTCTGCGCCGGCAGCATGCTGTCGCTCGCGAAAGCCCCGGCGGTGACCGAGGCTGTGTGCAGCCCCGAGGAGAAGGCGAGAGGGAGGCCGCTCTTCGGCTGGGGCTCCCTTCTTGGTCATCGGAGCGAGAAGGTGGTCTTCACCAAAAGCGACGTCGCCCCTGGGGAGAGCGTGCTGGCCATCACCATCACCGAGACCACGGTGATCGAGTCGGACCTGGGCGTCTGGAGCTCGCGCGCGCTGCTTTACCTCACGCTGTGGTTTTTCTTCAGCTTCTGCACTCTCTTCCTCAACAAGTACATCCTGTCCCTGCTGGAGGGGGAGCCCAGCATGCTAGGTGACTCGGCCCTTTCCCCCGGGCTCGCGGGTTCGGTGCGACGGGCCGAGGGTGCAGGCGGGCACCCGCGGGGGCAGGAGAGCGCCGAGGGCGGCAGCTGGACTTGCCCTTGTGTTCTCTCTCCCTTGTCAGGTGCCGTGCAAATGCTGTCCACAACCTTCATTGGCTGCATTAAAATCTTCGTCCCTTGCTGTTTGTACCAGCACAAAACTCGGCTCTCCTACCCGCCCAATTTCGTCATGACGATGCTGTTTGTGGGCCTGATGAGGTGAGGAGACGCGTTTGGGTTAGAAGGTCTGATTTTCTTTTTGGAAGAAAAGGGTCTTCGCTGTTACTGAGGGGGCTTCCGCTGCCTGGGGTCATAACTGGGCGCTCACAGGGGGCTTCCAACGCACGTTTCTAAGCAAACCGCAACTGCGGAGCCCGGAGGCCCTCGGGCGCGCTTGGCTTGTACGTCGTAATCTGCGCTTGTTCCATCGGTCCTTCCTGGAGCACCCGCGGCCGGCTGGTCTGATGGTGGTTCGGGGGCAGGGGACCCCTGGCAAGCACGCTGGCATCGCCGGGGACCGCGCGCCGAAGGGCCCCGTGGGCACTGGGCAGGCGAGGGGGCGAGCGCACGGCAGGAAGCCGCGGTCCCTTCTCACGATGTGTTTTCCTTTTGTTAGGTTCGCAACCGTGGTTTTGGGTCTGGTCAGCCTGAAAAACGTGGCCGTTTCGTTTGCGGAAACAGTAAAGAGCTCTGCTCCCATTTTCACCGTGATCATGTCCCGGATGATTCTGGGGGAGTACACGGGTGAGGGCCCCTCCCCAGCCGCAGTGGGGGCTCAGCCCACCCGCCTGCCCAGGAGCCCGCTTGGCCGTGCCCTCCCCCGTGCACCCCGGCCCGCCCGCCTCCATGCACCCCGGCCCATGCCCCTCAGCCGTGGTTTTCCTTCCCTCACTGTGACCCGGCTCCTGACTCCGGTTTCTTTCTTGGAATCTGCTCTACACTTTCACTTCTTTCCTGAGCGTTTCCTTAGAGGTCCTGAATTACCCCGGGCTTTCTGGGCCTTGAGGTGCAGGTGAGTGGGGCAGCGGGCGGCAGGTGGGGCGGTCAGTGGGGGGGCGGGGGCCTGCGGCTCGCTGCTGCCCAGCGCCCTGCACGTCCTTCCCCACCGCCCACCCTCCTCCCCGGCCCTCCCACCTGCTGCTCGTCCACACTCCCCAGGGTTCAGCAAATTGGGTTCATTTCTAATGGTCAAGTTTTTAACAACACACAGGTTATTCCTCAGTACGGGTTAGACCTGCATCCCAGTTTTCCTGCCAACCTTTTAAAAAATGACATATCCGATATTGTTCTGTGAAAACAAGCAAGGCACAGAGGAACGCATGAGCGTCATCTTTTATCTGAGTAAGGAGGGTACTGACGTGTATGTGTACGTATATAGCAGCTTCTACTGAAAAAAGAGTATCTGCACCAAAGATTTGGAAGCAGGGATGTGAGCAGACCTGTGGGCGCTGATGCTCGTCACGGCGTTACAGTGACCACACGTGTCCATCAGCAGGTGAACGCGCAAACCAGGCGTGCTCCACGCACAGCGGCTTACTCCTGTTCGGCCGTAAGAAGGAATGAAGTTGGGATGCGCGCTGCAGCGGGGTGAACCGTGAGGACATCACGTCGCGCGAAATAAGCGGGGCACAACAGGACAAATGCCGCACGGCTCCACTTAAATGAAGTACCGAGACTGCGCAAATTCATGGAGTCAGAAGGCAGATCAGAGGTTACAGGGGAGGGGAGGGGAGGCCACTGCCTCGTGGTGCAGAGCAGCTTTTGTTGTTTTAAAAAATATTTATTGTGGTAACATATACCACAAAAAGTTCCCATTTTAACCATTTAGATATCAATTCAGTGGTGTTAATTACATTCACAGTGTTATGCTACATCACCACTATCCACTACTGAAACTTTTTAGCCAAAATAGAACCACAGATCCTCTGGATTCTGTTACTGGGGATGAAGACGTTCCAGTAACGGGTGGTGGTGATAGCAGCACAGAATGGTAAATGTAATCAACACCACTCAAGAATGGCTAACGCGGCAAAGTTTATATTGTATCTATGGTACCGCAATGGAAAATAAATGAAATCATCAAAACCCTGACAAGATCTTGAAAGTAAGTCAGTAGGGACAGGAGGCTGAGGAGATGCGGTGTAGCTTGATGTCTTGCAGGAGTGCTTTGGGGACTGAGAAAATGGTTTAAGTAATTATTAAATTAAAATGGAAAGAGCATTTCCTAAAAATCATAAGCAAAATGAAACAAATGAACATGATGGCATGTCAGGTTGGTAGATTTACCATCCAAAAAGGAATTATTCCCAGCGATTTTAAAACAACATAATTCAGCTTGCAGCTGTGGTCCACAAGCTTGTACCAAACCTCCTCTCCTGCCAAGAACAATTAGAAAGTCTTGATAAAATTTAGCCAAAAACAACAAGCAAACAGCCAAAACCACCAAAAACAAATCTGTTGGGAGGCCCTGGAGGCCAGCCAGGCGAGGAGGACCCACCCTGCAAACTGCAGGCTCCACCCGGGACCCTCACTCTCCACCGCCCACTGCCTGCCAGGAACCCCTGGGGACGAGACGGCCGCGGTTCCTGCTCTCTGCAGCCCGGCCAAGCACAGCGTTGGTCGCTCAGCAGACCTCAGGCAGCGCAGAAGACGACGCCAAACTCTGGAACACGGAGCGACGCCCCTGGGTCGGCCTCATGCCCAGGTGCCGCTGAAGCTCAGGCCCGGGGCTGGTCCACCGCTTCCCAAGGAGCGTGGCGCGGAAGGACTGCTGAGTTCTCGTGCGGCCATGTGACCATGGCCGGGCCCCTGCCCCGGGAGCCACGCAGGCCGCTCCTGCCCTCATGTACTCTGAACATCACAACTAACTGAAGGCTGTACCTAGGATCAAAGCAGAATCGAAGTACAGAGGGACGCCTGCTGCCTCCTCCAAAATAATGTGATTTCCACTGTACCAAATGAGGTTTTATCCTTCGTGTAAAGGTTCACTGGAGTCCAGGAGGAGAGAATGAGAAATAAACCCAGCGCAGGGCCTAGAGTCCCCCTCTCTGTGCCAGGCTATGAAGTTGCACCCTCAGCCTGGGTTCCTTTTTAAGGGAATTACCCAGAGACTCTGGTGTTCACTCCCCTCAGCTTACAAGCTAGAATTCAGGGACCCGAAGGCAGCTGTGAGCCCAGGGTGCCTGTCTGCTGTGCCCTGCCCCCTGCCCCCCATCCCTGTCTGCTCCCCCCCGCCCCCAGTCCTGTCTGCTGTGCCCAGCTCCCCACCCTCCAGTCCTGTCTGCTGTGCCTGGCCCCCCACCCCCATTCCTGTCTGCTCCCCCCCACCTGCCCCCAGTCCTGTCTGCAGCGCCCCACCCGCCCGCCCCCAGTACTGTCTGCAGCGCCCTGCCTCCCCCCCAGCCCCCAGTCCTACCTGGTACACCCTGCCCCGCCTCCCCCCACCCCCAGTCCTGTCTGCAGCGCCCCGCCTCCCCCCCCACCCCCAGTCCTGTCTGCAGCGTCCCACCCCCCTGCCCAAATCACTTGGACCCACGAGGCGTGTCGCGCACCGGCCACGGTGGCACCCCCCCTGGGTGTGGACACGTGTTCGGGTCTGCGCCCACGCGGCCCGGGGTTCGGGGTTCAGCTCGGCGCCCCCGACAGCAGCTGCCCTGCCTTCCAGGGCTGCTGGTCAACCTGTCCCTCGTCCCGGTCATGGCGGGGCTGGCGCTGTGCACCGTGGCCGAGACTAGCTTCAGCGTGCTGGGGTTTTCCGCTGCCCTGTCCACCAACATCATGGACTGGTGAGTGGCGGCCGCGAGGGCGCAGTCCTTGCCTTGGGTCCCAGGTGCTCAGATCCACGGTCATTCTGAAGCCAGGCGCGGCTGGGGCTGCCTTTTCCTAAACAGCCAAACAAGAAGAGCCCAGGTAGGTGACGAGACTTCTCAGCGCCAGCTTTGGGTCCCCAAACTGTGAAAACAGAGGGTCGGGGTGCGAGGCAGTGCTGGCCCACCCTTTGGGGTCTTGCTGGGAAGGGTGGGGGGACAGCCGTGGCGGGCGCTGGCAAAGGCCACTCTCGGCGCCACGGCACGTGCCTCAGACCACGTGGAAGCCCCGCCAAACCGTTCTTTGAGAAGCGTTCATTGTTCCTAGATTTCCCCTATTTCTGAGAAAAGAAGGGGGTTAACGACAGTGTAGGTAGCCCAGGGCGTGGAGTGACTGCTGAAGGAGGCAGGCACTCGTCTGGGGTTTTGAATCGTAGCTAGGAAGAAGGAAATTCCACTTCTAACAGTCTGGCTTTCCCCTCTGCGTTTGATTTGGAGACACAGTGTGGATTAGAGCTCGTGTTCCGCGGGCAGGCTGCCCTTTAAGTTTCAGGTTATTTGAGGAGCGTCGCTTCCTGTCGCACTGAAGTCTCCTTCTAAAGGCTGGTTTGCGTGACCACCTCGTAGGCTGTCGTGCAGACGTGCCACGGCTTAGCAGCTCTCTAGTTGCTGGCCTCTCCAGCTCTCTTTGTTCATGAAAAGCTGCGGGCAACATCTTTTTATATTTCTGACTGCCCTGTGGGATAAATTTCTAGAAGGCAAGTTTCCAGCTCAAGCCCATAAACTCCTCTACAAGGCCCCTGCTTCATGTTGTCAGATGATTTCAATAATTGTTCAAATTTATAGTCCCATCAGCAGGAGTTTCCTTTTGACCCTGTCCTCACAAAACTCAGTTTTTGCATTTAAAAAGTCTCCTCATTTTGAGGTCCAGGGATTGCATTTCTCAGTGTTTAAGCTCGGACACTTCGGTTGCTGGCGGGCTGGTGGTTTGGAGCAGGGGCTCTTAACCCTTTTTGTTCCACGGACTCCTTTGCCAGTCAGGTGAAAATTACAGACCCCTTACTAAGACCACACTGTGCCGTGGCCCCTCTAACAGCCGCGTCACACCGCACCACACGTCCCCACGAGAATAAGGTTTCTTCTTACTTCAATTCACGCCCTTGGACCCCAGGTTAACGAGAAAGCGAACGCCTCCTCCTTTTCATTCCATCCCAGTGGCTTGTGTTGAGGCATAACCTTTTCTCTTCTTTGTTTTAGTTTGCAAAACGTTTTCTCAAAGAAGCTTCTCAGTGGGGACAAATACAGGTTTTCGTAAGTATCACTCGAGTGACAGCTCGGCGTCCACGAGGCCCCAGAGGTCTCTTGTTGAGTAGCCTCAGGACCCCCCATCTCACCGAGGTGGCCTCCTCTAGTACTTTGTTGAAACTTGAAAAATCCCGCCTGCTCTCTGCTGGCAGCGCAGGTGCCTTCGCCGGTTGGCGGTTGGTAGCCACGTGCTTGGCTTTGTCGTGTGCAGCTCCCTCCTCGTCCCAGAGAGCCCTGAAATGGGTGGGACACCTGTGCTGGGCCCCCACGCTGCGCCCTCTCTCCCTCCGCAGGGCCGCGGAGCTGCAGTTCTACACCAGCGCCGCCGCGGTGGCCATGCTGATCCCTGCCTGGGTCTTCCTCATGGTGGGTCCTGGGACGGGAGCCCCCCGCCCGGGGCTGCCCTTGTCTGTCCGTGCCGGCCGCGTGGCAGCTGCGGGCGTGGTTGGCTCTGGGGGCTGTTTAGAAGAGGCCCAGGGATGTCCTGAGCAGGAGACCAGAAGCCACAGCCCTGCTGGGGCTCTGCGTGCGTCTGCATGAGGCACATCTGACTGCGTCTTCAGCTCTGGAAGCCTCCTGAATTTTTTGCATGAGGGTTTTTAGGATTTTTTTTTAATTGGAAAAAAATGGAGTACAGGCTGTGCGCTTTCCATCCATGTTAGATTTCTTAAACTTGAGTGCTGTGCGTAAGGGGGTTATGTCAGGGAGTATCCTTCTTAGGAAATGTACACGGCAGGTGTAAGTGTTCAAAGAGCACGACGTGTGCTTCCACGTACAAGGTCCTGGTTCAATCCCTGGGACCTCCTGGAGAAAAAACGCCAACAGAAGGCTTTGTCCTGGCCCCTCCCGGCCCACCGCCGACGCCTCTGGAGACTGTCTCCCAGGCAGCAGGTGTGCAGTGTGCACACGTGTTTGTGCATGTGTATTCTGAGGCCATGCAATTTGCAGGATTACGAGTATACATTACTGCAGGTGTTTTGTTGGGTTTTTTTTGTATCCTTATATTAGTTAGCCAAAGGGCTGCTGATGCAAACTACCAGAAATCTGTTGGCTTTTTTTATGAAGGGTATTTATTTGGGGTAAAAGCTTACAGTCACAAGGCCCTAAAGAGTCCAAATCATGGTTGCTTATTTAACAAACTTTCTTGCCGCATGTTGAAGCACAATGGCAGGTGATGTCTGCAAGGGCTCAGTCTTCCTCTTCCCTCTTAAGGCTCTCTGGGCCCATCTTCTGATCTCAGCTGTAGGCTGGCTTCGTCTCTCTCCCCAGGGCTCGTTTCTTTCTGGGCTCAACTGCTCTGTTCTCTTCACAAGGTCAGCCGTAAACTCTCAGGTGAATGGCTCGTCTCTCTTCCTGGGGCCTCTGCCGTGTCTATGGAGCTGTCTCTCTTCCTCTGTGTATCTTCTGTGTGCATCCACTACTGTCTAAGAGTCTGTTTTATTAGCCCACAAAGGGGCGGGGACTCAACCCTGCACGCCATAATCTTGATGTTATCAAGTAAACGGAAAGCCTTTGAATTTAAATCAATCAAAGGGTATCGTGCCCAGAGAAACGGACCAGTTTACAGACAATATCTCTTCTTGGAATTCATAAATAATAGCAAATTGCCACAATCCCTGTTTCGTTTGTTTTTTTAAAGCAGACATTTTTGTAGCCCAGTGAGCTGCGCTCTCCCACCTGGAACCTGCTTGAGAGCGCGGCTGCCCTGCCCAGCCCCTGCCGCGGACAGACGTGTGTTGCATCGTGCTTTCGCTGTTAACACACGTGACAGGGAGCTTCTTGTGTCCCTGTGTCCCCATCTATTGCAGATGAGGGTACTTCTCTGGGAAAGATTCTTGGAATTGGAATGTTGACGTCAAAACATTCACGCGTAAAGTTTCTGTAAGCGCCGCCCAGGTGCAGCCCTGAAGGCTGTTTGCAGAGCTGTCCTCGCGGTTAATCGCTGGCTGGTGCCTGGCGCCCAGGCACGTCCTTCCCGTGGATGCTCGAGCGTCGTTTCGTTTTGGCACGCAGGACATGCCTGTGATTGGGAAGAGCGGGCGGCGCTTCAGCTACAGCGAGGACGTCGTGCTGCTTCTCCTGACGGACGGTGCCTTGTTCCACCTACAGAGCGTCACAGCGTACGCCCTCATGGGCAACATCTCGCCTGTCACGTTCAGGTGAGCGGGGCAGGTCCTCAGAGGCCAAGTGCAGCCAGGTGATTTGCATATGAATCTCAGTGGGATTTTTGAGGTGCTGGGGATTGACCTGGGACCTTGACTCCTACATGGGGAGCAGGCGCTCGACCACTGAGCTACACTCGCTTCCTTCCCTTTTTTTTAAGTCTTGGTATTTTTGTAAAAGATACTTGTGAATGAATTTAAGAAAGTCCACTTTAAAGACACGAGAGTTTTCAGAGGCAGATATTGAAGGAATGAGCTTCTGTCACCAGTGGCCAATGTTTGCAAAATGTTTTCTCAAAGCTTCTCAGTGGGGACAAATCCAGGCTCTCATAAGTATCCCAGCTCATGTTGGCAGCTTTAGCCACGGCATGTTGTTTGCCCAGTCACATGGGCTTTTTTTTCTTTTAACTTCTGTGAGGGACTGGAATTGTTCCCGAATGTGAAGATGACAGCTTGACTGACTTGTGCCACCGTTAAGCCCTCGTCCCTCAGAGAACTGCCCCTCCCTTCAGCAGCCTCAGCGTTTGGGGGCTCTCGCTTCCCCCACTCTTTTTTAACCTGGCCTGTCGGCGCAGCCAAATCTCGACGACATTGCCAGCCCACCCGCTGTGCGCGCTCCGCAGCAGGAAGGAGCACCGCGCCTGCCCAGCAGGCTCTGCGCGGCCCTGCCCTGCGGTGGGGGACGCGGGGCAGCCTCCTCGGGGTTTTGACACTCACGGCGTTCCTGGCTGGCCCCTGGCTCTGACATGCACTCCCCTCTGTCGGGGACCAGGGAGGGTGTCTCCAAGACAGGCGATGTCCACCGTTGAAAGTATTTCCAAGTACTTCCTGAAAGCTTGCTTGTCTATGATCATTAGCAGTGGTTCAAAATCAGCCTTCAGTAGCAAAGAGGCAAAGAACAGAAAATCAATTCTTTTTAAAAATAGCATTTTTCATTTTATTCATATTGTAAGAGCAACATGTACTCATTATAGATGTTTAGAAGAGGTAGAACAGAACAAATAATAAAGTTAAAATTATTCAAAACACCGATCCAAGAGACCTGCTCTTCACATTTCGGTGTCTTTATTAACTTTGTTTTTACAAAATTCTAACTGTATACCCAGTCGAGTTTTCTAGGGGGTTGCTGTAAAGGTACTGCAGCTATGGGGGTGTCGTAGTTTGCCAAATACCACATGCTGATTTTGGCTTAAACAATGGGATTTAAGTTCTGAGGCTACAGGAAGTCCAAAGTCAAGAGCAGCGAGGCTCGCTTCCTCCCAGGGTGTCGCGCGGCTGCCGGTGGTCCCGGGGCGCCTGGGCTGGCACCCTGCCCGGCGCACGCCAGGGCTGTTCCTCTCTTCCGGTTCCCCTGCTCGACCTCCAGCTCCTCACGTGGCTTTCTCTGGGTCTCGCTGCCCGTTTCTTCTAAGAAGCCCCCTGATCTGGGTCAAATGCGGGTCTGGCTCAGCTGGGCCACACCTTACTTTAAAGGCCCCCAGGAGGTCCTGTTTACCGGAGCGCCAGCCCACAGGAGGGCGATGAGAACGCATCTGCGTGGGAGACGTGATTCAGCTACCACGGGGGAAATGTCTTATTTTTTGTCAAGCAGGCTGAGGGTTTTAGGGGTGAAATGGCAGGATGCCTGTAATTTACCTAAAAATATTTTGGTCAAAAAAACAAAGCAAACAGAACAAAGTGTTATCACTTCTTAAATCTAGATGATGAAGTAGAGGGTAATTTTTTGAAGGTGGACCTTGTGCATGGGAAGCAGGCACTCAACCACCAAGCTACACCACTCCTTAAATGTTCATTTTTAACATTTAAACTTTTCCATTTGTTCAACTTTTTTTTGTAATAAAAGCCCTCCTGAAAGAGCAGGGAGGAGGGTGGAGGGAGCCCCCTCTGCAGCCCCCACACTGCGGGCCAGGCGCACGCACCGCCTGTCGGGCCCCCGCAGCAGCTCCCTGTCGTTGCAGCGTCGCCAGCACTGTGAAGCACGCGCTGTCCATCTGGCTCAGCATCATCGTGTTTGGCAACAAAATCACCAGCCTGTCGGCCATCGGCACCGTCCTGGTGACCGTCGGCGTCCTGCTCTACAACAAGGCCAGGCAGCACCAGCGGGAGGCCATGCAGGGCCTGGCTGCCCCCGACAGCCGCACCCCGGAAGACGGGGACGAGCCGCAGGCTCCCGGGGACCCCAGGTCCCACCACTGAGCTCGGTGCCCCCAGCCGCCCGGGCCCAGGGCCTGTAGCTGCTGCTGTCTGCCTCGCGGAGGCGGGATTCCGTGCGGCCACTCGGGTCCCTGGAGAGGCTGCTCCCTTCTTGACTTCTTAGTGAAAGCGGGGGTTCCAGATGCCCACAGCCCGGTTGGGGGGCCGGAGCCCACCTCCTCTGAGCCTTCTTGCCAAGTAATGTGAAACCACTCCACCAGTGCCGCGTGCCGCAGAGAGCCTGGGGCGGGCCTCTCGCGTCCCTGCCTGGGCACGGCATCCAGGCCCAGCCCCTGCCATGGAGGTGACAGCGGGGGCACCTGTGAAGCTGGAGCCAGTCCTGGGGCTGGCGGGAGACGCGCCCCCCCGGGGGCCGCTGGGTCCTGCTCCTTGGCCTTTGGAACCCCGGGGCCTGCCTGCGAGTGCCGCGCAGGGCTGGAGGTCCGCGGCCCGGGCCCAGCAGAGGCTACGGCCGCCCGAGAGGCCTCAAGGCTGGGCAGAACATGGCGATGGGGCCGTCGTGGGCTCGGACACAAGGGCCTCCTGCTGCCCGCCGGGGTGTGTGGTACTCGCCACCCCACCCTTCACCCGGGGGCTGGCGGGGCCGAGCACCCCACACCCACACCCACGGCCAGCGCAGCATCTCAGAGCGTCTTGGGGGCGCACTGCACCCGCAAAGCGCAAAGGCAAAGCCGCAGCGTCCGCAACACCATCGGAGGAGGCGCCTACACAGGGAAGGTTAGAACGCAGCCGTGAAGGGAGGAGGGGACGGCGCCCTGGCCAGGTGCCCCAGGCTGAGGATTTCCAGCTCCAGGAAACCGAGGACAAGTGTCTCCCGTGTCTGCCTGTGGAAGAGGTGCTGGAGCGCCCCGTGGGCAGGCTGCCTCGCCCGCGCGCTCCTGTCCTTGATTTGCGCAGTGGCCAGGATTTCCCCACGACCAGGAGCAGGAAGAGCATTTGGCAGAAGGTTCTGAACGTTTAGTTTTTGTTGAACTGCGTTCAGAGTGACGCTGGAGGGTTTTCGTTGTTTGTTTCATAAAACGGAAACGGGGACAGCTGGAGCGCGCTGTGAGCTAAGAGCCGTGGCCAGGGGCCTCCGCCGCGCCCGGGGGGCGGCCGCCAGTGTGGCACCTGTATGGGGCTCACCACCCCTCGTCAGCTCTCCCCTCTCCCGGAGCTCAAAGCTTGAGAAGTGAGTGTGTGGGCGATTCCTGGTGAGCCAGCGGCGTGCAGGTCCCCAGCCCTTCACCTTCGCGCTGTCTCGCATCCTGACAGCGTTTCCATCACCGGCCAGCCTTGTAGACCCGCTCCACGGCCCCAAGGCCCAGGGGCTGGCCGGATGCAGGCGCTGCCCCAGCACCCGACCTGGTCAGCCTGGGCGGGGGTTAGCAGAGAAAAGGAGTCCCTGCATCAGACTCCTCTGAGCCCATTTCCCCTCCCTGCCCGCCAGGCCTTTGGCTTCCAGGTTGGCTTCCCACCTGGAAAAGCTAAAATGCCCAAAGAGCTCCTCCTGGAGGTTACAGCTCCCAAAAACAAAGAGCAATAATTAGGCCTCATTAAATTCTGCCTACGTGGCAGGCGAGCTGGGGCCTTGAGGCTGCTCACTGGTGGCGCTGGCTGGAAGCCTGCTTTTGAAAGCTCTCCTGTCTACAGAGGGCGGCTCGGCAAGGTCACCTCCCCTGGAGGTGTGCACTCCTGTGACTTTGTTTCCCATCTGCTTTTCCAGCTTTCCCCAAAAGAAAGTCCACTGGAGGTGCCTGGGGTGGTAGGATATTTGACCGGTAAGGCCAGTAGAGGCTTCCACGCTCCCAGGCCCCGCGCCGTCCCGTGGAGGCCCTGTCTGCCTCCTCCCTCAGGATGTGGCTGCTGGGATGTGAGCGGGGAGGAGACGTCTGTGGTGGCCGTGCAGACCTTGCCACCTGAGCACAGCCAGGGTGCTCCTGCCCCTGGTTTCCTCCAGCTGCTGTGTGCCACACGGGGTCGTGAGGCACCGCAAGGCACACCTCCTCACTACCGCCCCACAAGCTGCCTTTGGCCAACTGTGACTTTCTAAATGTGTGGACTGGAAACAAAATGAGGGTTTCCTCAGTTATTAGCAAATGAGGCATCTGTCTGCAGAGCTGCTCTTGAGACCTTTTCTCCTCCTGGGCCGGCGGCGCCTGGGCCGGGGCCAGCACTGCCCCTGCCTGCCTGCGCCTTCCTTCAAGCCCGTCCTCACGCCACACGCTGGTTTTCAGCGTCCACTTCCCACAGCATTTCCAGGACAACCCCACGCCAAGAAGCCTGCCTCGGCCATTTGTTTAATGACTGTACAGCGACGGAGTGTTTTTACTAATTTTGTCGAGTAACTTTTATAGAATAGTGTGTTCCTGTTGAGCCACCGCAGACAGGCTCGTGCAAACACTGACACTGGGTGTCGTTGCTTAAATGGGGTAATTCCTCTGGGTCCACAGCCTTTGTCTCTGCCTTTGTAAAGAAACGAAGCACTTGAACCAAACCTGAATTGGACCATCTGCTCACTTACAGCGATACTTAAAAGGTGTGCAGAGAGCTCTTCCACTACTGAAGGCAGAAAAGGCTTTACTTTGAAATTCCAATAATCATAATTCCTGCATGGCAGCATAAGAATAATCTGCCTGGAGAGTTAAGGACACTCTTGTACAATCTAAAAGGTCATCTTTGAGAAAATCTAAAATGGTGAATCAGAAACAGTAAAAGTATTGTACAATGGATATAAGCTACATAAAGCTGTGCTCTGTATCCTACATTTAAAATATTTTTCCCCAAACCAATGGGTTCTCCTTCCTGCTGTGACACTTTAGGTGGGCCATTGGGAATAAAATGAGCACAGTGTAGCTTTAAATTTTGCTGTTAGGGCTTGAAAGTATTTTTATCATTTCCTGGGTTAAAAACATAAATAAGGATGTGCGTACGTGTGGAAATCATCTCATTTTTGCCTTTCACCAACTTTGTACCAAGGGCTTTGTTCATTCCACAAATACTTACATGCCCTGGTTGGAGCCTCTTCATTGCTCAGTTTATGAAGAAGAACACCCCAAGTCCTTTGAGGAAGCTGTTTCTCTGTCCTGGCTAAGGAGCCAAGAGCGGGTCCCTGAGGCCATGGAGTGAGGGGGTCAGCAGCTTGCCCTGAGAGTGGAACCTACAGCTTTGCTCTCTCTGAAGTGTTTTTTCCAGTTTTCCTTTGGGGCTCCTCTTCTGAGCTTGGTGGCCACTGGGTCCTTGCCCAGACACCCAAACTCAGATGGAAACTTTCTAACTGGCAAAGTCTTTTCTGTGTTTTTTTTTTTTTCTTCTTAGTTCTAATTTTCTTTGAGGAAAAGTAGCATTCGGCTGATTTGATATTTCTAGACTGTTAGCAGATGTGTGAGCTGAGTCTGAAACTGCCCACGGGGTGTTGTGGGCACCATGTTGAAAAGGGAAGGCTGCAGCCAGGGTGACTTTCCCACTTAGAGGACTTGAAAATTGTATCAATAATTGCCTATACAAGAGCCAAATTATATTTGCTTTATACCAAACAAAACTGTGGAAAACTAAAAGTACATAGTATAAAATGTTTATAGTGTTTTTATGTCACCTATTTCAGTATTTGTGAGTAGTGCTTTCTAAAAATGGTTAATCACTCTTCATTCTGCTGTTATAGTATATTGATACTGTGTAATTAAACCTGTGGATGCCTACTAGTTATTTTTGTCTAAATTAGGCAGCAATGGTAGCAACTTGTTTATGACTCTTGTTCTGCAAGTGTCAAATAAATGTTAAGTATATACTACCTTCTTTGGTTGTTTTCATTGTGCAACTCTCATGTATTTGTGCTACTGAAATGATCTTATTCCCTTCATCAGTTTCTAGTGTGAATGAAGGAAAAAAAATGAAGTCACCAGGAACTCAGGAAGCAGTTAGAGCTTGGAGAGGCAAAGTGAACATTTTGTTCAGGTAGAAAGCATACACCACTTGGTAGTCTTCTGCACTAATTTCCTGTCAGATTCTTCTGCGTTGTCCATTCATTTCAGGCCCAGCAAATGTGGACAAACGTTCACCTCCCAGTTTCTTCTCCCCAGATTCAGGATGTTCGACTGTCACTTTTCTGTGACTATTTAAAACGAAAAAGGTGCACAGAAGAAAGTGAATTACGGGTGGGGGATTATTCATTATACATAGTCTCTCCTCCAAAGTTCTGACTCAGCAGGTTTGGAGTGGGGCCTTGGGATTGGAGTCCTTAAAACCTTCCAGGTGCTACTCCCCAAGTGGAAGGAGCAGCTAGTTTTGGGAACTACCGCCTTGATGTACGTTTTTAAATCATATTTGTAAAAATTCTACCTGTGTAAAGTAAAAGCAAAATCCTGACTTTAGTAGGCGAGTCTTTCTTCTTTCCTAAACTGAAAATTCAGTTACACTGGAGCGGCCTGCGGGGGCGGGAGCTTTCCAGACGAGCTCGTGGCTTTCTGGGTTGCTCTGGGGCACAGATCGGGAGCAACGATCGACTGGGCGACAGCTGGGCGAGCGCGGCGAGTTCGCCCCCTCGGCACGCGGGAGAGCTGTGCGGCGGACCCGAGCTCCGGAGCCCTCCGGCGCGCCGATGGGCCGAGGGCTCGAGGGCGGACGTGCGGCCTGGAGGACGAGAAGGACGGACACGGCCCTGGCTCGACGCAGAAGGCGACAGCAAGCGGCTCCTGCCGCGCGAGGGCCAAGCACGGAGGACAGCGCCCCGCGCACGACTCGCTCCGCCCCACTCGCGGCCCGCCCCTCGCGGCCCCTCGCGGCCCCAACCACAGCCGAAGAAGGAAGTGACGCACGGGGAGTGCGCCGGAAGCGCTTACGCTCTGACCGGGGCGTCACCAGTCCGCGGCGACGCAGGAAGTGATGACGCTTCTGGCGCGCGCCGGGCGCAATTTCTTTTCAGGCTCAGGGACCGGCGGCGGCGGCGGCGGCGCAGGGTGAGTGGCGGTGGGGCGGGTCGGACGTGGGGGCGCGGCCGCCGCACCCCGAGGCCTCGGGTCCGAACGGGGTTCAGAGCGGGAGTGATCTGGAGTGGGCACAACCCTGTTCTTCCGTCCAGTCTTTCCCGCGCGGGGCTTGGGGCTGAGGAGGCGGCGGGCCCAGACGCTCCCGGAGCCAGTCCCTACCGGGCCCAATCTAAGGTCTACGTGGCTGAACACCAAAAACTAGAAGCCCTTTGCCCAGGGCAGCTGGCCTTGTCGGGAAACGCACCCTCTCTCCGAAGATCTCCCACTTGCGAAGATCCTCCACCCCCTGGGCTCCTGTTTCCTCTGAGGTTGCTGCTGTCAAGTGGACCAGTGGCTTCATTTAGCCGAAAAGGTCTTTCTTTTTCTTTTTTTTTTTCTCTTATGAGGTACGGGGACCGCGGATTGAACCCGGGACCTCGTATGTGGGAAGCTGGCGCTCAACCACTCAGCCACATTGGCTTCCCTGAGTGGGTTATTTCGTTTTTTGTTTTGTTTTTTTTTTTTGTTTGGTTTTAGGAGGCACCGGGAATTGAACCCGGGACTTCACATCCCATGTGGGAGACAGGCGCTCAACCACTTGAGCTACATCCGCTTCTTGAAAGGTCTTTCTAATAAATTATTTTGGCAATGAAAGCGGTGTTTTATGAGGATTAGGTATTGAGCTAAGAGCTTTATGTGGATTACCTAATTCTCAGGCATCACTATTAGGTAGGTACTGTTATTGTCATTTTACAAAATGGTAAATTGAGGTTGTGTGTCTTGACCCAGTCAGTTCAGGAAGGACAGAAAAGAGATTTGAAGATTTGTTTATTTATTTATTTCTCTCTCCTCCCCCCACCCCCCCCACCCACCACCCACCACCCACCACCCCCCACCCACCACCCCAGTTGTCTGCTCTCTGTGTCTATTTGCTGCGTTTTCTTTGTCCGCATCGGTTGTTGTCAGTGGCTCGGGAATCTGTGTTTCTTTTTGTTGTGTCATCTTGTTGTGTCAGCTCTCCGTGTGTGTGGCACTACTCCTGGGCAGACTGCACTTTCGCACTGGGCGGCTCTCCTTACGGGGCGCACTCCTTGCCCGTGGGGCTCCCCTACGCGGGGGACACCCCTGCGTGGCAGGGCACTCCTTGCGCGCATCAGCACTGTGCATGGGCCAGCTCCACACGGGTCAAGGAGGCCTGGGATTTGAACCACGGACCTCCCATGTGGTAGACGGACGCCCTAACCACTGGGCCAAGTCCACAGCCCCAGAAAAGATATTTGAATCCATGCTTTCATTCTTCAGAACCAGTCTCTTCTAATCAGGATTCAGACAGAAGCACTCAAAAGTGGCTAGGTTTAAGCATTCAGAATTAACCCAGCACGGAAACATAGCTTGCTGTGTCCTAATATTGCTTGAATTGTTTTCCTTTTTTGCAGTGTTTTAACTCAAATGGGTGATGAAAAGGACTCTTGGAAAGTGAAAACTTTAGATGAAATTCTCCAGGAAAAGAAACGAAGGAAAGAACAAGAGGAGAAAGCAGAGATAAAACGCTTAAAAAATGTAAGCTATGTTATTTAAGTAAGTGGTTTTCTTAAAGGAGATTAAATGTCTTTGCCCTCATTTTTCCATTAGAACAACGCTTCTTCGGTGAAGTTCTTTTGTACTTCCAAATGTCCCAGGTGAGCCCAAAATCTATTCTAAAAGTTAACAAAAACATTCAAATGCCTAGTTTACTTTGAAGTCATATTGATAACACACTAAAGCTGTATCTAGATGAGATTATCTACATGGGGAAATATTTTGAACTTAAAATCATTAGTGCAATTTAACTAATTTTCCTCATTTTTAATATGTTCATAATGCCATTTTTCAAGTATTTTTAATATAATGGAAAGTTGCCTCAAAATTAACATTAATGTTTTAAGTCTTGTTTTGGTTTGAATAATAACATACTTAAGAAAGCATTACAGTCATTTGATATGAGGTATTGAAAAAAGTACTTCTTTTGATGAGATTTACAACAGATCGTCTTGAGGTATTTTTGAGTACTATATAATGTATTGCAAAATACTTGGTTTTTAAAATATGCTTTAAGGCACAATTTTAACTCATATAAGCAACTAACACAATTAGCATAGTCTGATGTCACTTGTTTTGCTGGTTTTCAGTTTCTAATCTCAGGTTTTGTTTGCAGAGTTGTGATTTTAGTGTCAGTGGATTTGAACAAAATTTTTAAAAATATTTGTATCACATTGGTCTATTCAAAATGTACGTGAAGTTTTGTTTTTGGATGTTGGTAAGGCTTGGTTGATTATCATTAAAAATAAGCATACCCATGAGGAAAATGACTTTCTCTTTGTTTCCTAGTCTGATGACCGGGATTCCAAGCGGGATTCCCTTGAAGAGGGGGAGCTGAGAGATCACCGCATGGAGATAACAATCAGGAACTCACCTTACAGGAGAGAGGATTCCATGGAAGACAGGTGAGAGGCAGCATGAGCCACAAGTACCTCTCTGTTAGTCTTGGCTGGTCTTTCTCACTGTTACCTTGAAAAAGCTTGTATTTGTGACTTCAGGTGTATATCATGATTGAAATGGACTCATAAATGGTGTCATCTCTTACCTCACCCCCTTACATTAAAAGTCATGATTATTCCATAATTGAGTCAGCACCGTTTACGTAAGCATATTAAATACGTTTGATGTATGTTGCAATGATTAATAACATTTCTGTCTAAAATTTTGTACAAATAAACCAGAGTAGAACACCGAAAGATACCCTGAGCAAGTCTCTCTAGCAGAGATGTTCATACCAAGGTGTGCACGTTCTGACATATCTTCCCGTGCTTCAGTATCACCTCATTTCTTTCCTTCTCTCATCCTTGTCAAATTATGAGAGGTGATACAAACAGAAATGAGGGTAGAATGACTGTCCCCTAAAGCCTATTGTGTTAGTTCTCCCAAGATTTTGGTAAAGTAGAATCAGTTCAATATATATTATTAAATGGACTTTTTTTTTTTTTTTAATTCATTTATTTATTTCTCTCTCCCCCCCCAGGGGTCTGTTCTCTGTGTCTGTTTGCTGCGTGTTCTTCTTTGGTTGTCAGCTGCATGGGAATCTGTGTTTCTTTTTGTTGCGTCATCTTGTGTTAGCTCTCCGTGTGTGCAGCGTCATTCTTGGGCAGGCTGCACTTTTCTTTCGCGATGGGTGGTTCTCCTTACAAGGCGCACTCCTTGCGCAGGGGGCTCCCCTATGCAGGGAACACCCCTGCGTGGCACGGCACTCCTTGCGCGCATCAGCACTGTGCATGGGCCAGCTCCACATGGGTCAAGGAGGCCCGCGGTTTGAACTGTGGACCTCCCATGTGGTAGACAGACGCCCTAACCACTGGGCCAAGTCGGCTTCCCTTAAATGGACTTTTGAGATTACTAAGGTTGGTAAAATTGCAGAGTGTCTTTTTTTTTTTTTAAGGTTTATTTATCCCTCCCCTCATTGTTTGCTCTCTGTGTCCACTCACTATGTCTTCTTCTGTGTCCACTTGTATTCTCATCAGACGGCACTGGGGATCTATGTCTCTTTTTGTTCCATCATCTTGCTGCATCAGCTCTCCATGTGTGTGGCACCACTCCTGGTCGGGTTGTGGTTTCATGCGGGGTGGCTCTCCCTGAGCAGGGGCCACTCCTTGCACAGGGGGCACCCTTACATGGGGGCATCCCTGCATGGGCCAGCACTCCTTGCACAAGCAGCACTGCACATGGGCCAGCTCACTACATGAGCCAGGAGGCCCTGAGTATCGAACCCTTGGACCTCCTGTATGGTAGGCAGATACTCTTTTGAGCCACATCTGCTTCCCTGCAGAATGTTTTTTAAACACCTTTATTGAGGTATATAATTGGCACTCCATAAATTGCATATATTTGAAGTATACAATTGGATGCAGATTCTCATGGAACCATCACTATCAACATAATGAATTGGGTAGCAGATGTAGCTCAAGTAGTTGAGCACCTGCTTCCCATTTACAAGGTCCTGGATTCAATCTCTGGTACCTTCTAAAAAATTTTAAAAATTTTAAAAAAGATAATGAACATACCCATTGCCCCCAAAAATTTCCTCAGAGAGGCAGTTTTTTTCTATACACCACTATATTAGTCAGCCAAAGGGGTGCTGATGCAAAATACCAGAAATTGGTTGGTTTTTATAAAGGGTCTTTATTTGGGGTAGGAGCTTGCAGACACCAGGCCATAAGGCATAAGTTACTTCCCTCACCAAAGTCTATTTGGAGCAAGATGGCTGCCGACGTCTGCAAGAGCTCAGGCTTCCTGGGTTCCTATGTTCCTGGGGCTTGCTTTACTCTGGCTTCAAGGTTCCTTCCTGGCACTGGCTTCTCTTTCCTCTGCATGCTGATTTCCCAGGGCTCCAGTTTAAGTTTTTAACATCAAACTCCAAACTCAAAACTCCAGCCTTAAAAACCCTCAACTCTATTCTTCGCCATGCCTTTTATCTGTGAGTCCCCACCCACCAAGAAGTGGGGACTCCATGCCCTAATCATAACTCAATCATGTCCAGGTACAGATCAGATTACAAACATAATCCAGTATTTCTTTTTGGAATTCATCAATTAATCAAACTGCTACAATCACATGTTACTTTTAATTTTATCTCCATCTGTATTTAATATGCACTTTTTAAAAAAAGATTATTTATTTCTTTCCCCTCCCCCACCCAGTTGTCTTCTCCTGTGTCCATTTTGCCGGGTGTTCTTATTTTGTCCGCTTCTATTGTTGTCAGTGGCATGGGAATCTGTCTGTCTTTTTGTTGTATCATCTTGCTGTGTCAGCTCTCCATGTGTGCTGCGCCATTCTTGGGCAAGCTGCGCTTTCTTTCACGCTGGGTGGCTCCCCTTGCGGGGCGCACTCCTTGCGTGTGGGGCTCCCCTACGCGGAAGACACCCCTGCGTGGCAGGGCACTCCTTGTGCGCATCAGCACTGCGCATGGGCCAGCTCCACACGGGTCAAGGAGGCCCGGGGTTTGAACCGCGGACCTCCCATGTGGTAGATGGACGCCCTCCACTAGGCCAAGTCCGCCTCTCTTTAAAAAGCACTTTTAACAGAAGTTTTGAAATTACAAAGCGATCATACATGTGTGTAGAATTCCCATGCACCACCCCTTTACCAACACACCACACCATTGTGGTACATTTGTTGCAGATTACAAAATAATATCATCAGACTGTGACTACTAACTATGGTCCATAGCATACATTTGGCATATTTTTTCCATATTCCATTATTATTATTTTTTAATAAATTTTGATACATATTAATAAAGCATAGAATTCATCCAAAGTGTATAATCACATAGTTGTGCATGCATCACTTCAATAATTATTAGAGCATTTTCATTATTTCGGTAATAATGATAAGAAACAAACAAAATTTTTCACCTCTCAATCTTTTTATTTCCCCTGCTGTACATAGCTACTGTTTCTGGCTGTTTTTGCACAATTATTTATTAAGCCATTTTATTGAGATATATTCACATACCGTATGATCTGTCCAAAGTATATAATCAGTGCCTTTTAATATAATCACAATGGTGTGCATTTATCACCACAAAAAAGTTTTAGAACCATCTCATTACTCAAAAAAGAAAAACTCCATACTACTTAGCATGCCTTCCCTGTCCTACATAACCACTAATTTAATTTCATCTTTCTAAATTGATTTGTATTTGCATTTTCTATAAATGGAATCATATAGTATATTACTCAATACATTTTAAATCATAGTAACACAGTCATACAGTATTTGTCCTTTTGTGTCTGGCTTGCTTCACTCAATGTCCTTCAGGTTCATTCATATTGTCATATGCTCTCTGACTTCATTTCTTCTTACCGCTGCTTAATATTCCATCATGTGAATACACCAATTTATCCGTTTATTGGTTGATGGACACTGGGTTGTTTCCAGCTTATGGCGATTGTGAATAACACCGCTGTGAACATCCGTGTGCGGATGTCCCTGCTCTCAGTTCTTCTGGGTATATGCCCAGTAGTAATATTGCAGGGTCACATGACAAATCTATATTCAGCTTCTTTAGGAATTGCCAAACAGTCCTCCACAGTGGCTCTACCATTCTTCATTTCCACCAACAGTCAATAAGTGTTCCTACTCTCTCCACATCCTTTCCAACACTTGTAGTTCTCTGTCTTTTTAATAGTGGCCATTCTGATAGGTTTGAAATCACATCTCATTGTAGTTTTGATTTACATTTCTATAATCATTAGTAATGTTGAACATTTTTTGTGTTTTTTTGCCATTTGTATTTCTTTTTTGTATAAATGTCTGTTCAAGTCTGATGCCCATTTTTTAATTGGGTCATTTGTCTTTTTATTGTTGAGTTTTAAAATCTCATTATATATCATGGATATTAATTAAACTTTATTGGACATGTGATTTCCAAACATTTTCTCCCATTGACTTGGCTCGGTTTACCCTTTTGACAAAGTCCTGTGAAGTGCAAAAGTGTTTAATTTTGAGGAGGTCCCATTTATCTACTCTTTTCTTGCACATGCTTTGGGAGTAAAGTCCAAGAAACCACCACCTACCACAAGGTCTTGATATTTCTCTACATTTTATTCTAGTAGTTTCATGATCCTGGTTTTTATATTTAGATCATTGATCGGTTTTGAGTTGATTCTTGTATAAGGAATGAGATAGGACCCTCTTTCTTTCTTTTGGCTATAGATATCCATTTCTCCCAGCACTATTTGTTGAAGAGACTGTTTCATCCCATTAACATGGACTTTGTAGGTTTCTCAAAATCCAGTTGGCTGTAGAGAGGAGGGTTTATTTTTTGACTCTCAGTTCCATTCCACTGATAGATTTGTCTGTCTTTATGCCAGTACCATACTGTTTTGTTGTTGTTGTTGTTGTTGTTTTTGTCTCATTTCCAACCCCCCTGCCAATGGCTCCCTTGTCTACTCATTTTTGCTTGTTGTTTGTACTCATTGTCTGCCCCTCATTTGTTTGTATTTAGGGGGCATCAGGAACTGAACCCAGGACCTCCAGTTGGGAGGCGGGCGTTCAACTGCTTGAGCCACATCCGCTCCCCCATCATGCTGTTTTGACCACTGTAGCTTTGTAATATGTTTCAAGGTCAGGCAGTGAAATTCCTCCCGTGTCACTCTTCTTTTTCAGAAAGCTTTTGTCTATTCAGGTGCACTTTCCCTTCCAAAGAAATTTGGTAACTGCCTTCTCTGTAAAGTAGGCTGTTGGAATTTTGATTGGTATTGCATTGAATCTATAAATCAGTTTGGGTAGGATTGACATCTTCACAATATTTTGTCTTCTGATCCATGAACACAGGTGTCTTTCCATTTGTTAAGGTCCTCATTGATGTCTTTTAGCGTTGTTTTGTAGTTTTCTGCATATAAGTACTGTACTTCTTTGGTTAAATTGATTCCTAGGTATTTGAGTCTTTCTGTTGGTATTATAAAAGGAATTTCCCCCCTGATTTCCTCCTCAGATTGTTCAGTACTAGTGTACAAAAATATTACTGATTTTTGCATGTTGATCTTTTATCCTGCGATTTTGCTGAACTCATTTATTAGCTGAAGTAGCTTGGTTGTAGACATTTCAGAATTTTCTATATATAGGATCATATTATCCACAAATAGAGTTTTATTTCCTCTTTTCTTATTTGGATGCCTTTAATTTTTTTTTTCCCTTGTTTAATTGCCCTAAATAGAACTTCTAGTACAATGTTGAAAGCAGTGGTGACAGTGGGCATCCTTAGAGGGAAAGCTTTCGGTCTTTCCCCATGGAATTCGATGTTGGCTGTAGGTTTTTCATATATGCCTTTTATCACACTGTGGAATTTTCCTTCTACTCTTGTATTTCCTTTTTTTTTTTTAAGGTGTATTTTTTATTTCTCTTCCCTTCCCTTCCCTCCCTCACCAGTTGTCTGCTCTCTGTGTCCATTCGCTGTGTATTCTTCTGTGACCACTTCTGTCCTCATCAGCGGCACCAGGAATCTGTGTTTCTTTTTTTTGTTGTGTCATCTTGTTGTGTCAGCTCTCCGTGTGTGTGGTGCCATTCTTGGGCTGTCTGCACTTTCTTCCGCGCTGGGCGGCTCTCCTTACAGGGCACACTCCTTGCGCGTGGAGCTCCCCTCTGCAGCGGACACCCCTGTGCGGCACAGCACTCCCTGCGTACATCAGCACTGTGCGTGGGCCAGCTCCACACCAGTCAGAGAGGCCCAGGGTTTGAACCGCAGACCTCCCATGTGGTAGGCGGATGCTCTGTCCATTAGGCCAAGTCCACTTCCTATACTCCTGTATTTTGAAGAGTTATGGTAGACTGGAGCCCAACTAATTGAGCCACAGCCACTTTCCCCTCTTACCCTTTCCCCTCTTACCCTTTTTTTTTCTGGGGTCAGTTGTAACTTTCCCCTTTCCACTTCGATTGTATTTATTTGCATCTTCTCTCTTTTTTTCTTTGTTAGTCTACTAGGGGTTTGCCAATTTTATTGATCGTCTCAAACAAGCAGCTTATGGTTTTGTTGATTTTTCTCTCTTTTTTTTGTTCTCTATTTAGTTTATTTCTGCTCTAATCTTTATTATTTTTTTCCTCCTGCTTGCTTTGGTATTTGTTTCCAGTTCTTTTTCTAGTTTTTCCAGTTCAGCTAAATCTTTGATTTTAGCTCTTTCTTCTATTTTAATATAGGTGTTTTTAGGGTTATAAATTTCCCTCAAGACTGCCTTCACTGTATACCACAACTTTTGATCAGTTGTGTTCTCATTTTCATTTGTCTCAATATATTTGCTGATTTCATTTGCAATTTCTTCTTTGACCCACTGATTATTTAGGAGTGTGTCATTTAGCTTCTACACATTTGCCAATTTACTTCTTTCCTGTTTGTTACTGATTTCCAGTTTTATTCTGTTATGATCTGAGAAGGTATTTGGTATAACTTCAGTCTTTTTATATTTATTGAGAGCTGCATTGTGCCCTAACTTGTGGTCTATCCTGGAGAAAAATCCATGGGCACTTGAGAAGAATGTATAACTACTGAATTTGAATGCAACATTCTATATATGTGTTAGATCTAACTTGTTTATCATATTGTTCAAGTTCTCTGTTTCCTTGTTGGTCTTCTGTCTAGTTGTTCTGGCTAATGATGTGGGTGGAGTATTGAAGTCTCCAGTGATTATTGTAGGGATGTCTATTTCTCCCTTCGCTTTTCCCAGAGTTTGCCTCATGTATTTTTATGCATCTTGGCAAGGTACATAGATATTTATGACTGTTATATCTTCCTGATGGATTGTCCCTTTATTAATATGTAATGGTCTTTTGTATCTCATAACTTTTTTGTATTTAAGTCTTTTTTCTGTTAGTAGTATAGCTACCCCTTTTCTTTTTTGGTTACTATTTGCTTGTATCTTTTTCCAACCTTGTGCTTTCAGCTGTTTTGTATCCCTGGATCTAAAGTGAGGTTTTTGTTTGTTTTGTTTTTTAATTTTTTAAATATTTATTTTATTTACCACCACCCCCACCCCCCACCCCCATTGTCTGCTCTCTGTGTCCATTCACTATGTGTTCTTCTGCATCTGCTTGAATTATCAGGTGGCACTGGGAAACTGTATCTCTTTTTTTGTTGCATCATCTTGCTGGGTCAGCTCTCTGTGTGTGCGGCACCACTCCTGGGCAGGCTGCGCTTTTTTCACACAGGGCAGCTCTCCTTGCAGGGTGCACTCCTTGCACATGGACAACCCTATGCAGGGGCGCCCCCTGGCACTCCTTGCTCATGGCAGCACTGCGCATGGGTCGGCTCACCACACAGATCAGGAGGCCCTGGGGATCAAACCCTGGGCCCTCTATATGGTAGGCGGATGCTCTATCAGTTGAGCCACATCCACTTCCCAAAAGTGAGTTTTTTGTAAACAGCATATGGATGGCTTTATGTTTTTTTATCCATTCCGTTAGTTTGTATCTTTTGATTGGGGAGTTTCATCTATTCACATTCAACGATATTACTGTAAATGCATTATTTACTTGTGCCATTTTATTCTTTGGTTTTCATATGTCATATCTTATTATCTTGTTTTTCTGTTTTTTTACTCTTTTAATTATCCTTTCTGCTATTCTTTCTTCTGTACTCTCCTCCAAGCCTCTCTCTCTCTTGCTTTTTCTTTCAGGCTCTAAAGCTTCCTTTAATATTTCCTGCAAAGGTGGATTCTTTTTTACAAACTTTTCTTAGTTTCTGTTTGTTTGTGAATACCATATGAAGGCCAATTTTGCTGGATAAAGAATTCTCAGCTGGCATTCCTCTTTCAGTATCCTAATTATATCATACCTCTGTTTTCTCGCCTCCATGGTTTCTGAAGAGAAATCTGTGCTAGGTCTAACTGGGTGTCCCTGGTATTTGATGGATTGCTTCTCCCTTGTTGTTCTCAGAATTTTTTCTTTATCTCTAACTTTGACATTCTGAGTAGTATGTCTTAGAGTAGGTCTGTTCATAATTTATTCTGATTGGGTACACTGTGCTTCTTTGACATGTAAATTCATTCTTTCATGAGAGTTGGGAAATTTTCAGCTGTTATTTCCTCACATACTCTTTCTGCTCTTCTTCCCTTCTTTTCTCCTTCTGGAACTCCCATGACATGTGTGTCTTTGCATTTTGTCATTCAATCCCGGAGCCCCTGCTCAATTTTTTCCATTCTTTTCTCTCTGTAATTTCAGCTGCTCTGGTATCACTTGTTCTTTCTTCTATCATTTCAACTCTGCTGCTATATGCCTCTAATGTGTGGGGGGTTTTTTAAATTAATTTATTGAAGTATATCATACATAAACATACATAGTAAGTGTATAATAATAGTTGTGAACTTACAAAACAAACATATATAACATCACACAGAATTCTCATAACTCACCCTACCACTAATAACTTGCATTATTGTTAAACCTTTTTAACAAATGATTAGAGTATTGTCAAAATATTACTAGTAACCAAAGTACTTTCCCCCTAACCAACCCTATTATTATTATCTTTATATAATTTATATATGAACATACATAAACAATTAAGTGTATAGTAAAAGTTGTGAACTTACAAAGCAAATCTGCATAACATCATACCGGGGTCGCATATATCAACCCTCCAACACTTTGCATTGCCATGAGACATTTGTTACAAATTATGAAAGAATATTGTTAAATTCTTACTACTAATCATGGTCTTTTTCTTACATTGATGTGTTTCCCCCCAACCTACCCTATTATTATTTTTTTAATGTTTTTTATGACAGAAGTTGTAAACTTATAAAATAATCATGTTCATGTGCAGAATTACCAGACAACACCCTTCTATCAACACACCACACTGTGGTGAAACATTTGCTACAGATAAGATAATATCATCTGATTGTTACCTTGTCCATAGTGTACATTTGGCTCATATTTTCCATACTGCCTCATTATCAACACAACGCATCTTTAGCATAGATGCAAGAATGTTATTACTGCTAACCACAGTCCATAGGTCACTCCAGCTGTATTTTTCCCATGCTTCTCCACATTCCCAACACCCTGCACTAGTGATGTACATTTGCTTTAGCTCACAAAGGACACTTGCATCTGTACCGTCGACCACAATTCTCATTCACCTCTTGGTTTGCTGTGCTATCCAGTTCCTAGATTGTTCCCTGGCATTCTGTCAGTTGGCATTTATATACCTAGACTACCATTTTCAGCCACATCCCCATTTATAAACTAGCTGTTACTCACTATGTGTTACCATCCACTCTACACATTTCCACATTTTTGCACTAAAGGTAATGAAAACTTATACATACATTAAACATCAGTAGTCTGTCTCAGTCCTTCTCTTATCTCCTTTAATAATCCACCACCTACCACCAGGTCTTGAAGATATTTTCCTACAATTTCATCTACAAGTTTTATGGTTCTTTTATTTTTAGGTTTTTTTATCCATTTTGAGTTAATTTTTGGATAAGGTGTGAGATAGGGGTCCTCTTTCCTTCTTTCAGCTATAGATATCCAGTTCTTTCAGCAACATTTATTGAATGGACTGTTCTGCCTGAGCTATGTGGGTTTGACAGGCTAGTCAAAAATCACTTGACCATACATGTGAGGGTCTGTTTCTGAACCATCAGTTTGGTTCCATTGGTCTATGGGTCTGTCTTTATGCCAGTACCATGCTGCTTTTACCACTATAGCTGTGTAATATGATTTAAAGTCCAGAGATGAGGGTTCACTTTTCCTTTTTATGACGTTTCTGGCTATTCAGTACCCCTTACCCTTCCAAATAAATTTGATGATCTTGTTATCAATTTTTTTTTTTAAGCTGGTGGAATTCTTATTGGGATTGCATTGAATCTGTATATCAGTTTGAATAGAATTGACATCTTAATGCTGTTTATTCTTCCAATCCATGAGCATTCATGGAATGTTCTTCCAGTTATTTAGGCCTTTTTTGATTTCTTTTAACATTGAGTTGTGGTTTTCTGAATACAAGTACCTTACATCGTTGGTTAAGTTTATTCCTGACTATTTGAGTTTTATCCGTCATGTTTTATTTTCACCACTCTTTTGACACTTTGTTACTTTTATTGATATAATCTTCATTTCTAGTCTCTCTTCCATGACCCTCCTGTCATTTCTTTTCAGGCTCTAACACACCCTTTAGTATTTCCTGAAAATCTGGTCTCTTGCTTAGAAATTCTCTCAGTGTCTGTTTATCTGTGAATATTTTATTTTATTTTATTTTTTTTAAAGTTTTTTTTTTTTTAAGATTTTATTTATTTATTTATTTATTTATTTATTTATTTATTTATTTAATTCCCCCTCCTCCCCCAGTTGTCTGTTCTCGGTGTCTATTTTGCTGCGTCTTGTTTCTTTGTCCGCTTCTGTTGTTGTCAGCGGCAGGGGAAGTGCGGGCGGCGCCATTCCTGGGTAGGCTGCACTTTCTTTTCACGCTGGGCGGCTTTCCTCACGGGCGCACTCCTTGTGCGTGGGGCTCCCCCACGCGGGGGACACCCTTGCGTGGCGCGGCACTCCTTGCACACATCAGCACTGCGCATGGCCAGCTCCACACAGAGTCAAGGAGGCCCGGGGTTTGAACCGCGGACCTCCCATATGGTAGACGGACACCCTAACCACTGGGCCAAAGTCCGTTTCCCTATCTGTGAATATTTTAATCTCGCCCTCATTTTTGAAAGACAATCTTGCTGGATTTAAGATCCTTGGCTGGAAGTTTTTCTTTTGTAGTATCTTAAATATATCAGACCACTGTCTTCTTGCCTCCATGGTTTCTGGTGAGAAATCAGCCCTTAATCTTATTGAGTATCCCTTATATGTTATGCATTGCTTTTCTCTTGCTGTTCTCAGAATTCTCTCTTTCTCTTTGGCATTTGACTTTCTGATGAGTATATGTCTTAGAGTTGGTCAATTCAGATTTTTTTGGATGGGAGTACATTGTGCTTCTTGGACATGGATATCTATGTCCTTCAATAAAGTTGGGAAATTTTCTGCCATTATTTCTTCAAATATTCCTTCTGCTCCTTTTCCCTTCTCTTCTCCTTCTGGGACACCCATGACATGTATGTTTGCACACCTTTTGCTGTCAATTAGTTTCCTGAGACCTTGTTCAATTTTTTCCATTCTGTTCTTTATCTGCTCTTTTGTATGTTCACTTTCAGAGGCCATTTCTTCAAGCTTGCCAGTCCTTTCTTCTGCTTCCTCAAGCCTGTCATTATGATTCCAGTGTTGTTTTTATTTCATTTATTGCACCTTTCATTCCCATAAGATCTGCTGTTTTTCTGTGTATGCTTTCAAATTCTTTGTGCTCATCCAGTGTCTTCTTAATACCCTTAATCTCTGCAGCCATCTCATTCAATTTATTAAGGAGATTTGTTTGAACATCTTTGATTAGTAGTCTCAACTCCTTTCTGTCATCTGGATGTTTATCTTATGCCTTTAACTGGGTCATATCGTCCTGTTTCTTGGTGTGGGTTGTAATTCTTTGTTGGTGTCTTGGCATCTGGCTTACTAGAGTATTTATTCTGGGTGCTTTTTCTCTTTGGTTTAGGGCTTCCTGCCCTTTCTCCCTTGCTGGTTGTGCAGTCAGAGCCAAGGTTGTAATTAGTGCTATAGCTGTGGAGGCTCAAGCTGCCCTCACTGCGCCAGGGACCAATGAAGCTTCTTACAACTTTCTCCTTTGCCAGGGGTGGGGATAGAGTCACAGCTGTGTGGAATAATCCAAGTTGTGCAGGCCTAGACTGTAGTTGCCCAGAGAGACTGATGAAGCTTCACACCCCTTTCTCCCCTGCCTGGGGTGGGGATAGAGCTGCAGGTGTGGGCAGCAATCTATGTAGTGCACATCCAAGACGACCGCAGTTGCCCCAGTAGACTTCTGATTTCAGTCTGTGCCATCCAAAGATACCTGCAGCTACCTGGATAGGCTGGTGCAGGGCTCCTCAGCCTCCTCCCTGCCAGAGGCGGGCCTGAAGCCTGGTCTAGGGCTGCAGGCCGATCTAGGGGAAAGAAACCAGTTCATACCATCACTGTGATTTTTGGTCCTGGCTTCCCCTCAGACTGGGGGTGGAGTCAAAATGGCAGCTGCCAGCTTCTTTCTGATTTGGACAGATTCACACCCCAGCTCTTCCCGGGGTTATACCTTAGCCAGTCGAGTCTACCAGTCAGTAGCCGAAATCAGCAGTCAACCATCTTCTCCTCCCATTTTTGAGAAATGGAGCTTCCAATTTCAGCCACAGAATAGCTCCTGGGGCAGCTCATGCCACCAGAGTAGTGCAATCACCAGCCTCGGTAATTTCCTGGAGAGGCTGGCACAGGTTCCCCAAGCTCCCTCTTAGCTGGAGGAGGGCCTGAAGCCTAGAATAGAGCTGCAATCTGACCTGGATGGAAAGAAACCAGTCCCTACAAGCACTGTGGTTTTCTGCCCGACCCGCTTCCCCTTGTGCCAGGCACGGAGTTAAGATGACAGCTCCCAGCCTCTTTGACGTGGACAGGCTCAAACTTAAGCTGTTCTCAGGATTATACTTCAGCCCACTGAATTTACTTATCAGTAGCTCAAGTTGGTGCCCAACCATCTCTTCCTCCCTGGTTTTTGGGAAGTGTAGCTTCCATTCCAGCCGCGGAACATCTCCCAAGGTGACTTGTGCCTCCAGTGGAGGATGGACACTGACCTCCAGGGCGTGGAGCCTCTACTTAGGAGTCTTCTCTGCAGATGGGCAGCCTCCTCCTTCCATTTCTTTAGGGATGTGGCAAGATGCCCTTCTGGTCTCCTGGGGCCCCCAGACAGGTGGTTCAGCAGCTCCAGAGAGCGCTGGGTGTTTACTAACTGCCCTGCAGCGGGAGCTGACTCTAGCAGCTCCCTACTCCACCACCATCTTGCTGGTTATCTTCTAATGTGTTTTTTATCTCACCTGTCGTGTCTTTCATTCCCATGAGCTCTGTTACTTTTCTATTCAGGTTTTCAAATTATTCTTTGTGCTTGCTCAACATCTTCTTAATGTCATTTATCCCTTGAGCCCATATTGTCTTTTAGCTCTTTAATTTGGTTTTGGAAATTTGTTGTATCTTGGTAATTAGTTCTCTCAAATCCTGCGTCTCTTCTGGGGCTTTGATATATACCTTCTTGGCCATTTCTTCCATTTTCTTACTATTACTTGTAATTTTTTTCTTGTTGATGTCTAGATATCCGATTAGGATGGTAGTTTACTCAGATCCTCAATTTCTCTCTTTCATAGGGATTTAGTGGCAGGAGGCTATGTGTGGCTGCTCCTCTTTGATTCTTGGTTCAACCTGGGTCTTTAGGATTGTCCTGCTGGTTGCTCAAAACTGGGCTCTAACCTAGTAATGAGTTGCAGACCCGCTTCCCAGGGCCTTGGGTAAGGAGGCTATCAAGGCCGGAAAAAGCCTGTTCTGCTCATTTTTAATTTTCTCACGTGCACTTCCATGGTCTACCAGCAGGTGGCGATCTTCAACAGCCGTCTCTGTTGAATGCTTGGTCAGAGTGTATTTGCCGCAGCAGGGACCACTTGATAGAGCTTCCTGGAGGCTAAGAGCCTTGTGATTCAAATTTTCTCAGAGGCCATTTTCCAGCCTACACCGGCAGCCCCCTTCCTTTTGCCCGGTAGGAAATCATTCCACCCGCCTCTGTCCTCAACAGTCAGTCCCATTTGATAGAGGGAGATGGTGTCCAGTCTCTTCAGCCCTGGCCAGCTCCAAGGCAAACAGTGGCACGTCCCACCCATCCTGGACAGGCTCCTGGGACACAGCAGGCCAAATCTGTGGGTCAAAAACTGAGTCACCTTTAGGCTGTGTCCCTCTCTCTCCCCTTTCCTGGAAGGTGGGTCCCTGGTCTCCCCTTTGTCTATAGCCACCTGCACTGAAGCCTGAGAATTCAGAAGCGTCTGTAGTATAGGATTCCAGCAGTAGCAGCTGCCATTTTTAACCCACAGTTTGGCCATCGTGATTCTTTTCCTTTGTCCCTCTCTCCTCTAGGTAGTGTCCAGCCTTCCTCTGGTGTCCTGAACCCTAGAAGAGTTGTTTCCAAGCCATTTCTGCCTGTCTTCTAGGTATTTTTCTGGGAGAGAATAGAGTCCTATGTCTTTCCAGTCCACCATCTTCCAGAAGTCCCCATTACCCTGTTATTAACACAGTGCATCTTTGCATTGATACAGTATTGCTGTTGACTGCAGTCCATAGGTTACATTAGTTGTATTTTTCCCATGCTTCTCCACGTTCCCACCATCCTAGAATAGTGACCTATATCCTTTCTAGTCCACAGAAGGACAGTCTTGCATTTCCACTATTAACCACTATTCTCATCCACCTCTGGGTTCACTGTGTTATTCATTCCGTAGATTATCTTGTAGCTTTCTTTCAGTTGACATTTGTATCCCTCAACTACCCTTTTCAGCTATAATCCCATTTATTTATTTATTTTTAAGTCCTATTCATTGATATGTCTTTTTTAAGATTTATTTATTTCTTTCCCCTCCCCAACCCCCCCCCCCCATTGTCTGCTCTCTGTGTCCATTCACTGTGTGTTCTTCTGCATCTGCTTGCATTCTTGGTGGCACCAGAAAATTGCGTCTCTTTTTGTTGCGTCATCTTGCTGCATCAGCTCTTAATGTGTGCATGCGGCACTACTCCTGGGCTGACTGCACTTTTTTTTTCACACCGGGTGGCTCTCCTTGCAGGGTGCACTCCTTGCATGTGGGGCTCCCCTATGCGGGGGCGCCCCTGCGTGTCACAGCACTCCTTGCGTGCGGCAGCACTGCATATGGGCCAACTTACCACAAGGGTCAGGAGGCCTTGGGTATCGAACCTTAGACCCTCCATATGATAGACGGATGCTCTATCAGTTTAGCCTTGTCTGCTTCCCTATAATCCCATATATAAACCAGTTGCTACTCACTATAATATGTTACCATCAACTATCCATTTCCAGACTTTTACAGTCAAGTTATTTAAAACTTCTGCATTCATTAAGCATCAGTTCTCCTTCGCTGCTCCCCTGTTATCTCCTAATAACCTGTATTCTAGGTTTTAACTCCATGCATTTATTCTTCATATCAGTTCATATTAGTGAGACCATGCCATATTTGTCCTTTTGTGTCTGGCTTATTTCACTTGGCATAATGTCTTCAAGGTTCATCCATGTTGTCATATTTGTCTCAATTTCATTTCTTCTTACTGCAGCATAGTACTCCATTGTATGTATATACCACATTTTGTTTGTCCATTCAGTGGTTGATAGACACTTGGGTCGTTTCCATCTTTTGGCAATTATGAATAACGCTGCTATGAGCATTGGTGTGCAAATGTCTGTTTGTGTCAGTTTTCGGTTCTTCTGAATATATTCCTAGTAGAGGAATTGCTGGATCATACAGCAGTTCTATATTTAGCTTCCTGAGGAACTGCCAAACATCTTCCACAGAGGCTGCACCGTTTTAAAATCCTACCAACAGTGAAGGAGTGTTCCTATTTCTTCACATCCTCTCCAGCACTTACTGTTTTCTGTTTTTTTAATAATGGCTATTATATGCAGTATGAAATGATATCTCATTGTGGTTGGTTTTGTTTTGTTTTTTTTAAGATTTATTTTATTTATGTCCCCTATACCCCCTCTTGTTGTGTCTCTCATTGTGTCTCTTCACTGCATCAGCTCGCCATGCCAGCCCCTCATGTCAGCTCACTGTCTTGCTTGTCTTCCATAGGAGGCACCAGAAACCGACCCGGGACCTCCCATGTGGTAGGCGGGCACTGAGGCATAGCTGCTTCCTTCATTGTTGTTTTGATTTACATTTCCCTAATAGCTAGTGATATGAAACATTATTTTCATGTGCTTTTTGGCCATTTATATTCCTCTTTGGGGAAATGTCTAAGTCTTTTGCCTATTTTGTAAGTTGGATTGCCTGCTCTTCTATTGTTAAGATGTATGATCTCTTTATATAGAATGGAAATCAAACCCTTATCAGATAATGATTTCCAAATATTTTCTCCCACTGAGTGGGCTTCCTTTTCACCTGCTTGATGAAGTCCTTTGTATCACAAAAGTGTTTTAGGTTCGAGGAGGTCCCATTTATCAGTGTTCTCTTTTGTTGCTTGTGCTTTTGATGTAAGGTTTATTAATCTACCACCTACCACCAGGTCTGTTTCGTTTGTTTTTTTTAAACCAAGTTTATTGATAAATATTAATAAAGCATACAGTTACTCCAAAGTGTGCAATCAATGGAATTTGGTATAATCACATAGTTCTGTGTTTATCACTGCAGTCATTATTAGAACATTTTCATTACTTCAATAATGACGATGATGAACAAGCACCAGACAAACAAAAAAGAAAATTCTTTACTTTCAATATCACAGGTCTTGAGGATGATTTCCAATATACTCTTCTATGAGCTTTATGGTTCTAGCTTTTATATTTAGGTCTTTGATCCACTTTGAGTTAATTATTGTATACGGTATGAAGTAGGGGTCCTCTTTCTTTCTTTTGGATATGGATATCCATTTCTCCCAGCACCATTTGTTGAATGGACTGTCTGTCCCAGCTGGTTGGGTTTCACAACCTTGTCCAAAATCTCTTGGCTTTAGATGTGAGGGTATGTTTCTGAATAATCATTTCAGTTCTGTTGGTCAATCTGTCTGTCTTTATGCCAGTTCAGATTCAACTTTTTATTCATATTCTGAATCCTGCATTTTTCTGACTTGGAGAAATTTCCTACTACCGTAATTGTTTATTCAAGCATGGTGTGATACTGTTCTATCTTATTATTTCAGAGGAGAGGAAGATGATTCCTTGGCTATTAAACCACCCCAACAAATGTCTCGGAAAGAAAAAGCTCATCACAGGAAAGACGAGAAGAGAAAAGAGAAACGTAGGCATCGTAGTCATTCAGCAGAAGGGGGTACAGAAGTCTTTGTTTTCTTATATATCATGTTCAAGTCTGGTTTGTTTCCTTTTTCGTAATCCACTGCCTTCTCCGGAGCACAATTGAAAGAAAAGAGAAAGAAAACTTCTTAGCTAAAAGCAAACTTAATTGTAGATTATTCTAAATAGTTGTTTCATTTTCCTTCTGATGTTTTCTTCCTCCTACCCCTCACCCCTCTCCTCTCCCTTCTTTCTTTGTTACCCATTACGTTGTTTTAGGGTGGTTTGTTTACATATAATTATCTCAGTTCACAAAGTATTAGGGAAAAACACACCCTTCAATGATAAATTGCTTTAACTGAAAAATGGGTGTTTAGTCAAGTCAGAATAATGAGTTTGGTTTTTTATTTTCTTTGGTTTTTTGTTTTCTTTTTCCTTTTTAAAAAAATTATTTATTTTCAACTGCAGTATATAAAAAGTCATTTTATCCATTTTAAGAGGACAATTCTTTGGTATTAAATGCATTGACAATACTGTGTAACTTTTCATCACTGTGTATTTCCAGATTCTTTTCATCACCGTAAACAAAATCTCAGGCTCATTCAGCAGAATTCCCCATTCCTCCTCCCACTACCCCTAGTAACCACGATTCTACTTTCTGTCTTTATGAATTTGCTTATTCTAAGTATTTCCTATCAGAGAAATCATACAATGTATGTCCTTTTGTGTCTGGCTTACTTCAGTCAACACGATGCCTTTACGGCTCATCTGTGTTGTAGGATACACCAGCATCGTGCCAAATCGTGCCCCATCGTACAGCTGCACATTTTATCTGTTTGTTGATGAACATTTGGTTGTTTCCACTTTTTGACTATTGTGAATAATGCCACAGTGAACACTGGTGTACAAATACCTGTTTGAATCCCTGCTTTCAGTTCTTTGCGGTATGTAACCACGGGTGAAATTGCTGGGCCATATGGTAATTCTCTGTTTAAAATTCTGAGGAATTACCAAACTGTTCGACAGCAGCTGCACCATCTTATATTGCCACCAATAATATACTTCACTAAATCTTCACCAACACACATTATTCCTCGCTTGCCTTTTTTAAAAATAGCCATCGTAGTGGGTGTGTTGGTGCTGCCGATATTATGAGCTTCTTTAGGATATTAGAACTGGGGAAATGACCCAAGGGCCCGACTTAAACCTCATTGTTATTAATGCAATTAATTAACAATGTTGTTTTTGTTTTTGTTCTCCTTAAAGAAGTTTATAGAACAATCATGCATAAAGTACAGAGTTTCCATATCCCACCCTATTAACACCTTGCATTAGTGTGGTACATTTGTTGCAATTAATGAAAGAACATTTTATAATTGTAATATTAACTATAGTCCATCATTTACAATAGGTTTTACTGTGTCATGTAATTCAGTGCTGTTAATTACGTTGTTATATAACTCCACTTCTTACAGGCGCAAAAATGCAAATTATAAAAAGCTAACTATAAATTGATGGTTTTGGATAGATAACAAGTTTTTATAACATGATGTAGAGGCCTATTAAAAGGAGCAAAGTTTTATTCTGTATTCTAAATATGAAATGTGTTTGTCATAGGTTATTAAGTACAGAATAGTGAAAAGAGAAGGTGAAAATCACAATTCCAGGATTCAGTGATAAGCATATTGTAATTTTTCTTTTTTTTTTAATTGGAGGCTTAATGCCATAGTTTTACATCTTGGATTTTTTAAATCTAACATAAAATCATAATTATTTCTCCAAGTCATTAAAATATTCCTTTTCTTCTTGACTGGGTATTTTCAAATTAAGCTTTTTGGAAGGTAGGTTTCTTTCCATGACACTTATTCTTTCTAATTAGGGAAGCATGCTAGAGTGAAAGAAAAAGAAAGAGAACATGAGCGCCGGAAACGTCATCGAGAAGAACAAGATAAAGCTCGCCGGGAATGGGAAAGACAGAAGAGGAGGGAGATGGCAAGAGAGCATTCCAGGAGAGAGAGGTGAGAGGGTGTGGTTGTTAAGTTGCTGCACCAGCCACTGGTGTGGCCAGCGTCCCGTCAGAGGAATGCAGGGTGCTCAGGTTGACCAGGGTGCCGCTGAGCCTAGCACTAAAGGCACAGTAGACACTGGGCGGTGCTAAGCAAAAGAATTCTCCTGAAGGAAGTGAGTTTTTATTGCATCTTTTTTTTTTTAAGATTTATTTTTATTTATTTCTCTTCCCTCCCCCATTGTCTGCTCTCTGTGTCCATTCACTTGTGTTCTTCTGTGACTGCTTCTCTCATCAGCTACACCGGGAATCTGCGTTTCTCTTTTTTGTTGTGTCATCTTGTTGTGTCAACTCTCCGTCTGTGTGGCATCATTCCTGGGCAGGCTGCACTTTCTTTCGCGCTGGGCGGCTCTCCTTACGGGGTGCACTCCTTGCGCTGGGCTCCCCTATGCAGGGGACACCCTTGCGTGGCTGGGCACTCCTTGCGCGCATCAGCACTGCACATGGGCCAGCTCCACACGGGTCAAGGAGGCCCGGGGTTTGAACCGCGGACTTCCCATGTGGTAGGCAGACGCCCTAACCACTGGGCCAAGTCTGCTTCCCTTTTATTGCATCTTGAAGACAGAAATGGGTGTGAATTGAGGGGAGAGAGACTAGCAGAGGAACGGGAAAACTGTCGACTCCCTCCAGTTGGAGGCTCACAGCTATGGTCAGGATCCCAGCTTGGTGCCAGAAACATATCCTCAGTGAGTGGAGTGGGCCTTGGGAAGGGCCGTTATAGGAAGGACTAGAGGCCTAGGTGGGAGTTCAGACGTCAGGAGCTGGAGGTAGAGGAAACACTTGTAATGAGATGAAAAGATAGGTGCAGTGGGGAGGGCCATCTTGCTCACCTATTAGCTGATCACGGTAAGGAGGAAGAGGGATTATAAATATCTCTGAGCTCGGGGCAAGTGTTGAGGGGCACGTTCCTGGAATTGTGAGTGGGGCCGTCTTAGGGAAGTCAGCCAAGCTAATGTGTATGAAAGTATGTAGCCATCTTAGGGAAGTCAGCCAAGCTAATGTGTATGAAAGTATGTAGCCGTCTTAGGGACAGTCAGCCAAGCTAATGTGTATGAAAGTATGTAGGCGCAGAACCAGCACTCAAGAAGAGTCTGGGGTTTTATACTCAGCAAATAGTTGTCGAGCACCTGTTCTGGGTAGTCAAGGCCAGGCGGACCAAGGAAATATTTTGCGTAGACACTGTTCCTCTCAAACAACAAGAAGGGAGATCCCAAAGGCCTTGATGTCATTTGGGGCAGCTCGCAGAGTAGAAGAGGGGCCAGGCTTTAGTCCCCAAGTGCCTCGTGTAAGCTCAGGTGCCAGGGAGTCAGGAGCTTGCCCCAGATCCCTCTGTGGCACTGGAAGAGGGCACCACAGCCTCAGGATGAGTGCTGGGACTGCCTCTTGGCGTCAAGGTCACTTCCAGAGAGAGGTTGTGAAGAAGCGCTGAGTAGTCACAAGCGCTCATTGTCAGGGCTGGGCAGCACAGGCATGGGAAGGAGGAGAGTGGCGCCCGTGCTCCTGACACGGGGGTGGCAGGAGCTAAGACCCCGGGGAAAGACCTGAGAGGAGCAGAGCTGTGGACGTATTTGAGTTGGCCGGCCAATTGGCCTATTGAATGCCTGTGGTTTGCCAAACTGTGTGCTAGACTTGGGGGTTCCTTGCTCAGTAACCAGGTGTCTCAGGCTAGAAGTGTGGGTTGGTAGGTGAAATGTGGCACCTACATATTGATGTCCTAGAAAGTGAGAGCATGAGAAGGAAGGACTGCTTAGGGTGAGTGAGATCAGCACTCCTCTCCCCAAAATCAACTATGAAGCCAGTCAGAATTGTTGCTTTGGAAATCAGCCAAAGGTACTCAATAATCTGAGAGCTCTTATACTCGAAAATTGCTGAACTGTGGGTAAGAACAGTGGGATCTGTGGAATTCTACCCTGGGACCTTGCTCTGCGTGGTCAGTGCAGGGTAGGCCGAGAACCAGCCGCTTTTCTGCTCCTGTCCAAGGGCTGGCTCAGTGTGGACTGGTGGGTGGCAACCTCCTTCAGCAGTGTGGTCAGTGGTTGTGACGATCTCAGAGGATGCTGAGGAGCGGGGCAGCCAGCAGGATTGCTCAGGCATGGCTGGTGACCGGCGAGTTCCTGGCGCAGGAGCAACAGAACCTGGCCAGCCCTGAGGGCACCCGTCAAAGGCCCAGCAGGAAGTGAAAACCGCGGCACACTCCACCAGCCTGAACGCTGCACTCCCCAGCTGCACACACAGCCAGTGGCTCGAGGGGCTTGAGCCCATACTCTGCCCAATATTGACTGACCGCGAAGCTACACAGACACAGTGGGGACCCCTGGGAAGCCCAAGTAAAACAGCACTGAGGAGAGATGACCGTGGCCACACCTCAGGTTTCACAGATGACGTTCAGGTAGGTTACTGAACAAAGAGCAGCGGTCTTCAGGGGAAAAGTGAGGATCCAGAGTTGTTCGGTTTTCAGTAAAAAGTTTTGAGACATGCAAAACAAATAACAACAAAAAACCACAAGAAAGTATGACCCATATTGAGGGGAAAAAAACAGTCAATAGAAACTGTCTGAGTGTTTCCAGATGTAGATTTAGCAGACAGATACTTGGAAACAGATATTATAAATATATTCAGTGAACCAAAGGAAACCATGTTTAAAGAATTAAAGGAAACGAGGATGACAGTGACTCATCAAATAGACAGTCTCTACAAAAAGGAATTATAAAAAAGAACCAAATGGGAATTCTAGAGTTGAACGATTCTGTGATTGAAGTGAATTCACTAGAACAACTCAAGAACAGATTCAAGGTAGCAGAAGAATGAATCAAGGAACTTGAAAATCGATTGATAGAAATTATCCCCACTGAAGAACAAAGAGAGAAGAGATTGAAGAAAAATTAATGGAGGCTTGGAGAACTGCGGGGACAATATCCAAAATCCCACATGCAATTGGAGCCCCATGAAGAGAAGAGAAAGGGGGGCAGAAAGGTGCTAAAAATTACCTCCCAAATTTCATGAGAACATTTATCTACATATCCAAGAAGCTCAGTGAACCCCAAATAGGATAAATGCTTAGATTTACACTAGACACAGCATAATTAAACTCTTGAAAGCCAAAGAGAAAATCTTGAAAGCAGCAAGAGAAAAATGATGCATTATTTAAGAGGGGAGATTCAGTGCTATTAATGGCTGGCTTCTCTTTAGAGTATCTAGAGGTCGGAAGGGAGCAGAATGAGATGGAACCTGCTGAAAGAAAAAATGTGAACCAGAAATTCTTTATCCAGCAAAACTGTTCTTCAAAAGTAGAAGGTAAACAAACATGTGATCCGTTGCCAGCAGATCTTCCTGTAAGGAAGATTAAGGGGAGATCTTCAGGCCGGATTGAAATGGCCCCAGATCCCAGGAAGAAAGACCAGAAATGGAAATGGTACATGTGGGTATAAACATTGGAGGCCTGAGGAGTGCTTTCCTTGCATCATTTAATTCCTACAAAAGACAAAATTGTATGAAACAATAATTACTGTAATACTGTAATGTTGAATGATCTGTAGCATATATAGATTGCACTAAGGAAAAGGGAGGGAATAGAGCTATATGTCGGACCAAAGCTATTCTGTTTTACTGGAATTAAGGTAGAAATTAATTAAGTTAAGACACATATTGCAATTCCTAGAGCAACCACTAAGAAAATAATAAAAAAGAGAAAAAAAAAAAGATAAATGACAGATAAAGAGGAACCAAGGGAAATATAAATCCAACCATATCTTTAATTACATTATCCCAGGAATCCAAGGATGGTTTACTAGGAGATAATTTATATAATGTTACATATTAATAGAATAAAGGGGAGGGAAGCGGATTTGGCTAAACTGATGGGAGGTCTGGGGTTCAAACCCAGGGCCTCCTGACCCGTGTGGAGCTGGCCCACATGCAGTGCTGATGCGTGCCATGCCACGCAGGGGTGTCCATTGCGTACGGGAGGCCCATATGCAAGGAGTGCACCCCACAAGGAGAGCCGCCCCGTGCAAAGAAAAGCGCAGCCTGCCCAGGGGTGGCACCACACACACAGAGAGCTGACCAGGCAAGATGATGCAACAGAAAGAGACACAGATTCCCAGTGCTGCTGATGAGAATGCAGATAGACACACAAGAATGTACAGCAAATGGACGTAGAGAGCAGACGATGGGGGGGGAGATATGAAATAAATCTTTAATAAAAAAAAGAAAGGGGGAAAAAACCCCATCATCTCATTAGAAACAGGAAAAGCATACCATAAAATCCAAAATTCATCATGATAAAACCTTTCACCAAGCTGGTGGCCTTGTCAGTGGCTTTGCTGTGGTTTCCTAGCTGCTGAAGAAACCCGTCGGGTGGACTGGCCTAGCAGCAGGAGCTCCTGGCTCTCCGCTTCAGACGCTGGAAGGCATCTCCCTCCTGGGGTGTCTTGTGGCTGGCGGTCCTGGGGGTGCCTAGCATTTCCACCCCACAGCAGTACACAGAGCGGTGTCTTCTCCTCCGGCCTTTGTGCTCCTTGCCACAGCTCCTCTCCCGCCTCTGGTTAAGGCCTCCAGGAATAGGATTCAAGCCTCCCGATGCAGCTGGCCACACCTTCCCTGACCCATCAGAGGGGCCTTCCTGTTTTTGGGAGGTATGTAACTCTTAGCCATCCACATCTACCAAAAACATCCACATTAACATAGTAATGGTGACAGACTAACTGCTTTCTCCCTAAATCAAGAACAGTTCAAGGATGCCCACTGACACTTTTTTTTTTTTTTTTTGGAGGTACTGGGCCTGGGAATTGAACCCAGGACCTCATACGTGGGAAGCCGATGCTCAGCCACTGAGCTGCACCCACTCCCTGACACCACTTTTAATCAACATTTCTAACCAGTACAAAAAGCAAAAACCAAGAAATTACGGGATCTAGATTGGAAAGGGACAAGTGAAACTGTCTTTACTTGGAGATTACATGATCCTGTCAGGAAGTCCCAAGAAATTCACAAAAAATTATTAGAATTTATAACTTTAGCAAGTTTACAGGGTAGGAGTTAACATACAAAAATTAACTATATTTCCATATACTAGCAATGAAAGCCCAAAATGAAACTAAGAAAATTCCCTTCTCAGTAACATTAAAAAACCTTGTGCACTGAAAACTGCAAAACATGGCAGAGAGAAATTTTAGAATATCTAAATGGAGAGACATTCCTTGTTTACTACTTGATAATAAAAAATGATTGAGCTGCTGATCCCACCTGTAACATGGTTGAAATTCAGAAACGTGCTAAACAAAAGAAGCCAGTGCAGAAGACACCATTCAGATGCAGCGTCCAGAAAACCGGAGCAGTTCCCACACAGGTTAGGGGTTGCCTGGGCGGGGGGGGGGGGGGGGGGGGGCAGGAGGAGACTTGACCGGACAGGTCTTCTTGGGCAATAGAAATGTTTTAAAACTGGGTCGTGGGGATGGTTGCACAACTTCCTAAATGTACTAAAAACCATTGAATTCAGTGGTTGAGTATTATAGTATGTAAATTGTAGTTCAGCTTTATCTGGAAATGACTTTGCAGGATAGCACGTAGGGTGCCGTGTGCCCTTCCCCACTCTGTAGCAGTGGCATCTTCCAGAAGTAGTTCAAAACTATCAGTCAGGGGAAGCGGACTTGGCCCAGTGGACAGGGCGTCCGTCTACCACATGGCAGGTCTGCGGTTCAAACCCCGGACCTCCTTGACCCGTGTGGAGCTGGCCCACGTGCAGTGCTGATGTGCACAAGGGGTGTCCCCACATAGGGGAGCTCACATGCAAGAAGCGCGCCCCATAAGGAGAGCCTCCCAGTGCGAAAGAAAGTGCAGTCTGCCCAGGAGTGGCGCTGCACACACGGAGAGCTGACACAGCAAGATGACGCAACAAAGAGAGACACAGATTCCCATGCCGCTGACAACAACAGAAGCGGACAAAAGAAGAACACGCAGCAAATGGACACAGAGAACAGACACCTGGGGTGGAGGGTGGGAGAAATAAATCTTAAAAAAAAAAAAAACATCAGTCAAGCTGCAGGCCGTGCTCAGTCTCATCACTGTCCACATGCATTCACTTCTCTGGGTGTTTGATGGTACTTTGTAAGAAATGTTTTAAGTTGTGTTTGGGCTTCGCTGTCTACAGGGACTTGAAAAATTGGTTAACTGTGACTGATCACAGGGTTTTGATCGCCTAGCCTCCTTAGATTAGAGGACCCCACATCTCCCTGTTATAGCATTCCCTGTACTCCAGAAAACACGGTGCCGCCTTTGTGGAGCACCTCTCTCCAGTGCCCTTCCTTGGTCACGCTCATGCTCGCTGAATTTCCAGGACAGGCTGGGCAAGGAATGACTGGAGGGGGAGGCGGTTAAGACCAGTCCTCGGGGCTTAATTTCTGTGGCTCTCCCCCTTGACCTTTCCCAAACAGGCTTTTCCACCCCTTTTTTAGCTCATTAAAGTTTATCTAGAGGTAAATTTGGATTTAAATTGGTTTGTTGTATATAGGAGAAATCTTGACATGTTGAGTAAAACTACCACCAGAAATCATTTCCAGCTAATAGGTGACTATCTTACTTTGCTCGTAATATATGTTTTTGTTGTTCGTGAAAGTGTTCTGAGGATAATGAGTATGCAGCTTTTGCTTTTAAAGATTCATTTTATTTGTTTATAATATCTGCGCCCGCCCCCGTTGTTTCTGCTCTCTATGTCTATTCATCATCTTTTTAGGAGACACTGGGAACTGAACCCAGGACCTTCCATCTAGGAGGCAGGGGCCCAATTACTCAAGCCACATCTGCTTCCCAACTTCTGCTATTAAAAAGCCTTTTTTGGGTTGAACAACCTAGAATGGCAGTTTATCGATCTGAGCAAAAACTGTTCAAGGATACTACAAAGAAAATGTTCTGCATGAATTTAGAAAGGTTTAAATTCTGTGTTTCTTCCAGGGACCGCCTAGAGCAGTTGGAAAGGAAGCGAGAGCGGGAACGCAAGATGCGGGAGCAGCAGAAGGAGCAAAGAGAGCAGAAGGAGCGGGAGCGGCGGGCTGAGGAGCGGCGCAAGGAGCGGGAGGCCAGGAGAGAAGGTATCAGAAGGTACCGGGGCGCAGGAGAGGCTCAGCCTCCTTTGGGGTGCCTTTCCCTGGGCAGTCCCCCGCTGTTGGCTGTTCCTAGTGAGGTGGCCAGAGGAGAAAGGCATGGGGCTTGCAGGCTTTCTTCAGGCAGAGCCAGGCACCGCCTGAGACTGTGAGCGCAGCAGCTGCCCTGGGGTGGTGGGAGCCCCCCCTCACTGCACTCTGCCTGCATCGGAAGGCTGTCAGGTGTGTCCATGTTTCGCCATTGGACCAGTCCTCAAGGATGTGGACGTGTGAAGTTTGCTGGTCATCTACATGCCACAGGGGGCTTTCTTCCCCCTTCCTTTATGACTAATGACAGTCGGTTGAAAAGCTGTTCCTCGGGGTCCACTCATGGCCGCCATGTGCAGGTGGACACAGCCCGGAGCAGGCCCGGTTCAACACCTTCAGCACCGATGTGGGGGAGGGAGGTTGTGCCAGGCCTGGGGGGCTCTGTGGGAAAGAGGTGCTGCAGCCACATCTGCCACTCTGTCCTCTGCGTGCCAGTTTCTGCACATCATCGAACAATGAGGGAGGACTATGGCGATAAGGCGAAGGCCAGCCACTGGAGCCGCAGCCCCCTCCGCCCACCCCGGGAGAGGCTCGAGCTGGGAGACGGCCGGAAGCCAGGTGAGGCCCATCCTAGGGGAGGCTCAGGAAGCACCCAGAAGCCAGGGGCTGTCTGCCTCGAGGTCACTGGCCTCGGGTGTGCTGAGGAATTTTTGAGCATAAAACCTGCTGCTTTAGAAAATTTATGGAAGGAAAGCCTGTCATGTGATTTGTTTTCTTTTATGCACTAACATAACATGTTCACTAAAGTACTTCTGTGTCATGACAAGGACCATTAATGGGTTTTATTTGTTTTTTTAAAGATTTTTTATTTCTCTCCCCTTCCCCCCCATTGTCTGCTCTCTGTGTGCATTTGCTGTGTGTTCTTCTGTGTCTGCTTGTCTTCTTGTCAACAGCACTGGGAATCTGTGTTTCTTTTTGTTGCGTCATCTTGCTGCGTCAGCTCTCCATGTGGGCGGCGCCATTCCTGGGCAGACTGCACTTTTTTTCGCGCTGGACGGCTCTCCTTATGGGGCGCATTCCTTGCGCATGGGGCTCCCCTACGCAGGGGACACCCCTGCGTGGCACGGCACTCCTTGGGTGCACCAGCACTGCGCATGGGCCAGCTCCACACGGGTCATGGAGGCCCAGGTTTGAACCGCCGACCTCCCATGTGCCTGTCCATTGGGCCAAGTCCATTTCCCCCATTAATGTTTTTATGTAATACATTTTAAAAGTTCTTTACTGGTCCTTGTAGGAGTTGTTTTTTCAGTTAAGCATATGTGGATGAGCTGTTTTTCATACAAACTAGTTAGTCATTATACTTACAAAAGATCATCTGATTCTTGGGTGGTGGTATCTGGCTCATTTTAAAACGTTTCCCTGAATACACCGTTGATGGTTTATTTTTCAGTAAAAGAAGAGAAGACAGAAGAAAGAGACCCCCTCTCCGACCTCCAGGACATCAGCGACAGCGAGAGGAAGACCAGCTCGGCGGCGTCCTCCTCAGGTACCCAGCGGTCGCCTGGCCGTGCAGGGGGCGTGCCCGCAGCGGTGACACCGGTTCTCTCTTCTGAAGCAGAGTCGGGGTCCGGTTCTGAGGAGGAGGAGGAGGAGGAGGAAGAGGAGGAGGGGAGCAGCAGTGAAGAATCGGAGGAGGAAGAGGAGGAGGAGGAGGAGGAAGAGGAGGAGGAGGAGGAGGAGACGGGGAGCAACTCTGAGGATGCTTCTGAGCAGTCGGCTGGTGAGGACACGCAGTCGTGCCTTTAAATCGGGTTGTGAAAGCGCGGCAGTGTCTTGTGGAGCTTTGAGGAAATGTAGGCGGCACATGAGGCCTTAATCAGAAAGCGTTTCTCAGGGGCAGGGCCCCTGCAGGCTGGGTTCCTGAGAGCCCCACTCTGGCGACCGAGAACGCCCGGTGCTCTCTGTTGGCCTGTGCTGGTCTTGCTGAGGAGTTAGCAGCCGTGGGCCCAGCCCAGCCCACCTGCTCTGTTCACCAAGCAGGCATGTCCTTCCTCTTGCAGAGGAAGTGAGTGAAGAAGAAATGAGTGAGGACGGAGAGCGAGAGAGCGAGAACCACGTTTTAGTCGGTAAGCCCTCCCCGCACAGGCTCACTCAGGTGTGGGCGTGACTGGCCGGCAGCATTGGAGTCAGCCGTCCTCCCAGATCGGGACTGCTTTACACCGAAGCCCCGGCTGAGCCAGCAGCTGGGCAGTGCGTCACTAGCTCAGCACCCTGCTGCTGGCCAACAGCCTCGCCGTGGCCTGGGCCATGGCCACTTGGGAGGCCATGGTTCCTGGGGTAGAAACAGCTTTAACTGACCGTTGTCTTCCTGAATGGACGTGGAAGGAGGCTGGAGGTGCTGCAACGCAGCTGGCCACATGGTCTCTCTGAGCAGGCAGGCAAGCACAGGGCTGTGTCCTCATTGCTGGGCACCTGTACCTGCACGGGGCATGGCCCTGGTGCACCTGGAGCCCCACAGCCCCCACCAGCCAGAGCAGCCAGTGCTCAGGGAGGCCTGTGGAGGACACACCTCGGCCCACAGACCCCCCAGCTCACACAGCCCCCTGGCAGGAAGAAGGCTTTTTTTAAAATTTTTCGAGGTATCAGGGCTGGGGATTGAACCTAGTTAAGTCGGTGCTCAACCACTGAGCCACATCAGCTCCCCCTGAGTTGATTTCTCCATTTGTTTTGCTGGTTATTTGTTTTTGTTTGTTTTTAGGAGGCATCAGGAACCGAACGCAGAGCCTCCCGTGTGGGAAGCGGGCGCTCAACTACTTGAGCAACATCTGCTCCCCAGGAGCACAGCTTTGACCCTTCTCATCCTGTTCTGTGACCAGGTTTAACTCTTGTAGTTCCAGAGTCACGGTTTGATCGCGATTCCGGGGACAGTGAAGAAGGGGAGGAAGATGTGGGAGAGGGGACCCCACAGAGCAGCGCCCTGACTGAGGGGGACTACGTGCCCGGCTCCCCGGCCTTGTCGCCCATCGAGCTCAGGCAGGAGCTGCCCAAGTATCTGCCCGCCCTGCAGGTCAGTACCCCAGACAGCCCCACCCTGGTCCCCGCTCGGGCAGGAGACTCAGAGCCCCCTGGGCATGCAGCTCTTCCTGTAGCTGCTGCAGAGGGCACTGTGACCCGGTGGGGTCTTCTCTCACGGCTGTCAGGGCCCCCTTTTATCAGCCCTGGGTCAAGTCAGGGCAGATGATTGATAAGACCTACCCCCCACAAGAAGGGCCTTTCTTTGTCCTCGGCAGCATGGCAGGTGGTTGCATGGGGCTGGGGAGAGGGCAGCTGGGGCACCCCCTGCCCTCCTTGCCACTGTCTCCTGCTCTGCAGAGCAGGGTGTTGTGCCTACTCTGCTGGACCTGCAGGACCCCAGATCGAGGCCCTGGGTGGGTAGCCAGGGCTGCTGCTGCTGCTTTTTTTTTTTTAATTCATTTATTTACTTCTCTCCCCTTCTCCCCCCCCCACCCCAGTTGTCTGTTCTCTGTGTCTCTTTGCTGCGTGTTCTTTGTCTGCTTCTGTTGTTGTCAGCGGCATGAGAATCTGTGTTTCTTTTTTTGTTGCGTCATCTTGTTGTGTCAGCTCTCCGTGTGTGTGGCACCATTCCTGGGCAGGCTGCGCTTTCTTTGGCGCTGGGCGGCTCTCCTTACGGGGCGCACTTCTTGCATGTGGGGCTCCTCTACGCGGGGGACACCCCTGCGTGGCAGGGCACTCCTTGTTTGCATCAGCACTGCTCATTGGCCAGCTCCACATGGGTCAAGGAGGCCCGGGGTTTGAATCGCGGGCCTCCCATGTGGTAGGCGGACGCCCTAACCACTGGGCCGAGTCCGCTCCCCCAAGGCTTCTTAAGCAGTTGAGGTTAGGGTGTAGTGACGAGTCGGTGCAGAAGCATGCGGTTTTCTGGCAGGAATCAGCATGGGCCGCAGATGAAGGATTTGGGAGGGGGTGTGTCCAGTGGTCTCAGGGTTCTGGGTGTCCACAGCCCATTGCCCTTCCTCGAGCCCCACTGGAGACGGGTCAGCAGATCCTGCTGCCCAGCAGTGCCCCTGCAGCTGGCCGCACCCCATTCTTTGTGTTTCTCCGACACCTGAGCATGGGCTTGCTGAGGGGGCAGCTGCAGCCCCAGGCACCGCCAGCTCAAGATGGGGCCTCACTCTGGGCCCAGGTGGGCTGCGCATGTCCTTGTCATCACTGACGTGGGGCCGAGGACATGTGGTTGGATGAAAACGTCCCAGGCGGGTTTAGTTCCTGTCTTTGTTCCATGGTCAGGGGGGCTCACTGAAGAGAACAGAGAAAGGCAGAAAAGGGGAAGGTCGCTGTCGGCCCCACCCCCGCCCCCGGGGTGTCCCCAAGATGCAGGAGAGCAGGCTGTGGCTACACCTGCACCGTGTGGGACCAAGGGCGTGCGCGGGTTCGAGAGCATCCTGCAGCACTTGCCAGGCTCACTTCATGTTTTCCCCAAGGGCTGCCGGAGTGTGGAAGAGTTCCAGTGCCTGAATCGGATCGAGGAGGGCACTTACGGGGTGGTCTACAGAGCAAAGGATAAGAAAACAGGTGGGTTGTGCCCCAGCTCCCACAAAGGGCAGACCCAGTGAGAAAGAGGGTGGAAGTGAGATGTGGAAACCTACGTGCTGGAAGGCTGCAGGGGCAGCTGGCGCCCACTAAGCTTTGTGCGCCTGGCAGCTCTGCCGGTCCCAGAGGGTGGGGCTTCCTGCACGCTGCTCTCTGCTCTGTGGCCTCTGCACAGCCCACTGAATTTGGATTTGGTCCATGTGGTTGCCAGAGAGCTGGTCTGGAAGGGGCTCTACACATGAGAGGTGTTCCCAGGCAGGCCTCTGACCTCACCTTCCCTTGGGGGCACTGGGCTCTGGTCCCCACAGACCTGTGCACTCTGCTTCCTGGGGCACCTGGGCAGACGGAGGCAAGGACGGGTAGAGCAGCTGCTGGCGCCAGTGTGCACCCTGTGGCCAGAGTGGGTGGCCAGCAGCTGCAAGCTGCGAGGGACTCCTCCTTTGGAGGCGTCTTTGCAGAGCTGTGTTACCAGCCTCCGCAGCTCTGGGTATCCCTGTGGCTGGTTTCGGTATATTGAAACATTGCGGTTTATCGTGTCTTATGAAAATCACAGCAGCGATACATACATAAGTGGCAAATTCTCCTGAGCAGTTCTGGAAAAAAGCCATTCTGGGAATGCCATGAACTTGGCTTTTCTTGGTGCTAATCAAATACTTTTGCTCCCAGGTAAGTAGAAAGCTGTACTCTGGAATGGCAAGGAATGTGTTAAGCCAGGTCCTGATTAGACATATTGGCAGTTTACATGTTTTCATAAGAGTAATTTTTTAGTTCCTGTTTTTAAACTGTTTCTTTCGCAGATGAAATTGTCGCTCTCAAACGGCTGAAGATGGAAAAGGAGAAAGAAGGATTTCCCATCACCTCCCTGAGAGAAATCAACACCATCCTCAAGGCCCAGCACCCGAACATCGTCACCGTCAGGGTGAGCCGCCCCGTCGGGGTGCAGCCCCTCGGGTGTGGGGGTGCGTGCCCCAGCCCACGGCACCTGCTCCCTCTGTAGGAGATCGTGGTCAGCCCTGCCCCCGCCCTGTCGGGGTGCAGCCCCTCGGGTGTGGGGGTGCGTGCCCCAGCCCACGGCACCTGCTCCCTCTGTAGGAGATCGTGGTCAGCCCTGCCCCCGCCCTGTCGGGGTGCAGGCCCCTTGGGTGTTGGGGGTGCGTGCCCCAGCCCACGGCACCTGCTCCCTCTGTAGGAGATCGTGGTCAGCCCTGCCCCCGCCCTGTCGGGGTGCAGGCCCCTCGGGTGTTGGGGTGCGTGCCCCAGCCCCACGGCACCTGCTCCCTCTGTAGGAGATCGTGGTCAGCCCCGCCCCCCGCCCTGTCGGGGTGCAGGCCCCTTGGGTGTTGGGGGTGCGTGCCCCAGCCCCACGGCACCTGCTCCCTCTGTAGGAGATCGTGGTCAGCCCCGCCCCCGCCCTGTCGGGGTGCAGGCCCCTTGGGTGTTGGGGGTGCGTGCCCCAGCCCCACGGCACCTGCTCCCTCTGTAGGAGATCGTGGTCAGCCCCGCCCCCCGCCCTGTCGGGGTGCAGGCCCCTTGGGTGTTGGGGGTGCGTGCCCCAGCCCCACGGCACCTGCTCCCTCTGTAGGAGATCGTGGTCAGCCCTGTCCCCGCCCTGTCGGGGTGCAGGCCCCTTGGGTGTTGGGGTGCGTGCCCCAGCCCCACGGCACCTGCTCCCTCTGTAGGAGATCGTGGTGGGCAGCAACATGGACAAGATCTACATCGTGATGAACTACGTAGAGCACGACCTCAAGAGCCTGATGGAGACCATGCGGCAGCCCTTCCTGCCAGGTGGGCCACGGCACTGCGCAGCCGGACCTCTGCTCTGGGAGCACGTGACTCGCACAGGCGGCCCGTCTCCTGGGCGAGGGAGCATCGCCAGCTTGCTGTCTGTCTCTGTGTGGGGGCGATCGGCATGAGGTGACGCTCCTCTCGCCCTCCCAGGGGAGGTGAAGACGCTGATGATCCAGCTGCTGCGGGGGGTGAAGCACCTGCACGACAACTGGATCCTGCACCGCGACCTCAAGACCTCCAACCTGTTGCTGAGCCACGCTGGCATCCTCAAGGTGGGGGACTTCGGGCTGGCGCGGGAGTATGGGTCCCCTCTGAAGGCCTACACCCCAGTCGTGGTGACCTTGTGGTACCGCGCCCCAGAGCTGCTTCTGGGTGCCAAGGTGAGCACTTTGGGGTTGGGGACCCTGTGGCTGGGGGGCTTCTGTCCACCCTCACCCCTGAGCCATGTCCCTCGGGCTTCTAGGAATACTCAACGGCCATCGACATGTGGTCGGTGGGCTGCATCTTTGGAGAACTGCTGACCCAGAAGCCCCTGTTTCCTGGGAAATCAGAAATTGACCAGATTAATAAAGTGTTTAAGGTGGGCCTGGGACCTGGTCTGGGTGACCTCACCACAGAGATGCGGCGACTGCGACTCTGAGGGCTGCCTGGGGTGGTTCCCTGGAGCCAGTGTCCATCCCAACAGCTGGGTCCTCCCTGCAGGCTCCGGCCGCTGTGAACCTCTCTGTATTTCCAGGACTTGGGAACCCCCAGCGAGAAGATCTGGCCGGGGTACAGTGAACTGCCGGCAGTCAAGAAGATGACTTTCGCCGAGCACCCCTACAACAACCTTCGCAAGCGCTTCGGGGCCCTTCTCTCCGACCAGGGCTTCGACCTCATGAACAAGTAGGTGCTGCAGGCCACGGTGGGTCTGGGAGCTGGTGTGCTTGCTCCAGGAACCACTGGTCCCGAGCGCCTCCCCAAGCCCTAGCCTGCCCTTCCTGCTCAGTGTGGCCTGCTCAGCCGGTCTGGGGGCTCACTAAGGAGTGGACAGGCCCTCACATTCAGCCTCTCTCCCTCCCCGGCTCTGCAGCAGGGCCACAGCCCCAGGCGTTTGGGCCCAGCCACTGGGGGTGGCCCAGCAACGCCACAAGGCCTTCCCTGCCCTTCCAAGCTGGCCTCAGACACCCTGTCCTTTCCCAGGTTCCTGACCTACTACCCCGGGCGGAGAGTCAATGCTGAGGACGGCCTCAAGCACGAGTATTTCCGGGAGACCCCACTCCCCATCGACCCTTCCATGTTCCCCACGTGGCCCGCCAAGAGTGAGCAGCAGAGGGTGAAGCGTGGCACCAGTCCACGGCCCCCCGAGGGAGGCCTGGGGTACAGCCAGTTGGTGAGGGGCTGGGGCTATGGAAGTGGGGGAGTCCTTATGGGGGTGCTGGGGGGTCCTGAGGTACAATAGGGGTCCTCAGGTGGTGTTGGGAGGTCCTGAGGTGCACTAGGGGGGTTCTTGGGGGCTCCTGAGGTGCACTAGGGGGGTCCTGAGGTACAATGGGGGTCCTCAGAGGGTGTTGGGGGGTCCTGAGGTGCACTAGGGGGTCCTCGGGGTGCTGGGGGTCCTGAGGTGTACTATGCTGTTCTCAGGGGGTGCTGGGGGGCCTTGAGGTGCACTAGGGGGGCCTTGGGGTGCGCTGGGGAGGCCTGAGGTGCGCTGGGGGGACCTGAGGTGTGCGACTCGCCCCCCAGGGTGACGACGACCTGAAGGAGACGGGCTTCCACCTCACCTCCACCAACCAGGGGGCCTCAGCTGCGGGCCCCGGCTTCAGCCTCAAGTTCTAGACTCAGGGCCAGCTGAGCCGTGTGTGGATGCCACACGTGGACCTGGTGGAGCTGCAGCTCAGTGGACAAGGAGCGTGCGGCCGGGCCTGACCTTGTGGAGGACGCTGCAGAGGCTGCGTCCTGCCCATGCAACAGCTCAGGCAGAGATGCTTGAGTCCTGGACTCCTCGTGTCGTTCTCACTTGGTTTTCCACATTATTTTATTTTGGCTGGTAAACTTGTAGAATGAAATCCCATCTTCCTTGTGGAGGAGAAGGCTGTATGTGTTCCGATGGGTCAGAGGCGAGGGCGGCTGTGGGTGACCAGTGTGTGTGGCCTCTGCCCGCATGGCCACAGCAGACACCGCTGCCCAGGAAATGGGCAATCTTTACCTTTTTCTAATCTCCAGGGCCTCAGCCCAGCACTGCCCCAAGGCCCTGCCCAGCCCTCGCAGGGCCCATGTGCATGCAGGGTTGGCCCCTGCAGGTTTTATACGAGCTTGTTACACATTTTAAGGTGTAGTAAAGTATTCTTGGAGGAAAATCTCTGCTCTGTCCTTTCAGGCCTGGTCCAGAGCGGCCTGCAGATGGGCTGTGGGGGCGTTGGCCCCCCCTGCTGCAGTGGCCTCACCTGGTCAGCCTCTGCCCAGGGGCTCCAGGGAGCCAGGGGCACTCAGGGCCAGGCCCTGGCGGTAACAGCTCAGAGCCTGGCTGGGGTGACCCTGGCAGAAGCCGCCGTCTCCAGCCAGGCTGCCCGCTCTGGGACCAGGGGTGCTGGGGGTCCTGAGGTGCACCAGGGGGTTCTTGGCCTCGAGCAGCAGAAGGGGCTGTGGGCACAGCTGGGCCCTCCTTGGCCCACACTGGTCTCAGCGCTGCTAGGGTCAGGCTGGGGCAAGGGGTCCCCTCGCCCCACAGTCCATCAGGATAGGCTTCGGAGACCTGCTGAGCCCACACCCCACTCCCTGCCTGGCCCAGGCCACCCGTACCGGGAGCCTTCCTTGCCTCCGAGCAGACCCCTGGGCTCCACCCGCACAGCCCTTGCCCTCCCACAGGGCCCTTGCTCGGCCACGGTTTAGCTCTGCTGAGCAGACCCGGGCAGGAAACTGCGGGGAGGGGAAGGAGGGGTGCCTGGCTCCCTCCAGCTCACGCGGGCGGGTGGGGCCACCTCGCTGCCCGGGCCGGCGCCCATGCCCGCCCAAGAAAGGGACAGAGGTGTCGGAGAGAAAGCCTTTATCAGCCGCGGTCAGCTCCGCAGGCGCACGCGCCACGAGTAGGAGGTGAGCACGCGGCGGCCGCGGCGCACCACGCACGAGAAGACGCCCTCGTTGATGGCGTTGGCGATGATGCTCAGCCGGGCCTCGCCCAGCGCCAGGTAGCCGGGGTAGGAGAACTCGAGGGGCTCCTGGTCCTTGTACCAGCTGCGGGGAGGGTGGGGCTGGGCAGGGGCGACGGCCACCGCTCCCCTTCCCGCCCCCGTGCGGCTTCCACCCCCCACGGCTGTCCCCCGGCGCCCACTCACGACACTTTGCCTTTCTTGTGGAGGAGCTTCTGGCCGCAGCGGAAGGTCACGTTCCTGCCTTCGGACACCAGCCTGGTTTTCGTCCGGGGGGGCGGTGGGGTGGCAGCCGGCGTGGGGAAGGGGAACTCTGCTCCAAACAAGGGGCGCACGTCAGTGTCGCGTCCCCCGGGGGAGGGGCGGGGCGGGGCGGGCGGGGCGCGGTCACCGTAGCAGAAGTCGCAGCTGCTGGGGCAGAGCCTCCTCATGAGCCGGCGGCGGGCGTCGCAGAAGCCCCTCCGCGCCCACGACGCGCACACGAAGAGCCGGTCCAGGCAGCCGTAGAGCCGGTGCAGCCCCCACAGCTCGTCCTGCGACAGCGCCGTCCAGCCGCGCAGCGTGGCGTTGAGGTGCATGAGCGCGCGGCCTTGCTGCGAGTGCATCAGGCCCAGCGCGTGGCCGATCTCGTGGGCCGCCACGTGCACCAGGTCTGTGAGCCACACGCCTGCGGAGGCCAGCGCTGCAGACCCGGCGCCCCCAGGCGCAGCCCCGCTCCCTCGGGGCAGGGCGGGGCCGGCTCCCCCGACTCAGCCTGGCCCTGCGGCGCCTCGCTCGGCTGGACCCCCACCTGGCAGCCCCCAGGCCCTCCACGCAGCCCCCCCCCCCACGGCCGCCGGGCGGGTCACCTTTCTTCCAGCTGTAGCGCGTGGGGCCCAGAACCCAGTACTCGCTGTCGTCGAAGTGGATGCCGCCGTGGGGCGGGAAGAAGGCGTGGGCCAGCTCGCCCGTGGGGCCGTCGAAGCAGTGGTGCAGCGCCGAGCTCAGGCAGTCGGTGTGGTTGACGGGGTAGAAGCCTGCGGGGAGCCGGGCTGAGCGGGGCGGCGGGGCCGGGGCGGGCCGGGGCGGGCCGGGCCTGCGCTCACCTATCCGCAGGTCGCTGGGCTGAGACGGGGCCACCTCGCGGAAGCTGAAGGGCGACACCTCGCTCCACAGGCGGAAGGCGGCGGCCAGGCCCCGCCGCGTCTCGCTGGGGCTCAGCAGGTTCCGCGGGAAGGAGAGGATCCTGGGAGGGGGCCAGGGTCAGGGGCTGCGGGGCCGCCGCGCCCACCCCCCCGCCCGCCCAGGGTCCGCACCTGTAGGTGAGGTTGAAGTGGTCCCAGCGCAGTCGGGCTGGGGTCAGCGTGTAACGCCGTCGCCGGGGCGCCGGGGGGCCCGGGAAGCCGGGGAGGCCGGCGGTGGAGACCCCCGCGGCGGGCGGCACCGCAGTGAGCACTCCCTTCAAGAGAAGCGAGTGTGTCTGGGGTCCCCCCATCCCCGAAAACCGGCGGGGAGAAGAGGCTGGCAGGAGGTGGGCGGCGGGGCGCGGGGAGAGCGGGGCGGCGCGCGCTCCCGGGCCCTCGCCCGCCGGTCCTTTGACGGCGAGAAGGAAAGTTCCCCAAATAGGGCCAGGACGCGGTGGGCGGGGCCGGGCCCAGACGTGCTGCCCCCCCGCCCTCAGCAGCCGGACCCGGGGCCCACGGCCCTCCCGGGCACACGGGACCCGCGGCCGCGGCCTCCTCCCGCCGCTCACCTGCGCCCCGCCCGCGGCCGGCCGCGCCCCCGGGGCCCCCAGCCGGGCCAGCAGCAGCAGCGGAAGCAGGCACAGGGCGCCCAGGGCGGCTCCCCGCCCGCGGCCCTGCTCGCGGGTCCCCGACGCCTCGGGGGGCGCCCCGCGGCCCATGGCGCCTGCGGACTCGCTGTCGGGGCTCGGGGCCGCGTGGGGCGACCGGGGCGCAGAGCCGCAGTGGAGGGAGCGTGGGAGGCGGAGGCGGCGACCCGGGCGGCTCGAGTTACAGGCCCCGCGGCGGGCGGGGGCGCTGGGGAGGGAGGAACGGCCGCGCGGAAGGGAAGCGGCTGGCCCGTTCCTCCGTGGAGCCCCCGCCGCCTCAGCCCTGGACGCCGCCCCCAGGTCGGGCTGGTGGGTGGCGGTGGTGGCCTGGGCGGGGCCGCTTGGAGGGGGCGTGAGGGCCAAGAGGGCAGTGGTCTCCGGGCGCCGGGGCGGCCGCGGAGGAGGGGGACGGGCTGTCGGGCAGGGTCCCCAACTGGCTGGGGGGTGGGGGGGAGGCTCAACTTTTCTGACTTTTTCCCAGAGTCCCTCTCCTTACCCCAGCGCCAGGCCCTGTGTGAGGCGCGGGACGCCCCGCCATTCCGGGACGAACCCCCCCTGCGCCGGCCTGAGACGGTCCCCGCGAGAGCCCAGGGCAGGAGCCAGGAGGGACAGGGATGCGGGGGGGCGGCGGGGGGGGAGGGGGACACGTGTCACTGGGAAGGCGCCGTGGCGCGGGGCAAGGCTTAGGTTGCGAGAAAGGCCCGCGAGGGTCCCTCGCAGAGGCCGGAGGGAGCCAGGGGGGCGTCGTCTCGGCCGGGGAGGGCCACCCTCACCCCCTCAGAGGGTGGGGTGGGGGGAAGCACCGGGGTTGGATAGGGGCGTCGGAGCTGGGAGATTTCCTGAGAACTGGAAGGTGAGGCGGGGACTGAGGCGCGGGAGGGGGTGCGCTGAGGGCAGAAAACCCGACGGGGCGGCCGCGGGCAGCGCTGGGCGCGGGGCCGAGGCCTGCGGGGCTGGAGAACGTGGGGGGCAGGGAGGTGGCCGCAGAGGGCGGGGCGGACTGCGTGGGGGGGCGAGGGGAGCGGGCGTGGGTCGGGGGCGCCCCGTCTCGCCCTCCGCCTGCAGTCCCGGGGGGCGGGGCGGGGCGGGGCGGGGCGGGGCGGGGGGAGGGGGGGTCGGCAATGCCAAGCAGCTGGCGGCAGCCGGGGCTCCGCGGACGGGGCGGCGGCGCCAGGGCGGGAGCTGGAGCGGAGCGGGTGGTTCTTGGAAAGCGCGGCCGCCGGGCTCAGCGCCCCGTTCGTCGCTGAACATTTGCTCCAACTGACCGGCACCCCACGCCGGGGTCCCTCCCGGGCCTGGCGCGCCCCTCCCGGGCCCAGCCATCCGCAGCCGCCGCCCACCCCTCCTGGCTCCGCCGCGGCCAGGACCCCGGCTTGGGCCAAGTGTGCGTCTCCGCCAAGAAAGGGAGCGGGTGCTGCTTGGGGTCCGGAATGGTGCCCGGGGGGTGGGCACGGGGCCAGCCCCCCAAGCGAGGCGGGGCTGCCCACGCGGGCTCAGCTGGCGCTCGCGCAGACCCTCCTCTGTGGGGCCGCGGCCAGCGTGGGCGTGGGGGAGCAGGCGGGCCCGGGAGGAGGGCTGCGTCCGGGCTGGGGGCTGGGCGGGAGTGACACGCGGGCGGGAGGGGGGTGCAGGGGGAGGCGCTCGGCCCAGGGGCCGGGCGAGGACAGCGCAGAGGCGGGCGCAGCGCGCCGGGAGGCCCCGAGGGCGGCGGCACGGCGCCCAGGCACCACCAGGAGGCCGAATCCGTGAATCCTTTTATAAAACTGGGCGGGGGGCGGTGGCGAAGGCAAGCTCGGGGACCTGGCTCGGGGGCGGCGCGGCTCACACGAAGATCTGGATGCGGTCGCGGATGGGCTGGCGGCAGATGGGGCAGGCGCTGAGCGCGGCGCCGCAGGGCGCGCAGGCGCCGTGGCCGCACTGGAACACGAGGCGGATGTGGCTGTCGATGCAGATGGGGCAGGTGATGCGCTCCTCCATCTGCCGGTAGCGGCTCTGCAGCTCCTCCACCAGCTGCCGCGGCGGGCCGGGCGCGGGCGCGCCGCTCGCCACCTCCGTGCCGTCTGCGGGCGGGGGCGGGGGGCCGGGCGTGAGGCGCGGGCCGAGAGGAGCCGCCGGCCCCGCGCTGCCCCGGCACCCACCTGGGCGCAGCTTCTTGCCGGCGACCACCTGGCACCTGATGCACTTCTTCATCCTGCGCGCGCACTCTGCGGGGGCGGCGGGGAGGGCGCGGTTGGAAGCAGCCGCGCCCCCGCGCCGCCCCGCCGCCCACACTCACCTTCGCACACCGCGCGGTGCTGGCACGGCGAGAACAGCACCAGCGGCGCCAGCTCCGAGCACACCAGGCACTCGGCGGCCTCGGGCCCCGCGGCTGCGGGCAGGCTCGTCACCGCGTCGGGGGGGCTGTGCACGGGCCTCGCGCCCGCGCCGCCCGCCGGCCGCTCCCTGCGGTTGGAGGAGGGGGCTTTAAGCAGCCCGGGGGCGCGGGGCCCCACCCCACCCCCGCCCGGCGCCCTCTCACCGGAAGCGCTGCGCGCAGCCCTGCAGGGCCTTGAGCACGCGGCCGTCGGCGGCCAAGTCCAGCGGGCTGCGGCCGCGGCGGTTGGCACAGTTCACGTCCGCGCCCTCCAGTGCCAGGAAGCAGGCTACCGCGGCGCCCACCGTTAGCTCCGCGCTGCCCGGGAGACCGGAGACCTGGAGCTGGGCAGCGAGAGGAGCGGGTGAGGGGCGGACCTTCGAGCCCACCGGGCTGAGTGACGCCTCTGCCCGCACCCCCCACCCCCGCAGCCTAGGCATGGGCACAGCTGGTCCGAGGCTACGGGAGAAGCACCAGCCAGGGCAGCCAGCTCCCCAGGAAGAGCATGGCCCACACCCACCCCTACCCCACAAAGACGCCACCTACCAGCACCCTAAGGCCGGGGGCCCCTGGCGTCCTCACCCTAGACAGCAGCTGCAGGGACCCTGGGTCCCCCCCAGCCCCATCGGCCGCCAGGGGCAGCAGCTGGTGCCGCTGCAGGGCCACGTGCAGGGCGGTGTCCCCGTCCTCGTCCTCAGCGTTGACGCTGCAGCCGGCGTCCACCAGCAGTGGCACGAGCCCCACGTGGGCCTGCTGCACGGCCAGGTGCAGTGCCGACTGCAGCCTCCGGGTGCGCGCGTTCACGTCGCAGTGGCCCTGGGGAGCACGGGCTCAGCACGGGGACGGGGTGCCGGGCCCCCCGGGCCCCCGGCCGGACCCGCTGCCCTCACCTCCCGGATGAGGATCTGGGCCACGTCCTGGTGGTTGTTGAGGGTGGCCAGGTGCAGCGCCGCGAAGCCGTCCTCCTTCCTGGCGTCCACCAGCTGCCGCGCCCGGGCCAGGATCTTCCTAACGGCTCTGCAGGGGCAAGGCCTGTCCTGGTGGGCGCATGGCCAGAGGAGGCCTGCCCCGAGGGGCCCGGCCGGCGGCGCCCACCCTGCATGCCCACTCACAGGGAGTGGCCCTTGAGGGAGGCCAGGTGCAGCAGCGTGAAGCCCTGGCTGTTGGCAGCCGAAACGTCGATGCTCGGCACCTCGGTGAGGACGTCGACGATGCCGCTGGCGCCGGCGCCCGCCGAGATGGCGCAGTGCAGGGGCGTGTTGGCGTGCGCATCCTGCTGGTAGGGGGGGCCAGCGGTCACTCCGCAGGGAGGCCGCCGCCGCCCCCGTGACCCCAGGGATGGGGCCAAAAGCCCCGGGGAGGTGGCACTCACGGGCAGGTTGACGTCGCAGCCGCGCTCGCACAGGGCGCGCACCACCGCCAGGAAGCCCCTCCGCACGGCCAGGTGCAGGGCCGCGCTCTGGCAGCCGTTGAGGGCGTCGGCGCTGCAGCCCGCGCTCAGGAGCACCCGGGCGGCCTCAGGCTGGTTCCTGATCGGGGGAGCAGGCGCAAGGGGCCGCTGTGCTTGCCGCACGTGCCCCCCGGCCGACCCCCCGCGGGCCGTGTCCCCCCGCGGGCCTCACCCCAGGGCCGCGTAGTGCAGCGCCGTGTTGCCCTCATCGTCCGGCTTGTCCGCATCTGCCCGCGCCTGCAGCAGCAGTCGCATCAGCTCCACCTGGCCCAGGTAGGCCGCCACCTGCAGGGCAGTCCGGCCCTGGTTCTTGGCGTCCACCTGCAGGAGCGCCAGGGGGCGGGTCAGGCCACCCCCCCCCCCCGCACCCTGTCCCTTGGGGCCGGCCACGGGTGGGAGCGGGTGGCCCCGGGAGCCTCGCCTGCTCTGGGTGCCGCCGCAGCAGGTCCAGAGCCCGGGCGGCGTTGCCCAGCGCCACCTCCACCACGAGCCTCCCGGGGAGTGCTGGGTCACTCTTCTGGGCCCGCAGCTTGTCCAGGGCGACGCTCAGGGAGCCTGGGCGGGGCAGAGGCGGGGGCAGGGCGGCGTGAGCGCTGGCTGGGGGACCGCCACCGCCACCGCCGCCCAGGCCTGGCACCCATACTTTTGTTCTCCCAGGCCCGCTCGGCCACGTCCAGGTTGGCATCCTCCTCAGGCCGGTAGGCCACCAGGCAGGAGGGGCTGAAGGTCCAGGGCTGACCGCCCACCACCACGCACAGGTTGCCGTCTCCAAACACCTTCACCACTTTCCCGACGCGGCCCAGGGCCTGCGAGAAGAGGACCGGGGTCACGGCGCCGCCCGACGCGTGGCCCGGGGGCGGGGGTGGGGCGGCGGCTCACGGGGGCCATGTCATCCGTCCACTCGCCATGCCCGGCCTGCAGCCGCTTCACCGTGTCGAGGTCGTCGATGACGCGGACCACGTCGCCCACCCAGAAGGAGTCGTGCTGCACGGCAGAGAGGCCTGTGAGGTCCCCGGCTCAGCGCAGAGGCCCCCGAGCGCCAGGGGACACAGGTCTGAGGCTGCCCCGCACACGTCCTGGTCACCAGCGGCCAGGGCAGTGGGGGCAACAAGCCTGGGGGAGCGGGGCAGGGCTGAGGCAGCGCCTCTCCAGGGTCCCCTGTAAACCGCCACCCCAGGGCCTCTGCCCATGCTCCTCCCAGGGCCCACAAGCACCCAGGCTGCAGGTCCAGAGCTGGGCAAGGCCCCTCCTCCGCCTCCATGAGGCCCCCAGGCCTCCAGAGAATCCCCCCCAGCTCCCTGGGCCAAGCACCCACCTTAGTCTTCACACACCCACCCCCTTGTGGGTGCTCCCCCCGCCCCTCAGGCATCAGGCAGGATTGCGTTAGGAAGCAGGCCCAGCCCCGGCCCTTCCCAGCCTTCCCGTTTTGCTCCTGGCTTAGCCATGCGGCCCCCACACCGCCCCCCCTGCTGAGTTCCCACCCACGAGCCCCCCACCCCAGCCAGGCCCCTGCCGTCCTTCCGGCCAGGCTACCACGGGTGGGGGTCCCACCTCACTACACCCGGGGTCTAACGGGCACGTCAGGTGCAGAAGTGAACGGGGGTGGGGGGCGCCCGGGGGCCGCACCCCCACGCACCTTGGTGAGGGCCCCGGGGTGGAAGGTCCAGCGCGTCTCGCCCTTGAACTGCACGCGCACGTCGCCACGGTCCGTGATGCGGTGCACCGTGCCCGTCTGCCCGAGGAACTGTGGCGGGTCACAGGGCTGTGGCCGGGCGGGGCGGGGCTCTTGGGGGAGGCGGCTGGGGGTCCGGAGCACGCGGGGGCGGGGGGCGGCCGGGGCTCCGCAGAGGGGCGTGGCTCACCTCGGCCATCCTGGGGTTCCAGCCACCGTGACCCTCCTGCATGTCCCTCAGGACATCCCTGTCCAGCAGGCACTTGACCTTGTCCCCGTGCTGGAAGGGCTGCCCGTCGGCGCTGACCCTCCGCTGCAGCTCGGCCGGCTTGCCTGGGGGGGCAGAGGGCTGGGCCTGAGACAGCGCCCCCTCCCTGGGCTTCAGCGACCAAGGCCCAGGGCCCCGTGGGCATGCAGGGGGGGAGGCGTGCGGAGGGGGGGCCCACCGAGCTGCGGGAGGTGCTCCTTGTAGTAGAGGCCACCGGCCGCCGCGCCCACACACTTGAGGTCCACCTTCCCCTTGTGGCCCACGCGGTACACATTGGTGGTGCCGTCGGCCCACGTCACGCTGGCCACGCTGCGTCCTGTCTCCACGTCCCAGCCACGGATGTCCACCACGCGGCCCGGCCTCCCTTCGCCTCCTGGGGAGATGCGCCCGCGGGGTGGCTGGGAAGTTCATGGGGCCCGCCGCGCCCCGCGCCCCGCACCCCGGGCCGCACGCTCACCGTCCTGGGCGCCCCACTCCCAGTCGGGGCCCCGCACCACCTTGGCCCCCTGGAAGATGCCGCGCAGCGCCACCCTCTGCAGGCTCTGGCGGGGGCTCAGCGGGACGCTGCAAGACAGCAAGCCCTGAGCAGGGCGCAGGCCTTGCCCCAGCTCCCTCCCGCCCAGGCTGGGGGCTGCAGGGCGGGGCAGGGCCCCAGCTCCAGGCCCGCAGGGCAGCGCCCTCCTCACCCCTTCCAGGCCTGGCCAGGGAAGGTGCAGCGGCAGGAGGAACGGGGAGCATGGCTCAGCCACGGTGCTCAGACCCGACACCCCCCGCCAGCAGCGAGACCCCGTCCTTTCCCCAGTCCTCAGAGGCGCCGGTGGCTCGGGGAGCCTTGGCTGGGCTGCGGGACTGCACGGGGTCAAGAGTCGCCAGCCAGCACCAGCCTCCAGGCCTCTGGAGGGGCTGCAAGGACGGAGGCTCCTGGGGGGCAACTCCGCCCCAGGGGGGGTGGGGCCGAGGCCCATGGGGGCGCCAGGCGCTGGGTATGCCCAGGCCGGCCGGCGCAGACTCACGGGCGTGAGTGGGCGGTCTCGTAGCGCTCGAAGGCATGGCCGAGGTCGTGCTTGTTGTGCATGTAGCACTGTGTGCACAGGTCGTAGTCGCAGCACACGCGGCACTTCCAGCGCATGCCCCGCAGCCCATGCTTCTTGCAGCAGTCGCAGATGATGTTGGGGTGTCGGACGCCTTGGGGGGGCCGGCAGGGTCAGGGGGCGGGAGCCCTCCCACCCGGCGGCCCCGCCCCCGACCCCCGCGCCCCGCGCCGCACCGATCTGGGCGTTGTCGTAGAGCAGCAGGTCGTGGGCGCCCTGGTAGCCGGCGCGGTAGTTGGTGCGCGAGCCGTGGTCCCACTGCACCACGACGGTGCGGTCGGGGGTGGACGGGCTGCCGTGCCGGCCAAGCTCCACCACCGTGCCCACGCCGCCCTCGCCGCCGTCCTGCTGCCCCCACTTCCAGTCTGCGCCACGCACCACGCGCATGCCCACCTGCACGCCCGCCTGGGGGTCCGGGTCCATGGCGGGGGCTGCTCGCCGCCTGCTGGCAGAGGGCAGCCGCTCAGCCCACCCGCCCACAGGCCCCTCGACGGTCGGCTCCGGGTCCCTGGCCAGACGTTCCCGAGGGCCACGGGCCAGGTGGGCCTCTGGGGCCAGGGACCGCGCTGACACCAGACCCGGCCAAGCCCGCCGCCCGCCTGCACACCCACGAAGGGTGGCTCCCGCGGGCCAGAGGGGTGTAAGCGGGTTCACCAACTCCAGGAAGTGGGACTCGTGGGCTGAGGGCAAGACCTGGGGAGGGTGGCGAGCCCCAGCCCGGGGATCTGCCCGTGCCAAGGCCCTGTGGTGGGCGGGGCACGGTGAGCACAGCCGCAGGCCGCACCGCTCTGGAGGGGTGGGGGGAGGATAAGCCCTGCGCTCCGCCGAGGCTGTGTGGGGAGGGGGCGGCGGGGGGCAGTGGTCTGTGCTGGCGTGCGGCAGGGAGGTCCCTGCGGTGGGCACCACACGCCCGCCCCATGGCAGCATGGCACCGGCACACGTCCTCTTAAAAACCTACAGGTTTGCATTGCAGGTGTTAAGAAAAAGAGGCGAGAGGAGGCGGCTCGGCCCATAGGTGACCCCACAAGGGCCACAGCTGCGGCCCCCACCTCCCTCTCCCTCCCCTGCCCCCTCCTCCAGCTGCCCTTTCCCCCATTCCCCTGCACCAGCACGGCACCCACAGCCCTCCGTGGTAAAACGTAGGCTCTGCTTCGGGAGCTGGGCTGGGAGATCCCTGGCCACGGGGCACAGGTGACCACAGAACCACACGAGGACCAGGCGGGAGCGTGGGGGCCCCTGACACCCGGCCCTGAGGGCAGCAGCTGCGCAAGGCACCCCAAGCACTGCCACTCCAGCCCATGGAGCTCCAGGGGCAGCCGAGGCCCCAGCCCAGCGTCCAGGGCACAGATGCAGTACCAAGGCCGTGGCCCACGCTGCCACCGGCGTGCATAAGCCTCTCCCCCGGGCCCACCACATCGGGCAGGCCAGCAGAACCCAGCTGACCCCTGTCCACCTCGGACACTTGGGCAGCAGAAGCTACCCCGGGCAGGGTCCTGCTGGGAGGGGCACCCATCTGCTCGGCACCAGGAGGGTCTCGGGGCCGCGAGCCGGTGGCGATGGCGCCAGGGGCACTGTGCGGCCAGGTGGGCCCAGCGGCCGGGAGCTCGGGGTTGCTGGCCGCCTGCCGCTCCAGATCCCGCAGGCGGGGGTAGGGAGCAGGTGGTGGGGCGCTGGCACAGGACCAGGCTCAGCCCGTGCCCACACAGCCGGGCAGCGCCGGCCCCTGCGCCTGCTGGCCTTCCTGAGTGCTATTTTTAGAAGCAGTCCCAAGGCACGGCCACCGTCTGCCCCCAGCTCAGGCCGGCAAAATGCTGCCCTCCCAAAGCCAGCCTGAGTCGGGACACAGCGGGCAGGGCACCCCTAGGCACAAGCCCCAGGTGCTCAGAGCCGCCCCAACCGGAGGGTGGCACTGGGCACCCTGCGGGCGGGTGGGCGCAGCCTCGCTCCCACCCTCTTCCCCAGCCCTGCGACCCATCAGGACGGCAGAGCACGGAGCTGGGTTCCCACGCCGGGTCTCCCAGTGCCGTGCCCGGGGTCTCGGGGCTGTGTCTCTGCTTCAGAGGCCGCACGGCCCACCCCACTGGGCCCGGAGCCCACCTTGGACCTGCGCGGCCCCACAGCTTCGCGCCCGCGGGCTTGGAAGCCCCTCCGCCCCTCCTCCCAGCAGCCTGAGGGCAGCGCGGCCTGTGCCTGCTGGCCGGGGCTCGACCAGGCTCACCAGGAAGGGCCCAGGACTTGCCCTCGGTCGCCTCCGTTCTGGTTTCTTCCCAGTGTGCTTGCTCAGGGGGCCGCGGGGGCCCCGCCCGCCAGGGCCCACTGCCCGCCCCACAGTTCGCCAGCGGGTTGGGTGCCCTGGGGTCTCGCAGGCGGCCTGGCCGCCCCAGGACGGAGTGTGGGAAACTAAGGCACGGAGGGCTGCTTCTGTGGTTACGCTGTTAACACAGGAACGCACAAAGTAGACAGGCCCGAAGCTGTCCAGGGCTGGAGAGTTAAGAGAGAACACACTTCGTAGCCTGAGCGGGCACTACCACCGTGTACTCTAAGATGTTAGTCCTGCAGCTTGTGAGAATTTTTAGAGTGCAGATGCACGCTATCGTTCGTGCTTACGGTGGTTTGAGTATATATAATGCTACTCGTAACAACGAAGTTGTCTGATGAGCTTGAGGAATCGATGCTCTCAGGACCCCTGATCCCAGTCTCTCGTCTTTCATTCCCGACACCCTTTGGGCCGACATTCCAACAACGGGGCCCGCTGACAAACGACTCGAGCCATGGGCCTCGCTGGCAGGCACTGCCCCTTCCCCTCAGGCCACAGGGCCAGCACCTCTGGGTGGGGGCCAGGTCCGGACGAAGCTGGCCCTCTGTGGGTGCTGGCTGCTGGACCTCAGAGGGCCTGTCGTAAGTGCCTGAGTGAGAAAGGCCTGACAGGGTGGGCATGGGGGTCCTGCCCTGTGGGTGGTCCGCCAGCCCAATCAGACCCCCAAGGGCCCCCCGCCGCCGCTGCCCCCTGACAGCCTCCTGGTGTCCAGGCCTTCCTGGAGAGCAGAAGGCTTCCGAGCCACCAGCTCCGCCTTCCTGCCCCAACCCTGCCCGGCTCGAGGCGTGGGGCTGCCGTGCAGGATGGGCTTCTCCTCTCCCTCATACCACGGCAAGGCCCCGGGGCCGCCTCTGCTGGTCACTCTGGGCTGGAGGCTATGGCAGAAATGCAAACACCCAAGGCTGGCTGCACCCCGTGCCAACCTGGCCAACGCCCCCCCAAAACACCAAGGCCAGGGAGGGCCCACAGACACAGTGGTGTGGCCCCGCGGCCAGAGGGGCTTGCGGGAGGGGGCAGCATGGCTCCAGGAGCCCCCAGCACCGGATGTGTGTGAGGGCCCCAAGGAAGCAGCTCCCTGCTAACCCTGCCGTGGACACGCAGTAGCGCTTCAGATTTCAGGTGCGAGCACAGCAGCACGCTCACACGCACCCCTGCTCGGGGAGCCTCACCCCAGAGCTCACAGGCCGTGCCGCTGGCTGGCACCTCAGCCCCTTGCAGGACGTCGACCCGGACTTTTTTTTTAATGGAGGCACCAGGGAATGAACCCAGGACCTCGTACATGGGAAGCAGGTGCTCAACCGACCACTGAGCTACATCCACTCCCAACGCTGACTTTTATTTATTTATTTATTTCTCCCCATCCTTCTGGTGTTTTTTACTTGCTGTGTCTGTCATCCTTGTTTATTTAGGAGTCACCAGGAGCCAAGCCCAGGACCTCTGATGTGGGAGGGAGGAGCCTAATCGCTTGAGCCACATCTGCTCCCTCCAACACTGACTTTTAAAATGACTCCAAGACTGTCAGTGTGTTAGAAGCCAGGTGGCAAGCGCCTTTCATTACAGATAAGAACCGGGGAGCAGATGTGGCTCACGTGGTTAAGCTCCCGCCGGCCACATGGGAGGTCCTGGGTTTGGTTCCCAGTGCCTCCTGAAGAAAACATAAACAAGCAAAACAAACGAAAAAAATCCAACTTGGGGAAGCCAATGTGCTTCACTGGTTGAGTGCTGGATTCCCACACGTGAAGTCCCAGGTTCAGCCCCAATACCTCAAAAAAATAAATAAAAACAAGAACTTACCTTAAAACACACCCCAACCTCTCACATCAGCATCCTAAGCATGTAATTGCTACTTCCTGGGCCACAAATTTGGTCAGGCAGCAAGATTTCCTGTTGGAAACTGACAGCCATTGCCGACACAGAGCACAGCAAATCAAATACGCAGACAGCAAGCAAGTCTGGGGAGAAAGGTGTTTTAAGAGACAGTTTTACACTTTTAACATTTGCCATCTCAACCCAGCAACTGAGCAGCTGGGAATACTCTACGATCACTGTTTCTCTCGTCACGAGAAACGGCAGGCTTCTGCAAGCAGAACTATTTCAAAACCATAAACTGGGGCGGTGTGGCAAAGGGACATTTTCCCTAATTTTCAAATATTTTACAGAAACAGCTTTAAAAAGCCATAAAAATTAAACCACATTTAACTAGGAAGTTGGCAAATTGCCTTTATTCGGAAGAAAAACATTACACGAAACAGATGCTCAAAGGCATGAGGCTGCCACTCCTCTCCTTGGCCTAGTGACACTTTTTTGAACGGAGCCGACATCATGTGAGCTGCCTCCAGCCGCACGCTGGTGAGTCCTGGGCTTGTCTGGTGGCGGTTGCAACTAGGGTACCCCGGGAAGAGGTGAAGCCCAGAGGCACAAAGAAAACCCAGCTCGGCTAAGCGAGACGCCGCCTCAAGGAATGGTCAAAGCAATGTCCTGAGCTGTCATCACCTTGAACCTTGGCCATCCAGGTGGACGCCCTTCAGGCATGGGCCTGGAGCAGGACACACCTGAGGACGGAGGCATCACCACTGACAGCCAAGAAGGCACCTGTTGCATCTGGGACAAGAGCCCTAGCCGGGCGGGGAGAGGAGAAGCCCTGCCAGGAAGGGCGACACTGGCCAGGGCTCTGGTGCTTGGGTAGGGGCTGGGAGAGCGCTCCCGGTTCTGGCCAGGGCTCACCGGTTACCTGTCTGGCACCTTTACTACTTCTTGCGATTGTTTCGAGCTCAGGGTGGGAGCAGCAGGATTACTACTCACTCCGCCCCATGCCCTCCCCACTCACGACTCTCAAAAGCAAACCAATACCTCTGAGTTGGAATCCCACGGAGCCCACGGGGTGAAAGCCGCACTCTCTGCCCCCGGCCCACCGTGCGCCTGCTCCACAACCCGGCCGAGCGCTCACCTGTCCGGCGGTGTCGGCGCTGCCCACCTGCAGCCTCCAGGACCGGCCTCCTGCCTGGCTGAGCTTCAGCGCAAGTCCGGAGCCATCCAACCCTGTGGCCACCGGCAGAGGCCAAGAGGCGCGGTCAGCGTCGACCTCGGCGGGCCGGCCGGTCTGGGCCTGGGCTGCCCGAGGTCTCCGTGCCCATTCCCAGGCCCAGCCTGCAACCTCCCGGGCCACCCCAGTGCCTTCTCCAGCCCTGTCCCTCGCCCTGGCTCTGCTGAAATCAGGCCCCGCGCTGCGCGGGGACCGAGGCACCGGACCCGGGCACGAGCGCCGGCCCTGCGGGCAGGGGACAGGGGTCCACTGCCACCCGTTCCCCAGCAGGCCGGGCAGGACCCGGGCCCCGTCCGCCCAGCCCCCCGTCGTCCCGGACCTCGGCCCTAGCCGCGGGGCCCCCGCTGACCCTGCACCTGCCCGGAAGTTCCACTCCCGCCCGCTCGGCCCCGGGGGTCCTGGAGGTCCCTGAGGAGCGCTGTCTGTCGGTTGGTCTGTCCGGTCTGTGCGGCGGCCGGTGAGCCGGTCCGGACCCTCGGCTGCTCAGCGGCGGCCCGGCCAGGCCACCCCGGTTGCGCAGCGCCCCGCAGCCCACCCCGCGGAGGCGGCCCCGCAGCCCCCGGCACCGAAGGTCCAAAGGCCGCCGCGGCGCCTGCCGGGAGTCGCAGTTCGCTGCCGGCGCGGGCCGGAGGCGGGGGGCGGGCCCGGACCACAACTCCCAGGAGGCCCCGCGGCGCCGGCGCCGACGCACGCGGGCTGCAGGGGGCGCCGCCGAGCCCAGGGACGAGTCCCGGCGCGGGCGGGGACGCGAGGCTTTAGCGAAGCGCTGCAAGGACGAGGGCCGGAGCGCCACGCAGCCGGGTCGGGGCGGGGAGGGGACGGGGCACAGGCCAGCCCGGGACGGGCGGGTAGGAGAGGGGGGCCTGGACTCCGCGCTGGGCCGCGGGGCCGCTCTCGGGAGCAGCGGCGCAGACGCCGGGGGCTGCGGCCCGGACGGGCGTGCGCACGCCGGAAGTGCGTCAGGAGGCGGCCCGCGTCCGGCCCTACGTGGCGCAGCCGGGTTCTTAGCGGCAGGGCGCCTGCGCATGGGCGGGCCCGAGGACGCCTCCTGTTACCACGGAGACGAAGGCGGTCCTGAGCCCGGGCCTGGGCGCGCGGGGGCGGGACGGCCCGCTCGGGGCAGTGGGCGGGGCTTCCAGGGGTCGGGGGCGAGACGCACCCGCACCCCGCTTTCGACTTGCTTTGAGCTCCCGGGATTGTCAGTCCGTGCTCTGAGTTCACGCAGAGCCCGAGACTTACCGTCGGGAGGCAGGCCCCGGCCCCGCCCGCAGCCCGCACGTCGCGTCCAGAGGCCGCCGCTTTCACCCCTTCAGGAGTCTGCGCGGAGAGAAACCTCCCCGCCTCGGACTGGCACGCTCCTGGCTTGGGATTTAACCCTTCCACATCTCCACCTGCTTCCCGAGGAGGCCGAAGCGGGCTTGGCTCTCCACACGGCTCCGCTCCCCGCCCTCCCCCATGGGTCCTGGGGCCTTCCAGCTGGCACGACTGATTCCGTGGTCCAACTTGCTCACTGCCGCTTCTTCAAACCCCTGCCTTGGTTCTTGCACAGCCTGCCTGTTTTTTCCCTTGAATTAATAATAGCTAGTATTTTACTTATGCCTAGTTTTTTGGGGTTTTTTTAGTTACCCAGCCGTGGATTGAACCCAGAACCTTGCATGTGGGACGCTGGCGCTCAGCCACTGAGCCACATTGGCTCCCTTGAGTTGGTTCTTTCGTCTGTTTGCTTGCTATTGGTTTTTTGGTTTTATATTTTTGGTTGATTTTTTGTCTTCAGGAGGTATGTTAGTCAGCCAAAGGGGTGCTGATGCAAAATACCAGAAATTGATTGGTTTTATAAAGGGTATTTTTTTGGGGTAGTGGCTTACAGATACAAGGCCATAAAGCGTAGTTACTTCCCTCGCCATAGTCTATTTTCATGTATTGGAGCAAGATGGCTGCCGACGTCTGCAAGGGTTCAGGCTTCCTGGATTCCTTCCTTCCAGGGTCTTGCTTCCTGGGGCTGGCTTCTCTTTCCTCTGTGTGCTGACTTCCTGGGGCTCCAGCTTAAGACTTCAGCATCAAACTCCAACATCAAAAACCCTCAACTCTGTTCTTTGCCATGCCTTGTATCTGTGAGTCCCTACCCACCAAGGGCTGGGGACTCAATGCCCTAATGAGGTGGCCCAATCAAAGCCCCAGTCATAACTCAATCATGCCCAGGTACAGACCAGTTTACAAACATAATCCAGTATCTATTTTTGGAATCCATACTTAAGTCAAACTGCTAGACTCCACCCTCTGAATTCCAGAAAGACATTATAATAGTCAAAAAGTCCTTAAATCAGTAACAATGCAAATACCAAATCATATTACAATCAATTTAAAGAAATAGTTTGTCTTGGGGCAAAGTCCTGTCTGCTATAGACCTCTGAAACTTACAAAACAATGTATCTGTTTCTAATACACAAATGGACAGACAGAGGATAAGTATTTTCATTACGGTAAGGAGAAACTGGGAGGGAAACATGAGTCACCGGTCCTCTACAGTTCAGTAAACCTGCAGGGCATCCTCCATTCTATTTCAGTCTGAGAGTCATTCTTAAGGTGATGGTTTCTTCTCTTTGGGACCATATGGGAACCCACCCTTTCCACAGTCTTGTCCAATGGTCATTTTCTTGGTTCCACCCTCATCAAGCATCTGGGTGTCAACCAAGCTCCAGACCTCTCCCTCCAAGAGTGCTGGGGCGATTGCCACACCTTACCCAATCTTTGGGTTAGAGTCTTAACCCCCTTGTACAGTGATGTGAAGACAACATTCCCCCTAACCTTTGGCAAACAGGCTCAACCCACTCAGAGCAATGAGTTGACCACCTGGCCTTCCCTAACCTTTGGGAGACAGGTCTGCCCCTCTCACACTTGTGGGGTGCTGACCTTAACCACCATAACCCTTGAGGAATGTGTTCCACCCTCTCTGTACCCTGGAGTGGCAAAACTATCCAAGAACATTGGTTGGGAACATCCACCCTCTTCAACTGTTGGTGCAAACTCACCCTCTCTGTACACCTTGGCCCAAGGTGATGTCTTAATTCCAGATTTCTGCTTCCATGGTTTTCCACTTATAGCTGTTTCTCCTTCAATCTGTCCTTTCCATGTCCCTTTTATTCCAAGATGACAGTGGTTTTATTCATACAGCTCTTTTAAAAACCTTATTGGTTTAGCATGCAAGAAGCAGGGGTCCAAGTTATCAGACAGTAAGACTTTCCACAAGTCTTTCTGAGATAACTGCATCTTCAATCCTGATTTACAAGTTCCAAGTTTAGTTAAGTCCTCCAATGAGGTACTTTCATCTGGGATTTTGATTTCCAGAAGCTTGGAATTTCCAGAATCAGTTTCTGTTTTCTTTGTGACCACCAGTTCAGTCCTCAGCATATCTCTCTCATCCAGCGTTTTTCTATAAGCTGCAAGCAGAAGCCAAGCTGCATTCTCCAGGCTTACTTTGGAAATTTCTTCAGCTAAATGCCCAGGCTCATCATTTTCAAATTCTGCTTTCCATAAAACATCAGGAGTTAATCTTGCTAAGTTCTCTGCAACTTTAAAACACGCATCACCTTTCCTCCAGTTTCCAATCATGGTTTCATCATTTATTTCTAAGGCATCAGAAAGTCTCTTTAGCATCCATATTGTTATCAACAATCTCTTCAAAGCAATCTAGGCCTTTTCCATCAAGCATCTCACAATTCCTCCAAAAAATACCCCTTACCCACTTATAAAGCCACTCCAGTATTTCGGTAATTGCAAAAGTACTTCCCCACTTCTTGGTTCCAAATTCTGTACTAGTTAGCCAAAGGGATGCTGATGCAAAATACCAGAAATTGGTTGGTTTTATAAAGGGTATTTATTTGGGGTAGGAGCTTACAGATACAAGACCATAAAGCGCAAGTTACTTCCCTTGTCAAAGTCTACTTGGAGCAAGATGGCTGCCGACATCTGCGAGGGCTCAGGCTTCCTGGGTTCCTTCCTTCCAGGGTCTTGCTTCTCTCTGGGTCCAGAGTTCCTTCCTTCCTGGGGCTTGCTTCTCTTTCCTCTGTGTGCTGACTTCCTGGGGCTCCAGCTTAAGACTCCAACATCAAAACTCCAACATCAAAAACCCTCAACTCTGTCTTTTTGCCATGCCTTTTATCTATGAGTGCCCACCCACCAAGGGGTGGGGACTTAATGCCCTAATCATAACTCAATCATGCCCAGGAACAGACCAGTTTACAAACATGATCCAATATCTATTTTTGGAATTCATAACTATGACAAACTGCTATAGGAGGCGCTGGAAAATGAACCCGGAACCGCCCATATAGGAAGCAGGTGCTCGACTGCTCGAGCCACACCTGCGCCCCCAGCTGAGTGCTTTCAAGCCTGCTTTTCACCTGTCACCTGGAGCTTTCCTTCTGATTCCCTTTGCCTTCCTCCTGTGTTGGATTCCTGGAATCCGTGTCATCTTCTCTCTTGGTTTACTCTCTCATTTTGCTGAAGTGAGTCCTCTAGTAGCTATCTGGAAAGGATATATGTCTGAAAAAGTGTTTATTCTACCCTCATTCTGCATCAATAGTTTGGCTGAGTACAGAATTTAAGGTTGGAAATTTTTTCCTTAAGAATTTATGAAGACTTTTTTTTCTTTTTCTTTTCTTTTCTTTTTTTTTTAGCTTCCAGGGTGCTCTTGGAAAGTCCAAAGCCATTCTGATTATTTTTTAAATTATTATTTTTATATTTTATTGCTTCAAATGCTTCAAACTATTGGGCATCTTTGGTAAAAATAAAGACAATAAAATTTCCACAACTGCACAAACCATTGCACAACAATAGTCGTTGATACACGTGAAAGAATATAGGAATTTCAGAGTCCCCAGGAAGGAAGTTAACCGTACATGTTCCCAGTCCTCATTTTAAACAAACCTGTTTTCATAAATATTTAAAATATTTCCATTTGTGTTTCAATCAGTATATTGAACTTTAAAGTATTTATATTACTTATTTTTTTTAAGTTTTTTTTCTCTCCCCTTCCCCCGCCCCATCTGCTCTGTGTCCATTCGCTGCGTGTTCTTCTGTGGCTGCTTCCATTCTTGTCAGTGGCACCAGGAATCTGTTTCTCTTTTTGTTGCGTCATCTTGCTGTGTCAGCTCTTCGTGTGTGCAGCACCACTCCTGGGCAGGCTGCACTTTTTTCGCGCAGGGCGGCTCTCCTTGCAGGGTGCACTCTTTGCGTGTGGGGCTCCCCTATGCGGGGGACACCCCTGCATGGCACGGCACTCCTTTCATGCACCAGCACTGCGCATGGGCCAGCTCCACACGGGTCAAGGAGGCCCTGGGTTTAAACCCTGGACCTCCCCCATATGGTAGACAGATGCTCTATCAGTTGAGCCAAATCCGCTTCCCTTTATTACTATTTAAATAAAAATAATTAACATACGTATTTTTTCTCAGTTACCCACTACAGCCTCAAGCCCCACCCACCCATTGCTACTCACGTCACATAAGAAACTCGAGGGAGGTAACCAAAGTAAAAATCACTGTGGCTCTCAGTCAGGCCCTCTGAGGAAAAGAGGCAAATGTTTCGTGTCTTTCATTACACAGACATTTCTCTGGTGTTTTATTTGTGGAGTCTCAAACTCGAACAGCTTTAAGTTGGTCTAAATGAGTCCTCAGCTCAGGACACAGTTCAAGTAGCAGCAGCTCCATCAGCACATATAGCAGGTGCTTGTTGGCTCTGGCTTCCTGCAGGGCATTGAATATTTTTATTATTCCATGGCGGGCGTTTTGCTGCCCAACAAGGCTCTGAAGCACATCTGGAACGTTTTCGAGCAGCTTCTGCCGTGCTCTCTGCTTCGTCTCCTGAATTTGCGCTTCGCTTCTGCTAGCGGTCGGTGGTGCCAACTTCCCATTTGGCCAGAAAGCATCCCGGAAAACGTCAATGTAGTAAACCAACATCGGTTCGCTAAAAACCCAGTTCACTGTGTCCCGGATTTGCTTGTTGATGGTTCTTCCAAAAGTGACCTGGACGAGAGCCATCAAAGTTCTTCTCACCCATTTAAACATTCCCCGAAGCTCAAAAATCTCGGCCATCAGCATGAAACACTGCTCGGCCAAGGCGTCTGTCCTCCCACCCCCATCCTCGCCATCCGAGAGGGCGCCGTCCTCTTCCGGCTCCTCCTCCCGGTGGGAGAAGTCTCCAGGCAGTCTTTCCAAAAAGGAGGCTAACGAAAAGGGGTTTTTTATCCCCTGCACATCAGTAACCTCAAGGCAGTCCAGAGAAGGACACAAAAAGGCACACAGAGCTTCGCTCTGACCCAGTCTTTCATCGGAAAGAAGGGTCCGCAAAAACTTGTTTAACTGACTCTTGGACTTCTCCAAAAACTTTTGATCTATAGATTTGAAAGGCAGCTCGCTCAGAGAAGGCAGCTGCGCCTTTTTTAAAGAAGGGCAACGCCGGCTCAGCCTCCGCTGCAGGTGCTGGAACTCGCTGAGCCTCCTGGGCACCATCCAATGCTTGCCCCCCGCGCCCCCGAGGCCTGGGGAGCGCACGGAGACCACGAACCAGGGCACCTGCTCGCCGTCCTCCTCGGCGACCTCGCCGCCGGCCACCGAGGCGCGCCACAGGCCCAGGGGCCCGCACCGCGCCTCCGGCCTCGCCTTGCGCAGCGAAAGTTTCCCGCCTTCTTTCCGCATTCGGGTGATCTCACCCTTCAGCTTAGAGACGATCTTCTTGTCAGGTTTTGGTGCGTTTGGCGTGGAATTTGGAGTTTGCCTTTTATATTCAATTTTTGCATTTACTCCTCGCAGTGTGTTCACAGCAGAACTGTCTTCTCCGTTTGTCCCCAAGGCCAGTCCATCGGCCGCTCCCTCACTGGCCTCGCCTTCCCGGCCTGTTTCGTCTTTGTTGGAACCCAAGTGTGAGGCACGTTTTTCTTCCTCTTTTGGCATCACCTCCTCGAACAGGTCACTGAGAACAAACGAAGGGTAATATCTAGCTTTTAGGGCCTCGTAAACGTCTGCCTGGATTTTGCAGAACACCTCAATGCCCTGATTTCCTGCGAGGCCTTGCTGCATTTCTTTGTAAAGCGATTTTTCCACAGATACTTCCTCGCTGTCGACAAAGAAGTTCTGAAAGATTTCGCCCAGTTTCTGTGGAACTTCGTCCTTGCGAGCACACTTGAGACATTCCACGGACTCCCAGAAGCTGACCAGCGCCCCCCGACCCGCCCTTGCCAGGTAGGTGCGGAAGCGCTCGCGCTGGCTCGCGTTGGCCAAGATCTCTCGGAAGGCGGGGGGCTGCGGGCCCGGGGGCCCTGCCCTGCCCTCGCGGGCCCGGGGCGCGCCGCCGGCGGGGGCCGCGCAGCACGCGGATCCTGCGCTCGCACTGCTGCTTGGCGGCGCTCAGCTGGGCCAGGTACCGCGTGGCCCCGCGGGCGCGCAGTCTCCCTGCCGCCGCCTCTCTGCGCTTGGGCCTCTTGGGGTGCGCACAGCTGCCGGCCGCGGTCGCGTGGACGATCTCCACGACTATCTGAGTCCGCAGCTGCTGCAGGAACGCCACGTCCGAGCTGCCGTTGATGAGCCCGACGAGCTCCTCCCGGGACGGGGCGCGGGCGCGGGGCGCCGCGCGCGGCCGCGCCGCCTGCTCCCTGCGCTCCAGGTACCCCAGCAGCGTTCGGTTGATGTAGTCGGGGTCGCTCAGCAGCTGCGCCAGCGGCGCCAAGACCTTGGCGGCCAGCGCCTCGGCGAGCAGGGTGCGCAGGGCGCGCGGCGGGGCGCGCGGCGCGGGGAGCAGGCAGAGCAGCAGCACGCGGGCGCAGCCCCGCAGGAAGCGCGCCTCCGCGCCGGGGCTGCCCAGGCTGGCGTGCAGCGCGAAGGGCCTGGGGCGCTGCTCCCGCGCCGCGCCCGCCGCCCTCAGCGCGCACAAGTGGCCGAGCACGGCGCGCGCCACGTCCGCGCACAGCACCTTCGCCGCGTCCACGCGGCCCAGCCTGGCGCGCAGCCGCGCGGCGACGGCCCAGAAGTCCTCGGCCAGCAGGCGGTGGAGCCGGCGCTCGCCGCGGCCCAGGCCCGCGCACCAGGGCAGCACGTAGTCGCGGTAGCTGCGCTCCAGCACGTCCTTCAGCGCCCTGTCCACGCTCTGAGAAATGACCGCCCGGCGACCCCGCACCGACTCCGGGCGTCCGCAGCCGGGGCGCGCGGGCGAGCGGCGGGCGGCCCGGCTCCAGGCGGCGGCGAAGTCGGGCGGCGGGGCGCGGGGGCCGCGGCACACGAGGGCCAGCAGCGTCCCCAGCAGGAAGGCGGCCGTCGCGCAGAGCAGGTGCAGGCCGAGGCCGAGAAGGAGGGCGCACGGCCCCCCGCCTCCCGCCGCTCGCCAGCCGGAGAGGGACACGGCGGCGAGGGCAGCTGCCACGGCAGCCGCCGGCGCCCGCCAGTGCCCGCTTTCCAGGCGCCCCGGGCCTGCCGCCTCTGCGTCCTCCCGGGGCGAGGGCCGCCGCTCGTCCGGGCAGCCTCTGCCGCCGCGGGCCTCTGGGCGCATGCTGCTTTCTGCGCCAACGAGCGCGGGCACATCTGCCCTGTTGTCACCCAGCGCCCCGGGACGGCGGCCGGCCTGGGGGGCGCACGCTCGAATCGACGCCGCCGGGCCCCTCGCCGCCACCCCTTGGCGCGCGCGGGGCCCGCAGTTGCCGGGTCTGACGCGCCCAGGGAGTAGGACCTGCTGTGCCATTGTGACTTGGGCCCTTTGTGACACACTGGCTTTGGGGAACTTTTTAGGGTCTCCCCCACCCGCAGAGCGACCTTTCCTCCACTCCAGAGGTGCGAGTCCTTCCACCTGGAACTTTTTCTAGGGAGTTTAAATATTTTATCCCACTCCTCCTCCAGTGTTCTCTGTTTTCTCTTTTTTTAATTAATTAATTCTGTTCTCCTTTTTAAAAATTGATTACACCCCCCCCCCCCCCCCCCCCCGTTTTCTGAGCTCCCTGTCTACGTCTCTTATTTTCGGAGGCACCAGGAACTGAACCCCCGTTCTCCCATGTGGGAGGGAGGAGCCTGATTCCTTGAGCCACTCTGCGCCGTTTGTTGTATCTGTCATTGTATTTCCTCGCGGTGTCTCTTGGCTGCAGTCATCACTGCGTCATCTTGTCCCGTCTTCAGGACGCGTGGTAACCAAACCCAGACCTCCTGTGTGGCAGAGGGGACCGAGCTGCTCGAGTCACATCAGCTTTCCCACTGTTCTATCTCTCTCTTTTTTTTTTGTACTGGATACATATAAAATTTTGTTTGAATTACACTATGTTACACAATTTATTTGGTTCATAGTCATGCAATCTAACAGTGTTTGTCCTTTTGTGTCAGGCTTGCTTCACTCCACATAATGTCCTCCAGGTCCACTATTCTCTCTCTTTTTTAATATCCAGTTGACTTTTTTTTAAAGATTTATTTATTATTTAATTCTCTCCCCTCCCCCTGTTGTCTGCTCTCTGTGTCCATTAGCTGTGTGTTCTTCCGTGTCTGCTTGCATCTCAGCGGCATGGGGAATCTGTGTCTCTTTTTGTTGCGTCATCTTGCTGCTTCAGCTCTCCGTCTGTGTGGCACCACTCCTGGGCAGGCTGTGCTTTTTTTTGTGTGGGGCAGCTCAATGTGGGGCGCACTCCTTGCGCATGGGGCTCCCCTACACGGGGACACCCCTGCCTGGCATGGCACTCCTTGAGTGCGGCAGCACTGCGCATGGGCCAGCTCACCATATGGGCCAGGAGGCCCTGGGTTTGAACCCTGGTGGACGCTCTGTCAGTTGAGCCACGTCCACTTCCCTCCACTGTTCTCTCTTGATAGAATTCCTGTGAGTCAGATATGGGCCTTCTCAGCCCCATCCCATTCCTTTTCCTACCTGGTGGCCACCTCTTTCTCTGGGATATTTTCTTAACTTTACTTTCCATCTCTCCTGTTAATTAATCAGCTAAACTCACATTTAAAAATTTTTTTTCTGAGCTCATGTTTCACAAAATAATTTTATTTTATAAGTGCATTTTTTTCTCATTTTACATTAATTATGGATTTAAAAAGAAACACTTTTCTTCTGATTCTTGCATTGACTCTTCCAGTGAGATGGCTTTTCTCTGTTTGGTTGTCTACTACATACTCTTACTTCCCTCAGATGTCTGCATGGCTTTCTCTGCTGGGACAGAAGGATGAAGCAGCGCATCAGGCCTCAGCTCAGCGAATGAGGGACCCAGGTGGGTGCGGCAGGACCGAGCCTGAGCTCTTGCTTCAGTGAACAGACGGTCCATGGCTCTGCCACAGGCCGGGCCAGCAGGGCTGCATCTCCTTCCCTGGCTGGGCGCCCCCCTCAGCCGATGGCCCACACGTCACAGGTCAGGTTGCCCTGGCTGCAGCCGGCAGGGAGGAAGGGCGGGCCCGACATGCCCAGCGCTGGCGCTGCCCAGCTGCAGGGGGGGCTGGGGGCATTGTTCCATGGGGAGCATGTGCTCAGGTGGCCTCCTCTGAAATGAGAAAAGAGGGGCTGTAGGGAACAGCTAGCCGTCTCTGCCCTCGAAGGCTGGGCGGCTCCATGTGGCCGAGCAGCTGTGCCGTCCCTGGGCCTCTCCAGAGCCACCCCGAGTGAGCGGGAGCCCCCCCCAGGCCCTCAGCGGCCAGCACCTGGGCAGCTCCTCTGTTTTCTCTGGTGTGATTCTGTTTTTCCCAGGGAGCAAGTCCGGCAGGCCGAATTCCCAGTGGGGACGGGAATGGGCCTTGGGGATGCCGCCTTCGGGGTGCAGGTTTCCACAAGACCACCCTGCCTCCAGCTCTTCCCTCCCTCGCCCCTCCAGTTCAGTCGTGGCCATCACCGTCGCTCATTGGCACTGACTGTGCACAAGGCACTTACACGGCGTGGGCACACTGCACGTGTGCTTTCACACGTCCTCCCCACTCAGCCTCTCGCCCTGAGGGGTGGCGTCGTCCCCTTTGACAGATGAGGAAATGGACACCAGGGAGGCTGTGCCACTTGCCAGTGGTCATTCTGCTGGCGAGGGGTGGTGCTGCCCAGGTCAGCACGCCCTCCTGGCCGCACTGCCCCAGCCTGTGGGAGCTCAGGCCCCCCGCCCCACCTTTCCAGGGAACTTGGGTCTCCAGTCCTGAGCTTTCCTGGGCATCCTCGGTGCAGGTGGGCTCAGGCCCTTCCCCGCCCCTGGCTTGGGCGCTAATGCCCACTCCGTCGCGTCTGCCCATCCAGCCACCCACCGCCACGCTCCGTCCGTCATGCAGAATTCCCTGAAACGTCTTGTCCCAGGTTGTCCCCTGTCCTGTGCCCTTGGCCTCGGGAACTAGACCGCTCCAAACCCTCCGCTGCTCCTGGGCCTCGGGAAGGGACCGTCGGCGCAGTGACCACATGCTGAGGCCAGCTCAGCAACAGGTCTGCACAAAGGGAAGGCGTCGCAGAACTAGAGAAACAAAAGGACAGAAAGAAAGACACAAGACAGGAAGCAAAGGTGGGACCAGGGGACTTGACAGCTTTTGAAACTGAGAGCCTCAACCCTAGTTTCCACACCGTATTTATTTGGAAGTTAACAAGCAGCTGTTTGCTACAGGAAGCAACTTGCAACATCTTCTACAATGACAGGAAGCACCTTGCAACATCTACAATAAGGTAATTTATAATAACAGGAAGCACCTTGCAACATCTACAATAAGGCAATTTACAATAACAGGAAACAACTTGCAACATCTACAGTAAGGTAATTCATAATAACAGGAAGCGACTCAGAACACCTTGTACAATAACAAGAAACAACTAAGAGGTAAGCCAGTTTCCCACAACTGCAACCTCAGGAGCAGGTTCCCGGCGGCACGGGTCTGGCGGGGGCTCGCTCCAGGAGGCACCCCCCTTGCTCTGGACGTGACAGTGAAGTGTGGGCCCGGGGTGGCCCCTGATCCCGTGATGCTGCACGTGCGGGGCAGGGCGAGGCACCGGGCGCCGCGCAGGCTGTGCTCCCAGACCTCATGGGTGCGGGACTGCCTGCTGCGGGCCTCGTGCTGCTGCCTGCCCGCCCCAGCCCCCCGCCCAGACCCTCTGCGGGGCCTGCACCTGCTCTCGGGCCTCGAGGCGGCCACGCTGGGGCCGGCCAGGAGGTCCAAGTCCAGGCATTACCTTGCTCCTCTCCAACTCTCCCAGCCTCAGGGCCTCTGAGATGTGCTCCCAACCAGAGTGACCAGCTTTTAAAGAGCCCCCCAGGACACAGCCAGGACACAGCCGTGGCTGGCACGACGCAGCGTGCAGTATGTGATGTGTAACGTCTAATAAATGGTTATGTATAAATGCATAACATGTAACAAATGAGTGTGCACCTATTTTAACATAAAAATAAGAAAAACAAGTGTTTACTTGAAATTATATATTATTCTCTCTGATTTACCTTTCTGTTACATACATGTTTTCACTTAAGCAAAATTACATTAGGACTAGTTAGCATAGCAATTAGTGGTAATTAATAGGAATAGATAACCAATGAGATTTTTTTAAATGACAAATTTTATTGTGTTCCATTCTGTCTTGACCTACAGCTATTTATTTTAACTTATTTAAATTCTTTATCATATACTTAAATGTTGTTTGGCTATAATATTGTGTATCATTATTATTACTATTTCTAGGCACCGGGGGCCAGGCGTTGAACCCAGGATCTCAGCGGTGGGAAGCCGGCGCTCGCCCGCTGAGCCACGTCGGCTTCCCCGAGTTCGTTTTTTCCCGGAAGCAAACCCGGTCCTCCCACGTGGGAGGCGGGGGCTCTGCTGCTTGAGCTGCATCCACTCCCTTGTTTATTCTTAATATACTAAATGCAAGCTTGGAAAGGGGAACATAGAGACAGCAGGACTAATTGAGCAGACATTACCTGTATTTAACAAATCAACAACAACACGTTTCAGTCCCACTGGAGAGTAGAGTGCTGTTCCCGGCTCTCTCCTTTTCCTGTGAGGACTCCTCCTCGCTTGGTTTCCCAGCGCAATCAGGGACCCGTGGCGGTGCTGCTCCTCCCTGCAGCCGGCCCGAGCTCGCGCAGTGGCTTCCGGTTTACACTGGGCACTGGTGTCCTTGGGTTAGGACTCAGTGAAGCCGGGTCCCTCTCTGGCCCGAGTGGTGGGCAGGGGATGCCACATGCCCTCCTGCTCGGGCTCAGCCTGTGCCTGATCTGCATGCGGCCGCCTTCCTGCTGGGGACACTGCTGGCCCTCATGCAAAGATTAAGAGAGTTCTTAAAGCAGCAAGAAAAAAGTGATTTGTTGCATGCAAGAGATCCTCAGTAACACTAAGTGCTGATTTCTCATCAGAAACCATGGAGGTGAGAGGGCAGTGGTATGATATTTAAGGTACTGAAAGAGAAAAACTGCCTACCAAAAATTCTTTACCCAGCAAAACTGCCCTTCAAAAATGAGGGAAAGCTTAAGATATTCACAGATAAACAGAAACCAAGAGGGTTCATCACAAGAGAACTGCCCTACAGGAATTGCCAAAGGGAGTTCCGGTTGAAGGAAAAGGCAGGAGAGAGTGGCTTGGAGCAGTGTGAAGAAGTAAAGATCATCAGTAAAGGGGAGGAAATGGGAAAATGCAAAACCCAACACTACCGTAGTCTCAATATACAATTCTACTCTTTAATTCCTATAAGAGTCAGAACACAACTGAATAAGAAAAGGTCATATTTCCTGATAATGGATGCACAAAATATAAAGAGGTAATGTGGGGCAAAACAACATAAAGAAGGGAAATGAAGTGATGTGGGAGCAGAGGACATGTATGCTATTAAAGTTAAGTTTGTATCTTCTCAAATTAATAGGTTATAGATGTAGATTGTGTAATACTAAACCCCAAGGTAACCACAAAGAAAGTATTTTAAAAATATACAGAAACATGAATGTACTGGGGGAGAGCGTAAATTACAATATAAACTATTATCCATGTGGTGCAGCAGTGCTCAAGATGTATTCACCAAATGCAATTAATATGCCACAATGATGTTGTTGATGTGGGAGGAGTGAGGTGAGAGGGGGTGGGGGGTCTATGGGAACCTCTGATATTTTTTAAATGTAACATTAAAACATATACAGAACTATGTTAATTTTGAAAAAATATATACAGAAACAAATGAGAAAGGATCGGTCAGATCCATCACAGAAGATCAACTCTACAGAAAAGGAGTCTGCAATAAAGGAAAAGAGAGACAATAACATGAAAACCCAAATGACAAAATGGCTGAAGTAAGAACTGCCTTTAAAGTAATAACACTGACTGTTAATGGATTAAACTCCCCAATCAAAAGACACAGATTGACAGAATGGATTTTTTAAAAACCAGAAAAACAAATAAACCATGATCCAACTATATGTTTTTCACAAGAGACTCACCTTTAGACACACACAAAGGCACAAATAGGTTGAATAATATATATAATATATATCAATCCACCAAGAAGAAAGCACAGTAATAAATATTTATGCACCTAGCCATGGTGCCCTAAAATACGTAAGGCAAACACTGGCAAAACTGAAGGGAGAAATAGACACATGTACAATAATAGTTGGAGACTTCAATACACCAATCTCATCAATAGAACAGCTAGACAAAAAGATCAATAAAGAAACAGAGAACATGAATATGATAAACAAACTAGACCTAACAGACATATACAGAACAGTGCACCCCAAAAACAGCAGGATATACACTCTTCTCAAGTGCACATGCATAGTTCTCCAGGATAGTCCATATGTTGGGTCACAAAAAAGTCTCAATAAATTTGAAAAGATTGAAATTATACAAAACATCTTCTCTGACAACAAAGGACTGAAGTTGGAACTTAATAAAAGGCAGAGAACTTGAAAATCTACAAACACATGGAAGTTCAATAACATACTCTTAAGCAATCTCTGGATCAAAAAAGAAATTACTGGGAAGCAGATTTGACTCAACTGATAGAGCATCCGTCTACCATGGGAGGTCCAGAGTTCAAACCCCAGGCCTCCTGACACATGTGGCCCGTGCACAGTGCTGACGCATGCAAGGAGTGGCAGTGCCGTGCAGTACACCCCATAAGGAGAGCTGCCCTGTGTGAAAAAAGTGCAGCCTGTCCAGGAGTGACACTGCACACATGGAGAGCTGATGCAGCAAGATGATGCAACAAAAAGAGACAAATTCCCAGTGCCAATGATAAGAATACAAGCGGACACGGAAGAACACACAGTGAGTGGACACAGAGAGCAGACAATGGGGGGATGGGGAGAGAAATAAATAAAAAATAAATCTTTTTTAAAAATTAAAAAAAAATTACAAGGGAAATTAGTAAATATCTTGAGATGAATGAAATGAGAACACAACACTTCAAAACTTATGGGATGCAGCAAAGGCAGTGTTGAGAGGGAAACTTATTGCCCTAAAGGTGTACATGAAAGAAATAAGAATGAGCTAAAGCCAAAGACTTAATTGTACACCTGGAGGAACTAGAAAAAGAACAGCAAACTAAAAGCAAGCAAAAGGAAAGAAATAAAGATTAGAGCAGAAATAAATGAAATAGAGAATAAAAATGATAGTGAATAAAAAATAGCATTAATAAAACCAAAAATTGTTTCTCTGAAAACATCAGTTAAATTGACAGACCTTTAGTGAGACTAAGAACAAAAGAGAGAAGATACAAACAAGTAAAATCAGAAATGAGAAGGTAACATTATTCCTGACCCCACAGGAATAAAAAGGATCATAACAGGATACTATGAACCACTGTATGCCAACAAATTAGAGAACTAATGAAATGAACAAATTCCTAGAAACACACCGTCTTGTTTTGCCCAAGGGCTGCCAATGCAAAGTACTAGAAATCTGGCTTTTATAACGGGGACTTATTTGGGGGAACAGCTTATAGTCCAAGGCCATGAAAAGTCCAAATTGAGGCACCATCAAAGGGGCTTTCTCAACCAAAGTCAGTACAGTTGATCTTGGCTGTTGCCAGGTGGTGAAGCAAGATGGCTGCTGGTCTTTGCCCAGATTTCTCCATCCCTCTGGTTTCTCTCTCAGGCTCAGCTGCTCCACTTTCTTCCTGATTTCAGCTGCAAGCTTGTCTCTTAAGAGCGTCCTATAGCAGTCTCTGCTCTTCTGCTTTCTCCCCAGATGTAGCTGTAAGCTGTCAGCCAAATGGCTCCTCTCTCCCTGCCGCCTTCTCCTTTCTGTCCCATGGCAGGATAAAGAAAGGCAGAGTTCTCACTTCTGTGTCTGCCTGTGTGAGTCCATTTATAGCAGATCCAGCAAGGGGTGGGGACTCAGCCTGAGACACACTTTACTGACTTAGTCAAATCCAAAGCCCTAAAGCAATCTCAACAGGTAATCTAATCAAAGGCCACTCAGTTGAATTTAATACAATCAAAGGGTATCACACCCAGAGGAATAGATTCCTTTACAAACATAGTCTTTTTTGGGGGGAATTATAAAATAACCTCAAACTGCCACACATACAATCTACACTTTCAGTAGAAGAATTGGAAGATCTCAACAGACCAACTACAATGAAAGAGAGTGAATCAGTCATCAAAAACCTCAGGGCAAGATGACTTCACAGGTGAATTCTACCAAACATTCAAAACAACAACAACAAACCAACAACACCAATACCAATTCTGTTCAAACTCTTCCAAAATATTGAAGAGGAGGGAAAATTCCTAACTCAGTCTATGAGGCCAACATCACCCTGATACCAAAGACAGGTAAAAATACTGCAAGAAAAGGTTACAGACCAATTTCTCTTATTAATTAGATGCAAAAGTCCTCAACAAAATACTAGTAAATTGAATTCAAAGCACATGAAAAGAATTAGACTTCCAGAAAGATGGCATTGGGGTAGGTAGGCATGAAAACAATGAGGGAAGGGCAAACACCTGTCCAAGCTTTGGGCATCTGCAGACCAGGATGCTGTGCATCCTCTAGGAGGCTGAGGGGCAGAGAAGATGTATTAGTCAGCCAGAGGGGTGCTGGTGCAAAATACCAGAAATTGGTTGGCATTCATAAAGGGTATTTATTTGGGGTACGAGCTTACAGATACCAGGCCATAAAACATAAGTTACTGCCCTCACCAAAGTCTATTTCCACGTATTGGAGAAAGATGGCTGCTGACATCTGTGAGTTCAGGCTTCCTGGGCTCCTCTGGGCTCAGCTCCTCTGTTTCCTCCACAGGGTCAGCTGTAGACTATCAGGTGAACTGCTCTGTTTCGCTCCCTGGGGTTTCTGCCGTATCTAAGGAGCCATCTCTATTCCTCTGTGTTTCTCTCCTGGCTCAGGTCCTCTTTTCCTGGGGCTGGCTTCTCTTTCCTCTGTGTGCTGATTTCCTGGGCTCCAGCTTAAGACTTCAGCATCAAATTCCAACATCAAAACTCCAACATCAGAAACCCTCAATTCTGTCCTTTGCCATGCCTTTTATCTGTAAGTGCCCACCCACCAAGGGGTGGAGACGCAACACCTTAATGATGTGGCCCAATCAAAGCCTTAACCATAACTTAATCACACCCAGGCACAGGCAGGGTCAAAAACATAATCCAATATCTAATTGTGGAATTCATAACCATATCAAAGTGCTACAGAAGGGAACAGAAAACCAAGAGTTGCCAGACCCTGCTGCCAGGAACAGCGCCCACCCCTCACCCTCAAGGTGCACCCGCGGCTCACTGCAGCCAATTGAGAGGGGAACAGACATCGTCCTCCCTTGCGGAGGGTGAGGAGTGGTTTCTCTTCAGTGAGTTTGGCCAGCAGAGCCTGCTTTGAACTGCTGCATTAAGTCAGCTATTGGTTGCCTCGAAGGGAAGGCAATGCAGAACTTTACAAAATAAAAGACAGAGAGAGAGACATAAGAGAGGAGGTAAAGATGGGACCAGGGGACTCAAACAGCTTCTGGAACTGAGAGCCTCAACCCTAGTTTCCACATCGTATTTATTTAGAAATGAACAATCAGCTGTTTGCTATCAGAACTGCAATATCATCTACAATAACAGGAAGTAACTGCAACATTTACAATAACAAGAAGCAACTGCAAGATCTACAATAAGGTAATATTTACAATAACAGGAATCAATTGCAACATCATCTACAATAACAGGAAGCAACAAATAGGTAAGCCAGTTTCCCACAACATTGAACATCGGCTCTGGCCAGACCAGAACCACAGGCAAGCAGGGTAAAAAGAGACCCCTTTTCTGTGGAAAGAGTGACTGATGAGCACCATCTGCTGGCTGGCTGGGAAACTGCAAGGAGAAAAAAATGCTTTTTGGAGTCTCTGGTCCCAGACCCCTTGGAGTGGAGCCGGCCCCATTATGAACCCCTGGAGGTATTTTGGTAAATTAAGCTGAGCAATTTTAAGACTGAGAATAAGTTGTTCCAAAAATCAAAAAAGAGCTGTGAAACAAAACCACGAGGCAAGAGAAAGAAATTGATCATCAGAGTAAACTTAACAATATAATGCCTAGACAGCAGAAAAATTAAAAGTCATGCCAAAACAGGAAGAGATGGCCCAGCCAAAGGAACCAACCAAAAATCCTGATGAGACATGGGATTTAAGACAGCTAATCAATGATAATCACACAGCTCTTCTAAATCAATTCAAGGAGTTGAAGGAAAATATGACTAAAGAGATAAAGGACATTAAGACACTGGGTGAGCATAAGAATAATTTGAAAGTCTGCAAAGAAAAGTAACAGAACTTATGGGAATGTAAGACATGATGGATGAAGTTAAAATACATTAGAGGGCTTGGGGTGCAAGAGTAGGGAATGATTGGAATGCGGCTAGAGAGGCAGGCTTTGTAGTTGCCACAAAGCAGCGGGTGGCCGATTTCTGTTTCCAGCAACTGAGGCACGAGACTTCTGTGTGAAAAAATGTGGCTTCTGACAGAAGAAGAGACCCGTGTAATGTTCAAGAAGATCGTGAACTATATTGGGGAGAATCTTCAGCTCCTCGTCAGCAGGTCCCATGGCACCCACTGTTTCTCGCTGCACAACAACAGGGTGTACTAGTGAGCGAGACCATCTTGAAGCTGCACACCGCAGCTCTGGATTGTCTTGCGCCCTATGCCAAGGATAAAGTGTGGGTGAAGCCTGGAGCAGAGCAGTCTTCCCTGTGTGGGAGCCATGTGTTGAATCTGGTCTGGGTCCAATTACTGAAAATGCTTCTCAGCACCAGGGAGTGGTGGTGTACTGCATGGAAGACATCCCTTTGGAGTTTGGGGTGGCAGCAAAGTCTACACAAGCCTGCAGGAGAGTAGATCCCATTGCAATTGTGGTGTTTCATCAAGCAGACACGGGGGGATCCGTGCGGCGTGAAGAAACGCTGACTTAAAATGAAGTCATCGAAGGACATAGGGCTGCGTGGGGAGCCGGGACTTGTTTCCTGTGTCTGGGTAGGTTCCACGATGGGGCTGAGTTTGTAACCTCTTCAGGGACGGCTTAGTTGAATATACTCTCTATTCCTGGCAAATGCAGACTGGATTCTTATTATACAGAAATGCCTCAAGGGAAGCGGACTTGGCCCAGTGGTTAGGGCGTCCGTCTACCACATGGGAGGTCTGCGGTTCAAACCGCGGGCCTCCTGGACCCATGTGGAGCTGGCCCATGCGCAGTGCTGATGCGCGCAAGGAGTGCCCTGCCACGCAGGGGTGTCCCCGCGTAGGGGAGCCCCACGTGCAAGGAGTATGCCCTGTAAGTAGAGCCACCCAGCAGGAAAGAAAGTGCAGCCTGCCCAGGAATGGCACCACACACATGGAGAGCTGACGCAGCAAGATGATGCAACAACAACAAAAAAAGAAACACAGATTCCTGTGCCGCTGACAACAACAGAAGCAGACAAAGAAGGTGCAGCAAATAGACACAGAGAACAGACAACTGGGGTGGGTGGGGGGGAAGGGGAGATAAATAAATAAATAAATATTTTTTTTAGAAGTAAAAGTATAGAAAGTTGACAATAATACATAGTCTACAAAGGAGAATTGATCTTAGGGTTACATTGTAGAGAGACTTAATTTCTTTCTATATTTGGAGAAGATCTTATCCCCCGTGAGCCTTAAGGAGTCATCTCATGCTGTTGTACCTTCACAGTGTGTTCTGGAGTGCCTCATTTCCTGAAGTTACTGTAAGACCTGTTAAAATTTTAAATAAATTTGAAAACAAAATTTTAATATATCCTCAATATTATTCAGAGAATCTTTTATCTATAAATTAAAAACCACTTCATTTTCAGCAAAATGTTTTGGTACAGAATTATCTGAAAACCAAGACAATATGTTTTTGTTACTGTTTCCTCCATTATCTCATAATTTATATCCATTTTTTTGGTATTTACAAGTGGTAAAAATATTTACAAAATTTACAGTAGGTAAATCTTACAAAAAATAAAATATGGGTGGCCAAAAAATCTGGAAACATTGACTATAGATATAGATATAGATATAGATATTTAAATGAAGGTAACTCCCTTGATTACTTCTTCTAAGGTATACTAAAGATACAAGTTCATTCCGTGAAAATTAGAGACACAAATCATCTAAGGCAATGTACTGCAGTTGTATATACAAGGATTAATGGAAATGCTGCCTTAATGCACATTGTTCATTGCAATTTTGCAAAACATTTTGAATTGTTAGGAACAACACATTGAACATAGTATGCATTATCAATAAACAACTTATTTTGTATTTGCTCTACATTTCCAGATCTTATAGTCCCCTGAACAATTTTAATTCAGAAGACTGAAGAATAATCAGTTATTTTAAGCCCTGTTAAAATAGTCAACACAAAAAAGGTATATATTATTCTTTTTTTGTAATCTTTATTTTATTTAAATTCCACCCCATTCCCCCCATTGTCTGCTAATTCACTGTGTGTTCTTCTGTGTCTGCTGTATTCTCGTTAGGCAGCTCTGGGAACTGATCCTGAGACATTCGGAGTAGGAGAGAGGCAATTACTCTCTTGCGCCACCTCAGCTCCCTGTTCTGCTGCATCTTATTTTCTCTCCTCTGTGTCTCTGGTTGTGTCATCTTGCTGCACCAGCTCTCCCCATCAGCTGGCACTCCCGCACGGGGTGGCTTTTCCCATGCAAGGCAGCTTTCCCACGCAGGGTGGCTCTCCTGCATGAGGCCACATTCCTGCATGGGTGGGCACTCCATGTGGGCCAGCTTGCCCTCACCAGGAGGACCTAAGCATCGAACACTGGACCTCCTATATGGTAGACAGGAGCCCAATTGGTTGAGTTACATCCATTTCTCTATATATTATTCTTGTAAGGCCTCTCCTCTATATCATTTTTCCAAATTGATCCCATTTTTTCCCAATTGTTAAACTTACCTGCATTAGTTGAACTATTAAAAAAATACATTAAAGACATAGAATAGCAGATTTGAATTGGTGGAAGATAGAATTAGTGAATTAGAGGACTGAGCATCTAAACTTGAAAAGACAGGAGAACAGAAAAAGAAAAGAATGCAAAAAAAATTTGAACAGGGTCTCAGGGATTAATGAATGTGAAACACCCAAACATACACATTGTCAATGAACCAGAAAGAGAAAAGAACAGAAAAGGGGCAGAAAGACTGTCTGAGGAAATAGTGACCAAAAACTTCCCAACCCTTATGAAAGACACAAATATCAATATCCAAGAAGGACAATAAACCCCAAAGAGAATAAATCTGAATAGACCTACTCCAATACACCTACTATTCAGAATAACAAATACCATAGATAGAGAGAGGATTTTGAAAGCAGCAAGAGAAAAGCAAAGCATCACCTACAAGGGAACCTCAATAAGACTAAGTGCAAATCTGTCACCAGAAACCATGGAGATGAGAAGAAAGCAGTATGATGTATTTAAGGCACTGAAAGAGAAAAACTGCCAGCCAAGGATTCTTTTTTTTTTTTTTAATTATTTATTTATTTTTTAAAATTACATTAAAAAAATATGAGGTCCCATTCAACCCCACCACCCCCACCCCCCACTCCCCCCACAGCAACACTCTCTCCCATCGTCATGACACATCCATTGCACCTGATAAGTACATCTCTGAGCATCACTGCACCCCATAGTCAATGGTCCACATCATAGCCCACACTCTTCCACGTTCCATCCAGTGGGCCCTGGGGGAATCTACAATGTCCCGTAATTGTCCGTGAAGCACCACCCAGGACAACTCCACGTCCCGAAAATGCCTCCACATCTCATCTCTTCCTCCCATTCCCCAAACCCAGCAGCCATCATGGCTACCCTTCCCACGCCCATTCCACATTTTCTCTGTGGACATTGGATTGGTTGTGTCCATTGCACATCTATGTCAAGTGGGGGCTTAGATTCCACATGGATACTGGATGCACTCCTCCTGCTTTCATTTGTAGACACTCTAGGCCCCATGGTGTGGTGGTTGACCTTCTTCAACTCCATGTTAGCTGAGTGGGGTAAGTCCAATAAATCAAAGTGTAGGAGCTGAAGTCTGTTGAGGCTCTGGGCCTGGGTGTCATATTATCAGTCCAGAGATTCAAATCCCCTAAATATATCTTAAACTCCAGCACCCACTACAATTCCAATAAAGTAGCATGCAAGTCTTGTGAGAAGAGATCCCCTCTGAGTCCAATTCCATCACGCAGAAACACCAGCTCCAAAGAAGGGCCATCTGCCATGGCAGTAAACCCCATCTGCCATGACCATAGAACCCGTGGGTCTCTTTATCCCTCAAAAGAACCAATACCTGGGGTTGTATCTACTTTATCTGTCTCTTAGACTCTGCTCAGTTGTGCATAAGGGCATTCCTTCTGACAACCTCCAGACTCATTTTTAGAGACTCATAGCCTTATAATCTCATTTCTCCTTTCCATTTCCCCCTTCCATTAGGTCAAACAGCATTCTTAAGTCATGTTATTATATGTAGACAGGGATATTCTGCTGATCCATATTGAACCTTTAATTCAAAGTCATTTTCTAGTTGCATCTTCAGCTGGTATGTGGTAGTGATCCCTCGGTGCCAGGGAGGCTCATCCCCGGGTGTCATGTCCCACGCTGGGGGGAATGCACTGCATCTACATGCTAAGTTTGGCTGTGAGAGTGGCCACATTTGAGTAACATGAAGGCTGTCAGGAGGAAACTCCCAGGCACAGTGCTACTCTAGGCCTTATTCTTATTGCAGGTGTATAGGCTCAAAAGCATAGCCATTAGTATCAGGAGCCCACTGTTGGGCCCTCCTTCCTTCCTGGTTCTTGCCGTTGCACCTGGGGGACTGCCGCAGCTCCCCCAGGGTCCATGACAGTGACCCCCCAGCCAGGAGCCCAGTACCCCCCCAGCTGTTGTTTTTAATTGCTTCCACTATGAGTATATCTAGACATTACTATATACCCTGGGCATATGCCCTGTATAACTCCCTGTCAACCATATATATCCTGTCAATAACATCCTATATCAGTATTCCTCCGCTGCCATTGTTGAACCACTCTGTGACCCAAAACTTCCTGTAAAGTGAATCCCAACATAAAGTCAGCTTCACAAGAGTCTTAGATCACCAAAATTCATATATACAATATACAGTACTTCCCCAGATCCACCATAAAACCTTTTCCCTTCCACAGCGATAATCTTTTAACTTATTGATATCATATTTCCTGAAACTGATGTACAGATTCTGAAACAATAGCTTTCAAACAAGGTGACATCTGTGCTTACTATGTGGTCCATACTTTAGGTTGTACAGTTTTCTAAATTTTTTAGTTATTCTATGTTTTGCCTTATGGTTTACATTATTAGTCTGTCGTCCCCTATATGTTTTTGGTGTAATATTACATGTTTTATATTCATCCTCATGTACTCTCACAAAACTCCTCTCTTGCCCCCATACTTACCTTGGTTCCATCCATTCCACATCCATTTTCCCCTCCCCTTGGGGCCCACAATGCCAGCCACTCTCCATTTCGCAAGAAGCCCTGTCCAGAGATCCTTGCAGCAGTATTCAGGGCCTGACTTTCTCAACTGCCCTAATGCCCTGGGAGCCGTCCTTTCTCACGAGAGATACAGTTCTCTCTATTTGACGGCATTAGTCCGCCCCAGCCAAGGATTCTTTATCCAGCAAAACTGTCCTTCAAAAATGAGGGTGGCTTTAAAGTCTTCACAGACAAAAACAGAGAGAGTAAGTTACCAAAAAATGAGATTTACAAGAGATACTAAAGGGCATGCTACAGCCTGAAAGGAAAGAGACTTGGAAAAGAGGGCAGAAATGGAGATTATTATTAGTAAGGGTAACTTAATGGGTAAAAAGACAGACAGTAGTAAGACATGACAACAGAAAGCCAAAGGATAAAATGGACAAAGTAAGTCCTGCCTTTACAGTTATAGCACTGAATGTTAATGGATTGAATTCCCCAATCAAAAGACATAGACTGATAGAATGGGTATATATATGCCATCTATATGCTGTCTACAAGAGACTCACCTTAGATACAAGGACACAGTCAGGCTGAGAGTGAAAGGTTGGAAAAAGATATTCCATGCAAATACTAACCAAAAAAGATCTTGAGTAGTGACACTAATATTAGACAAAACAGATTTTATATTTTTTATGTGTTTGTTTTGTTAACAACTTTATTTAAAAGTCACAAAAATGGAAGAACAGAAAAAGGTAACTCAACAAGTTATGGAAACATTACTCCTAAATATTTCTTTTTCAGGCACTTTTATCTCATCTAATTCCAACTGCTAACTCAATTGTTCCTTTAGTGTTCAGAAGAATACACAGATGAACATAGATCAGTTAAATGGCATAGTCAAGTTCTCATTATTAATAAAAAAAAAGAAGAGGAAAAGAATGTTTAATCGTATGTATTCCTATCTCAAAATCAAACCCTATATTCTTTATTTAACCTTTAGAATTAATATAGAACCAACTTTGTTAACAATGTTGTTAACTAGAGTCCATAAATTACATTAGTTATATTTTCCCATGTATCACCACATTCTTTTTCTAATTGCAAACTTTAAAATATATTTCTTTTTTTTAATAAAAACATTTCTCAATTAAATATATTGGATACATATAATTTTTTAAAAATCATACAATATGTTACACAATATATTTGGTTCATAGTAACGCAATCATACAGTATTTGCTCTTTTGTGTCTGGCTTGCTTTGCTCAACATAATGTCCTCCAGATTCATCCATGTTGTCATGTTTTTTACTTCATTTCTTCTTATGGCTGCATAATATTCCATCGTGTGGATACACCACAGTTTGTTTCTCCATTCCTCGGTTGATGATGGACACCAAGGTTATTTCCAGCTTTCGGCAATTGTGAATAACGCCGCTATGAACATCGGTGTGCAGGTGTCTGTTCATGTCATGCTCTCAGTTCCTCTGGGTATACAGCCAGTAGTGGTGTTGCACGGTCATGTATCACCACATTCTTAACACCCTATAGTAGAACATTCTGTATTTATATTATCAACCACAATCCTAACCTATTTCCAAAATCACTGTAATACATTCTCAACATTATCTTCCACCTGTTCTCCAACTAATATTAACCTTCCTAGATTACTTGTTTCAGCCACAAACACAAAATGAGTGTTTGTTACATTCATTATAATCTGTTACCATCGAGTCCACCATTACCATATGTTTACACTTGACCTTATTAAACATTTTACTGATATCCAGCATCTTCTCCCCCTTCTCATCCCATATCCCATCTCTCACCAATCTACACTAAATAGTCTAACTCCATAAATCTACTCATTGTATTTAGTTCACATCAATAAAATAGATTCTAAGTGAAAAACTGTTATAAGAGATGAAGAAGGTCATTATGTATTAATAAAAGGGGCATTTCACCAAGAAGAAATAGCTTTAATAACTATTTATGCACCTAACCTGGGTGACCCAAGATACAAGAGGCAAACACTGGAAAAACTGAAGGGAGAAATAGACATCTCTACAATAATAGTTGGAGACTTCAATACATCACTGTCAGCATTGGATAGAACATCTGGACAGAGAAACAGAGAAACAGAGAGCTTGAATAATATGATAAATGAACTAGACCTAACAGATATTTGTAGAGCCTTACATCCCAAAACTGCAGGATATACACTCTTTTCAAGTGTTCATGGATCCTTCTCCAGGATAGACCATATGTTGGGTACAAGACAGGTCTCAGTAAATTTCTAAAAATTGAAATTATACAAAAACACTTTCTCTGATCAAATGGAATGCAGCTGGAAATCAATAACAGTTGGAAAAAGGGAAAATTTACAAATATATGGAGAATAAGCAACACACTATTTAAAAACCAGGGGTTAAAGAAAAAATTGCAAGAAGCGGACTTGGCCCAGTGGATAGGGTGTCCGTCTTCCACATGGGAGGTTCGCGGTTCAAACCCCGGGCCTCCTTGACCCATGTGGAGTTGGCCCATGCGCAGAGCTGATGTGCGCAAGGAGTGCCCTGCCACACAGGGGTGTCCCCCATGTAGGGGAGCCCCACGTGCAAGGAGTGCACCCCGTAAGGAGAGCTGCCCAGCGTGAAAGAGATTTCAGCCTGACCAGGAATCGCGCTGCACACACGGAGAGCTAACGCAGCTAGATGACGTAACAAAAAGAGACACAGATTCCCGCGCCGCTGACAACAGCAGAAGTGGATAAAAAGAAGAACACAGCAAATGGACACAAAGAACAGACAACCGGGGGTAAATAAATTTTTAAGAAAGAAGAAGAAATTGCAAGAAACTCCTACCCTCTGGTTTATTGGACTTACCCCAGCCAGCTAACAGGGAGGTGAAGAAGGTCAACCACCACACCAGGGAGCCAAGAGTGCCTACAACTGCAAATAGGAGAATTGCATCCATCGTCCAAGTGGAGTCGAGGCACCCTCTCGATATAGAGGTGGAATGGACATAACCATTCCAGGGCACACAGAATGGAGGAATAGAGTATGGATTAGAGTGGACTTACTGATATTCTATTCTGGAACTATTGTGATTAGTAATGGAAATAAACGTAGCATTGATGTGAAGAAAGTGGCCATGGTAGCTGATGAGGGAAGGGAGTGGGAAGAAGAGATGAGATGTGGGGGCATTTTCAGGACTTGGAGTTGTCCTGGGTGGTGCTGCAGGGACAGTTACTGGACATTGTATGTCCTCCCATGGCCCGCTGGGTGGACTGGGAGAGAGTGTAAACTATAATGTGGACCATTGACCATGTGGTGCAGCAGTGCTCAGAGATGTGCTCACCAAGTGCAGTGGATGTCCCATGATGATGGAGGGGGTGGTTGTTGTGGGAGGAGTGGGGTAAGGAGGATGGGCGGTGAATGGGGACCTCATATTTTTTTAACATAACATTAAAAAAATAAATAAAGACAAAAAAAAAAAAGAAGAAGAAATTGCAAGAGAAATCAATAAATATCTTGAGACGAATAAAAGCAAGAACACAACATATCAAAACCTATGGGATAGAGTGAAGGCAGTGCTGAGGGGAAATTTATAGCCCTTAATGCTTACATTAAAGAAGAAAGAGCTAAAATCGAAGACCTAACTGTACACTTGGAGGAACCAGAAAGGAACAGAAAATGAATCCCTAGCCAAGCACAAGGAAATAAATAATAAATATCAGAGCAGAAATAAATGAAATTGAGGGAAAAAGTAAATAGAATGAACAAAACCAAAAGTTGGTTCTTCAAGAAGATCAAGAAAATCAATAAACCCTTAGCTAGACTCACAAAGAAAAAAGAAGACAAGATTCAAATAAATAAAATCAGAAATGAGGGGGACATTACCACTGATCCTGCAGAAATAAGAGAGATCATAAGAGGATACAATGAACAACTATACAACAAAAAACTAGACAATGTGGGCAAGATGGACAAATTTCCTAGAAACACATGAACAACTTGTTCTGAACCTAGAAGAAATAGAAGACCTCAACAAACCAACAAGAGTAAAGAGGGAAGTGGATTTGGCTCAACAGAGAGAGCGTCTGCCTACCACACGGGAGGTCCAGGGTTCAAACCCAGGGCCACCTGATCCATGTGATGAGCTGGCCCATGCGCAGTGCTGATTTGCACAAGGAGTGCCGTGCCATGCAGGGGTGTCCCCCACATAGGGGAGCTCCACGTGCAAGGAGGGTGCCCCATACTGAGAGCCACCCAGCGCTAAAGAAAGTGCAGTCTGCCCAGGAATGGCGCCGCACACACGGAGAGCTGATACAACAAGATGACACAACAACAACAACAACAACAAAAAAGAGATTCCTGGTGGTGCTGACAAGAATGTAAGTGGACACAGAAGAACACACAGCAAATGGACAGAGAGAGCAGACAACTGGGGGGGAGGGTGGGCAAGGGGAAAGAAATAGATTAAAAAATAAATCTTTAAAAAAAAGAAAGAGTAAGTAGATTGAAACAGTCATCAAAAAAACTCACAAAAACAAGAAGAGATGACTTCACAGGTGAATTCTACTGATCATTGAAAGATGATCGAATACAGATCTTGCTCAAGCTCTTCCAGAAACTTGAACAGGAACTAACGCCACCAAAGGCATTCTATGAAGCCAACTTCACCTTAACACCAAACAAATAAAGATACTACCAAAGAGAATTACAAAGCTATTCCTTTACTGAATATAGATGCAAAAATCCTCAATAAAATACCTACAAACTGAATCCAAAAGCACATTTTTATAAAAACACATTTCTGGTGCTGATATGAAGTACCAGGATTCTGTTGGCTTTTATAAAGGGTATATATGGGGGTAAAAGCTTACAGTTACAAAGCCCTAAAGAATCCAACTCAAGGTTACTTCCTCACCAAAGTCTGTTGCCCCCTGTTGAAGCAAGAGGGCAGGTGACTCTGCGGGGCTCGGCCCTCTTCCTCTCGAGGCTCCTGGGCCCAGCCTCTCATGCTCTCAGCTGCAGGCAGGCCCACGGCTCATCTGCTCTCATCTCTTCTCAAGGCCGGCAGTAAACTGTCAGGCAAATGGCTCATCTCTTTTCCTGGGCCCAGGATCAACATTTTCTCCTCTTCTGTGTCTATGGCATGCTCTCTATTTCCGTGAATCTTCCTCTGTCCCCTTGATTGAGTGTCTGTTTATATAGCCCACCAATGGGGCAAGGACACAACCCTGCACACCCAAACGATGTGTCAAATCAAAGCCCTCATCTTAACATAATCAAGTAAACTTAAAATCTTGAATTTAATTCAATCAAAGGGTATCACACCCAGAGGAATAGACCAGTCTACAAATATAATCTATATCTCTTTTTGGAATTCACAAATAATGTCAAACTGCCACACCAGGTAAGCAAGACTGGTTCAATACCGAAAAATCAATTAGTGTAATTAACCAAATTAATAAACTGAAGAAAAAAATTACATGATTCTCTGGATTGATGCAGAGAAGGCATTTGACAAAATACAGCATTCTTTCTTGATAAAATGACTACAAAAAGACTAATAGAAGGAAACTTTCTCAACATGGTAACATGCATATATGAAAAACTTAGAGCTAACATTGTACTCAGTGGTGAAAGACTGAAAGCTTTCTTGCTGAGATTGGGAAGAAGACAAGAATGCACACTGTCACCACTGTTATTCAGTATAATGCTAAAAGTCCCAGCTAGAGCAATTAGGCAAGAAAAAGAAATAAAAATCCACTCAGATAGGAAAGGAAGAAGTAAAACTTTCACTATTCACTGATGATATGATCCAATATCTAGAAAATCCTAGAAATTCACAATGCTACTAGAACTAACAGGTGAGTTCAGCAAAGGGGCAGGATACCAAGATAAATATGAAAAAATCAGTAGCATTTCCATACATTACTGGTGAGCAATCTGAGGAGGAAGTCAGAAAAAAATCCACTTATAATAGCGACTGAAATAATCAAATATTTAGGAATAAGCTGAACCAAGGAAATAAAGGGCCTGTATTCAGAAAACACAACATTGCTAAAAGAAACCTAAGAACATCTAAACAAATGGAAGTACACTCGACGCTCTTGGACTGGAAAAGAAATACTGTTAAGATGTCAATTCTAGCCAAACTGATTTACAGATTCAAAGCAACCCCAATAAAAATCCCAAAAGACTTTACTGCAGAAATGGAAAAACCAATTATCAAATGTATTTGGAAGAGTAAGGGGCCCTGAATAGCTAAAAATACCTTAAAAAAAGAAGAATGAAGTTGGAGGACTCTCACTTCCTGACTTTAAAGCATCTTAACTACAGTGGTGAAAACAGCATGGTACTGGTGTGAAGATAGATTGACCAATGGAACTGAATCAGAACTAGATCCTCATATCTATGGCCAACTGATTTTCGACAAGGCTGACAAGCCCACAGAATCGGGCCAGAGCAGTCTATTCAACACCTGGTGCTGGGAGACCTGGATACCCATGGCTGAAAGAAAGAGGTCCCCTCTCTCACACCTATTCAAAAATTAACTCGAAATGCATCAAGGACCTAAATATAAAAGTGACAACCATAAAACTCCTAGAAGAAAATGTAGAGAAACATCTTCAAGATTTGTGGTAGGCAGTCATTTCTTGAACCTTACACCCAAAGCATAAGCAACAAAAGAAAAAAATGAAAAATTAACCACTTTTGTTCTTCAAAAGACTTTGTCAAAAAAATAAAAAGACAGCCTACTCAAAGGGAGAAAATAGTTGAAAACCACATCTTTGATAGGGGTTTGATATCCATGTTATATAAAGAGATGCTACAACCCAACAATAAAAAGACAAGCAACCCAATTTAAACATGGGCAAAAGACTTGCATAGACATTTTTCCAAAGAGGACCTACAAAAGGCCAAAAAGCACATAAAAAAATGTTCAACATCACAGCTATTAAGGAAATGCTGATCAAAACTACATACCATTTTACACCTTATAGAATGGTCATTATTAAAAATAAAAACAAACAAAGCTACAAGTGCTAGAGGGGATGTGGAGAAATAGGAACACTCCTTCACTGCTGGTGGGAGTGTAAATGGTGCAGCCTCTGTGGAAGACAGTGTGGTGGCACCTCAAGAAGCTGAATATAGACCTGCCACATGAGCCAAGCAATCCAGTTTCCAGGAACATATTCAGAAGAGCTGAAAGCAAGGATGCGAACTGACATTTGCATACCGATGTTCATAGCAGCATTATTCACACTTGCTAAAATATGGTAACAGCCCAAGAGTCCATCACCCAGAGAAAGGGCAAATAAAATGTGGTCTATACATACAATGGAATGCTGTTCAGCTGTAAGAAGAAATGAAATCAGGGTGCATGTGACATCATAGATGAACTTTGAGGACATTATGCTGAGAATGCTAATGTGTCAATTTGGTCAGGTAATGGTGCCCAGCTGTTTGGTCAAGCAAGCACTGGGCTAATTGCAATTCAAGGACATTTCATGGACTTTAATATCAGTGAGTTGATTGCGTAGATGGCGGGTTACATCTACAATCAGCAATGAGTGACATCTCATCCAAGCAGTGGAAGGCCTTGAAAGGAGAAGTGATTTCAACATCAGGGAGAGAATCCCCGTCTCTACCTCAGACACAGCGTCTCCCGGGGAATTCAACAAGGACCCTCATCGGAGCCCCTGGCTCGCAGCCTGCCTGTGGAATTTGGACTCATGCCTCCCCACGGTCACGTGAGACAATTTTATAAAATCTCTACTATTTACTGACCTCCCCTGTCGGTTCTGTTTCTCTGGAGAAGCCTGACGAATACAGTCTCACTAATATGAACTAAGTATGATGAGTAAACTCACGGAGGTAAATTCACGAGTATGGGTTATTAGGAGAGAGAATGTGGGTTGAAAATGGGAGCTGATCTTAATGTATGTAGAATTTTTGATAAAGTTTATTGTACGGTGTAGAAATGAGTAGAACTGACAGTAATACATTATAGGGAGTATAACTAACAATGATGATTTGTAAATGTGACTGTGGCTGAAAGGGGTCGTCTGTGGCTGTAAATGTGTAGAACTGACAGTAATACATTATAAGGAATATAACTAACAATGATGATTTGTAAATGTGACTGTGGCTGAAAGGGGTCGTCTGTGGTTGTAAATGTCAACTGAAAAGAAGCTAGAGAATAGGCTAGGGACTATGTAATATAGTGAATTTGGTGGATGAAGATTGTGGTTAGTTCTTTTTTTTTTCCTTATTTCTCCTCCCTCCCCCCGCCCCCCCCCCCCCCCCATTGTCTGCTCTCTGTGTCCATGCACTGCGTGTTCTTTTCTGTCTGCTTGTGTTCTCACTAGACGGCTCCAGGAACCCATCCTGGGACCTTGCAGTGAGAGAGAGGTGGTCATTCTCTTGCTCCACCTCAGCTCCCTAGTTCCCTACATCTCATATTGTCTCCTCTGTCTCTTTTTTGTTGCCTCATCTTGCTGTGTCGGCTCTCTGTGTGGGCGGCACCACTCCTGGGGGGGCTGCCCTCCTTGTGTGGGGGGACCCTCCTTGCACACGGCAGCACTCCGCGTGGGCCAGCTTGCCACACGGGCCAGGAGGCCCTGGAACTGAACCCTGGACTTCCTATAAGGTAGGTGGAAGCTCTGTTGGTTGAGCCGCAACCGTCTCCCTGATTGTGGTTAATTAATGTTCTTTTACAAAGTGATACATGGGAAAATTACAATGAGTGCAATTTAAAGATAACAGTTTACAGTAATATTGTAATATTTTTTGCAGCAGAGGCAAAGAAGATATGTATCCATTCTAGGGGACAATAGGAGTGTATAAGGGGGTATAGGATTTTTCTCTTTGGAGTAATGAAAATGTTCTAAAATTGACTTAGGTGATGAGAGCCCAAATCTGTGATGAAAATGAGAGCCACTGAGTGTGCACTTTGAACGGACTGCAGCATGGGACTGTGTAACACAGAGAATCCTGTGATGGAAGATGGACTGTGGTTAACAGAACAAATGTGAACATGCTTTCTCATGAACTATAACAAAAAATAATACTAATACAGAGTGTTAATGATTGTGTGGGTTGGAGGAAACACACATCAAATGTAAGATATGGGTTATAGTTAGCAGTAATATTTTAACAGTGCTCTTTCATAGTTTGTAACAAATGTTTCACAGCAATGCAGGCTGTTGATAGTGGGTAGGGGAGCCCTGCATGTTTGTTTTGTAAGTTCACAACTTTTACCGTACACTTATTGCTTATGGATGTTCATGATGAATGAAATAATTCAACAAAATGTTTTTAAAATGGAAAAATAACAACAACAAAAAGAATTACACACCATGATCAAGTGGGATTTATTCCAGGTATGCAAGGCTGGCTCAACATAAGAAAATCAAATTAATGTAATATAGCACATTAGTAATACCAAGGGAGAAAACCATATGACCATTCCCATTGAAACAGAAAAGGCATATGAGGGAAGGGGATGTGGCTCAAGCGATTGAGCTCCCGCCTACCACATGGGAGGTCCCAGGTTTGGTTCCCGGTGCCTCCTAGAGAAGACAGCAAGCTAATGTAATTGGGCTGGCATGGCGAGCTGATGCAACAAGATGATACAGTAACAGGCACAAGGATGGGGAAGCAGATGTGGCTCAAGTGATAGAGCTTCCACCTACCATACGGGAGGACCTGGGTTCAAACCCTGGGGCCTCCTGGTGAGAAAGAAGAAGAGAAAGCATGACCACACAGCAAGCCAGCACCCACGCAAATGCCTGCGTGGTGAGTGCAAGTGTCTGAGCAGTGAGCCAGTGCTCACGCAAGTGAGTCACTCAGCAGGATGATGATGCATCAACAGAGAGACAAGGGGAGAGTCAAGGTGAACTGCAGCAGAAACCAGGAACTGAGGTGGCGCAATTGACAGGGAACCTCTCTCCACATCAAGAGTCTCCAGGACCAAATCCTGGAATCCTAGAGGAGAGAAAATGAGAAAAGAAGTCAACACAGACAGCAAAAACAGCAGGGCAGGAGGAGGGGAAGGGGGAAAATAAATATTTTTTTAAAAAAGAGACGCAAGGATGGGAAGCAGACTTGGCCCAATGGATAGTGCGTCCGCCTACCACATGGGAGGTCTGCGGCTCAAACCCCGGGCCTCCTTGATCCATGTGCAGCTGGCCCATGAGCAGTGCTGATGTGGGCAAGGAGTGCCGTGCCACACAGGGGTGTCCCCAGCGTAGGGGAGCCCCACGCGCAAGGAGTGCACCCCGTAAGGAGAGCCGCCCAGCACGAAAGAAAAGTGCAGCCTGCCCAAGAATGGCACCGCACACATGGAGAACTGACACAACAAGATGACACACACACACAAAGAAACACAGATTCCCAGTGCCGTTGATAAGGATGAAAGCGGTCACATAAGAATACACGGTGAATGGACACAGAAAGCAGACAGTTGGGGGCGGGGGAAGGGGAGAGAAATAAATAAATAAATTTAATCTTTTTTGAAAAAGAGAGAGAGAGATGCAGGGAGGAAAACATAATGAGAGATAAAACGAAGCAGAGAGTGGAGGTGGCTCAAGCAATTAGACACCTCCTTCCTACGAGGGAGGTCCCAGGTTTGGTTCTGGTACCTGCTAAAAGGAAGATAAGCACACAATGAACAGACACAGCAAATGCAAACAATGAGGGGGTGTGGAGAAATAAATAAGTAAAATCTTTTAAAAGAAAGAAGAAAGAAAGAAAGAAAGAAAGAAAGAAAGAAAGAAAGAAAGAAAGAAAGAAAGAAAGAAAGAAAGAAAGAAAGAAAGAAAGAAAGAAAGAAAGAAAGAAAGAAAGAAAGAAAGAAAGAAAGAAAGAAAGAAAGAAAGAAAGAAAGAGAAAGAAAGAAAGAAAGAATTTGACAAAATCCAGCATCCTTTCTTGATAAAAACATTTAGAAAAATAGGAATAGAAGGAAACTTCCTCCACATGATAAAGGGCACTTATGAAAAACCATCAACAAACATCGTAGTCAAGGGTGAAAGACTGAAAACTTTCCATTGAAGATCTGGAACAAGACAAGGATGCCGACAGTCACAACTGTTATTCAACATTGTGCTGGAAGTTCTAGCCAGAGCAATTAGGCCAGAAAAATAAATAAAATGGAAAGGAAGAAGTAAAACTTTCACTATTTGAGATGACATAATCCTATGTATATATAAAGTACCGAAAAATCTATAACAAAGTTACTAGAGCTAATAAACTAATTCAGCAATGTGGCAAGGTACAAGATCAACGTGCAAAAATCAGCAGTGTTTCTATATATTAATAATGAGCAATCTGAGAAGGAAATCAAGAAAAAAATTCCATTTACAATAGCAACAAAAAGAATCAAATATCGAGGAATAAATTTATCCAAGGATGTACAGGGTTTACACATGGAAAACTGCAATATTTTGCTAAAAGAAATCAAAGATCTAAATAAATGGGAGGACATTCTATACTCTCAGATTGAAAGATATTGAAATATTGTTTAGATGTCAGGTCTACCTAAATTGATTTACAGATTCAATGCAATACCAATAAAAATCCCAACAGCTTACTTTGCAGAAATAGAAAAATCAATTATCAAATTTATTTGGAAGGGAAAAGGACTCCAAATAGCCAAAAAATAGCTCTATTTTTAAAAAAGATTTATTTATTTATTTCTCTCCCCTCTCCCCCCCGGTTGTCTCCTCTGTGTCCATTCACTGTATGTTCTTCTGTGACTGCTTCTATCCTTATCAGTGGCATGGGAATCTATGTTTCTTTTTGTTGTGTCATCTTGCTGTGTCAGCTCTCTGTGTGTGCAGCACCATTCCTGGGCAGGCTGAACTTTCTTTTGTGCGGGACGGCTCTCCTTACAGGGCACACTCCCTGCGCGTGGGGCTCCACTATGTGGGGGACACCCATGCGTGGCATGGCACTCCTTGTGCGCATCAGCACTGCGCATGGGCCAGCTCCACACGGGTCAAGGAGGCCTGGGGTTTGAACCGCGGACCTCCCGTGTGGTAGACGGACGCCCTATCCATTGGGCCATATCCGCTTTCCAAAAAATAGTTTTAAAATGAAGAATGAAGTTAGCGGGCTCAAACTTCCTGACATTAAAGCATATTCAAAAGCTATAGTGGGCAAAACAGAATGGTATTGGCATAAAGAGGTGACTCAATCAATAGACTTGAATTGAGAGTCCAGAAATAGACTCTCACCTCTACAGTCAAGTGATTTTTTAAAAATTTTAATCAGTTTTATTGATACATATTAATAAAGTGTACAATCTATCCAATGTGTACAATCAAGGGTGTAATCACAAATTGGGCATTCCTCAATTCAATCACCATTGTCATCTTTTCATTATTCCATCAAATGTTTTTTGACAAGGCACTGAGCTCACTCATCTGAAATAGAACAGTCTCTTCAATAAGTGATACTGGGAGAACTGGATATCCATATCCAAAAAAAGTGAAAGAGGATCCTAATCTCATACCTTATACAAAAATTAACTCAAAATGGATCAAAGGCCTAAATACAAGAGCCAGGACGATAAAACTCCTAAAAGAAAACATAGAAAAGCATCTTCAAGATCTTGTGGCAGATACAGAGGTGTCCCCCGCATAGGGGAGCCCCACGTGCAAGGAGTGCACCCCATAAGGAGAGCCACCCAGTGCAAAAAAAAGCACAGCCTGCCCAGGAATAGCACCGCACACACAGAGAGCTGACGCAGCAAGATGACGCAACAAAAAGAGACCCAGATTCCAGGTGCCGCTGACAAGAATACAAGCGGACACAGAAGAACACACAGTGAATGGACACAGAGAGCAGACAACTGGGGGGGGGGTAGAGAAATTAATAATAAAAAAAAAGATCTTGTGGCAGGAGGTATGTATTAGTCAGCCAAAGGGGTACTGATGCAAAATACCAGAAATCTGCTGGTTTTTATAAAGGGTATTTATTTGGGGTAGGAGCTTACAGATACCAGGCCATAAGGCATAAGTTACTTCCCTCACCAAAGTCTGTTTGGAGCAAGGTGGCTGCCGACGTCTGCGAGGGCTCAGGCTTCCTGGGTTCCTACGTTCCTGGGCTTGCTTTTCTCTGGGTTCAAGGTTCCTTCCTTCCTGGGGCTGGCTTCTCTTTCCTCTGTGAGCTTACTTCCCGGAGCTCCAGCTTAAGTCTTCAGCATCAAATTTCAACATCAAACTTCAACATCAGAAACCCTCACATCAAAAGCTCTAACTCTGTCCTCTGCCATGCCTTTTATCTGAGTCCCCACCCACCAAGCGTGGTCCAATCAAAGCCCTACTCATAACTCAATCATGCCCAGGTACAGATCAGATTACAAACAAAATCCAATATTTCTTTTTGGAATTCATCAGTTATATCAAACTACTACATTCCACCCTCTGAATTCCAAAAAGTCATTATAATATTTTAAAAAGCCTTAATTAGTTGCAGTGCAAGTACTAAACTATATCATAATCAGTTTGAAGAAATACAATTTGTTTTGGGGCAAAGGCCCATCTGCTATGGACCTCTGAAATGTAACAAAACAATTTATCTGCTTCCAATACATAAATGGATAGAAAAAGGATAAACATTTTCATTACAATAAGGAGAAATTGGGAGGAGACATGAATTACAGTTTCTCTGCAGTTTAGCAGACCTGCAGGGCATCCACTACTTGATTTTAAAGTCTGAGAGTTATTTTTAAGATGATGATTTTTTTTCCTTGGGGCCTTATGGGAATCCACCTTTTCCACAGGCTTGACCAATGGCCATTTTCTTGGTTCCACCCTCGTTAAGCACCTGGGTGTTGACTGAGCTCCAGACCTCTCCCTCCAAGAGGATTGGGGTGACTGCCACACCTCACCCAAGCTTTGGGTTAGAGTCTTAACCCCCCTAGCACAGTGATGTGAAGACAACATTCCCCCTCACCTTTGGCAAACAGGCTCAGCCTTCTCAGAGCAATGAGTTGACCACCTGGCCTTTCCTAACCTTTGGGGGACAAGTCCACCCCTCTCAGACCTGTGGGGTGCAGACATTAATGGCCCTAATCCTTGGGGAAGGTGCTCCACCCTCTCCATACCCTGGGGCAGTAAAACTCTCCCAGAACATTGGACAGGAGCATCCACCCTCTTCAACTGCTGGTGCAAACTCACCCTCTCTGTACACATGGGTGGGGTTCCTCTCTTGGCCCAAGGTGATGTCCTAATTCCAGATCTCAGCTTCCATGGTTTTCCTTTTAAAGCTCTTTCCCCTTCAATCTCTCCTTTCCATGTCCTTTTTATTCCTGGCTGACAGTGGTTTTGTTCATACAGCTCTCTCAGAAAGTCTGTTGGTTTAGCATGCAAGAAGCAGGGGTCCCAGCCATCAGACAGTAAGACCTTCCACAAGTTTCTTTGCGACATAACTGTATCTCCGATCCTAATTTACAAGTTCCAAGTTTAGTTAAGCCCTCCAATGGGGCACTTTCATCTGGGAGCTTGATCTCCAGAGGCTTGGAATTTCCAGAAACAGTTTCTGTTTTCTTTGTACCTGAAAGTTCCATCCTCAGCATATCTCTCTCATCTAGCATTTTGCTATAAATTGCAAGCAGAAGCCAAGATGCATTCTCTGGCTTTACTTTGGAAATTTCTTCAGCTAAATGCCCAGTCTTTCCATTTTCATATTTTGCCTTCTGTACAACACCAGGTGTTAATCTTGCTAAATTCTCTGCAACTTTAAAACATGGATCGCCTTTCCTCCAGTTTCCAATAATAGTTTCATTATTTACTTCTAAGGCATCATAAAAAGTCTCTTTAGCATCCATATTGCTATCAACAATCTTTTCAAAGAATTCTAGGCCTTTCCCACTAAGCATCTCACAATTCCTCCAAAAAATGCTCCTTACCCATTTATAAATAAAACCATTCCAGTATTTCAGTAATTGAAAAAGCACTACCCCACTCCTGGCACCAAATTCTGTATTAGTCAGCCAAAGGGGTGCTGATGCAAAACACCAGAAACCTGCTGGCTTTTATAAAGGGTATTTATTTGAGGTAGGAACTTACAGATACCAGGCCATAAAGCATAAGTTACTTCCCTCACCAAAGTCTATTTGGAGCAAGATAGCTGCCGACATCTGCGAGGGTTCAGGCTTTCTGGGTTCCTACGTTCCTGGACTGGCTTGTCTCTGGGTTCAGGGTTCCTTCCTTCCTGGAGCTTGCTTCTCTTTCCTCTGCGAGCTTACTTCCCGGAGCTCCAGCTTAAGTCTTCAGCATCAAACTTCAACATCAGAAACCCTCACATCAAAAGCTCCAACTCTGTCCTCTGCCATGCCTTTTATCAGATCAGATTACAAGCATAATCCAATAATTCATTTTGGAATTCATTAATTATATCAAACTGCTACAAGGTGGTTTCTTAGACCTTATACCCTAAGCACGAACAATGAAAGAAAAAACAGACAAATGGGACCTTCTCAAAATTAAATACTTTTGTGCTTCAAAGGACTTTGTTAAGAGGGCAAAAAACCAGCCTACTCAATGGGAGAAAATATTTGGAAACCACATATCTGATAAGGGTTTACTATCCATGATACATAAAGAGATCCTACAACTCAATGATAAATAGACAAATGACCCAATTTTAAAATGGTCAAAAGACTTGAATAGATATTTTTCCAAAGAAGAAATACAAATTTCCAAAAAGCACATGAAAAGATGTTCAACAACACTAGCTATTAGGGAAATGCAAATCAAAACTACAATGGGGGAGACGGATGTGGTCAATTAACACCAGATGGGCTCCCGCCGGCCACACAGGAGGCCCAAGGTTCGATGCCCAGGGCCTCGTGGTGAGGGCAAGCTGGCCCACATGGCAAGCTGGCCCACACGGAGTGCCAGCCCCTGCTGGAATGCCACCCCATGCAGGAGTGACCCCTGCATGGGAATGCCACTCAGTGTGGGAAAAGCCGCCCCGTGCAGAAGTGCCAACTGACGCTGAGAGCTGGTGCAGCAAGATGACGCAACAAGAGACACAGAGGAGAGAAAATAAGAAGACGTGACAGAACAGGGAGCTGAGGTGGCACAAGAGAGTAATTGCCTCTCCCCCACTCCAGAAGGTCCCAGGATTGGTTCCTGGAGCCACCTAATGAGAATACAACAGACACAGAAGAACACACAGCAAATGGACACAGAGAGCAGACAACAGTGGGATAGGGGCGGGGGGAATAAATAAAATTTTTTTTTTTAATCTTAAAAAAAAAAAGCTACAATGGGAGGGAATTGGATGTGGCTCAAGCAATTGGGCTCCTGTCTACTAAATGGGAGGTCTTGGGTTTGGTTCCCAGTGCCTCCTGGAGAAGATGAGCAAGACAGTGAGCTGATGTGAAGGACAGGTGCAGCAAGCTGACACAACAAGATGACACAACAAAGAGACACAAAGGAAAGACAATGAGACATACAACAAAGAAGGGAGCTGAGGTGGCTCAAGCAATTGAGCGCTTCTCTTCCACATGGGAGGTCCCAGGTTCAGTTCCCAGTGCCTCCTAAAGAGAAGACGAGCAGATACAAATGGACACAGTGAGCAGACAGTGAGCTCAATCAACAAGGGGGGAGGATAAATAAATAAAATCAATCTTAAAAAAAAAAACTATAACGGATATCATTTCACAACTGTTAGACTAACCACTGTTTAAAAAAAAATCCAGTGAAGCAGACTTAGCCCAGTGGATAGGGCGTCCATCTACCACATGGGAGGTCCGTGGTTCAAACCCCTGGGCCTCCTTGACCCGTGTGGAGCTAGCCCACACGCAGTGCTGATGCGTGCAAGGAGTGCCATGCCACACAGGGGTGTCCCCGCGTAGGGGAGCCCCACGTGCAAGGAGTGGGCTCTTTAAGGAGAGGCGCCCAGTGTGAAACAAAGTGCAACCTGCCCAGGAGTGGCGCCGCACACACGGAGAACTGATGCAGCAAGATGACACAACAGCAATAAAAAATTTTTAAATTAAAAAATTAAATTGCCATATAATCCAGCTGTTCCTCTATTAGGAATATAGTCCGAAGAACTGAAAAGAGGGACACAAACAGATATTTGCACACAGATGTTCATGGTGACATTATTCATAATTGCCAAAAGATAGAAATAACCCAAGTATATGTCAACCAACGAGTGGACAAACAAAATGTAATATACACATACCCTGGAGTATTATTCAGCTGTAAGAAAACATGAAGCTGTGATACATATGACACTCTGAATGAACCTTGAGGCCATTATGTTGAGTGAAGCAAGCCAGACACAGAAGGGCAAATATTATATCATCTCATTAAGATGAACTAAATATAATAAGTACACTCATGGAGTTAATAGCTAGAAGATTGGCCACCAGAAGATACAATTAGGGTAGAGAATGGAAAGCAGAGGCTGAATTTGTGCAGAATTTGTAGCAAGATTGATTGTAAATGTTTGGAATGGAATAGAGGTGATGATAGCACAGTAGAGTGAATGCAATTAGCAGTGTCAATGTGGGGTATGACTGTGGTTGAAGGTGAAGTTTAGTGGCGAATGTCACCAGAAGGAAAGCTAGAGGGTGAGACGCGACTGCGTAGCACGGCGAGCCCTGCCGTGGCCGTGGGTGTGGTCAATAGTACAGAGGTAAGACGTTCTTCCACCAATCAGGACAAACATGTGTTAATACCACAAGATGTTAATAATAGGGAAGTATTTGGGCAAAAATACACCTAAAGCAAACTATGGACTGTAGTGAGTCATATAATGTATTAATATTTTCATCAATTATTTTAAAACGAATTATCCTAAGTGACAGAAACTAGAAACAATGTACTTCATATTGTTTGACTCCATTTATATAAATTGTAACACTTGGGAATAGACTAGAAAGACATGGACTCTCTTCTATAGAAAAACAGCTAGAGGACAGGCTGAAACAGCCTAGAAAAAGATCTTCTAGGGTTCAGGGTGCCAGGGGAAGGCTGGGCATCGCCCAGAGGAGAGGGACAAAGGAGGAGAATTGCAAGTGAGTTGAAACCAGCAGGGGTAGCTGCTGCCAGCACCCTCCCCACACACACAACGCTAAAGCCGCTTTAGAATTCTCCAGCCTCTGAGCCTGGGGTTAGAGACAAAGGGGCTCCGGGGATGACCACCCCAGGAGAGGGGGAGAGAGGGACACAGCCTAAGGCTGACTCGGCTTCTGACCCACAATCTGGCCAGCTGTGTCCAGGGCCCTTCCAGGCCGGGTGGGGCTGGGCCGCGCTTGCCTTGGAGCCAGCAAAGCACTGAAGACACACGACCGGCCAATCTCCTCCTCTGCTAAGAGGGACTGATTGTTGAGGACTCAGAGGGGAGGGAAATTACTTCCTAGCCAGGAAAAGGGAGGGGGCTGCCAGAGAAGGCTGGAGGACTCATCAGAGGAAGTTTGAATTACCAGGCTCTTAGCCTCCAGGCAGGAAGCTCCACGCAAAGATCCTGTCTGTGTTGCAACAGACACACTCTGACCAGGCACTGAACTGAGAACTGCCCAAGCGCGCCATCTGCTGGCAGAGCAAGGAAGTTCACGTGAGAAAATTAAAAATAAGCAGGAAAGGCTTTTTCCATCTCGTCTCCATAGCCTCCCTCCCCAAGGCCCTAGGAAGTGACTCTACCACCAATTTCTGGGTCCAGAGCCCAGTTTTGAGCAACCAGCAGGACAATCCTAACAATCCAGGTTGAGCTAAGAATCAAAAGAGCAGTGGTAACACACAGCCTCCTGCCACTAGATCCCTACAAAAGAGAAAGAAACTGAGCATTGAGTAAATTACATCCCAACCAGATGCCTAGATATCAGCAAAAAATCAAAAGCCATCCTAAGAAAATAGAAGACATGGCCCAAGCAAAGGAATATATCAAAGCCCCAGAAGAAATGCAGAATGTGAGAGAACTAATCAGCAAGATGCGCACAAATTTACAAAATCAAATTAATGAGTTGAAAGACAATACGGTTAAAGAGATGAATGAGGGAAATGGATGTGGCTCAACCAATTGGGCTCCCGTCTACCACATAGGAGGTCCACGGATCAATGCCCAGGGCCTCCTGGTGAAGGCAAGCTGGCCCACATGGAGTGCCACCCCGCGCTGGAATGCCGCCCCACGCAGGAGTGCCCCCCTGCGTGGGAATGCGACTCAGCACAGGAAAGCCACCCCACGCAGGAGTGCCGGCCGACACTGAGAGCTGCTGCCGCAAGATGATGCAGCAAGAGACACAGAGGAGAGAAAATAAGAAGACATAGCAGAACAGGGAGCTGAGGTGGCGCAAGAGAGTAATCGCCTCTCTCCCACTCTGGAAGATCCCAGGATCAGTTCCCAGAGCTGCCTAAAGAGAAGACAAGCAGACACAGAATAACACACAGCAAAGAGACACCGAGAGCAGACAATGGGGGGAACAGGGCAGGGGAGGGGAATACATAAAAATAAATCTTAAAAAAAGAGAGAGAGATAAATGACATCAAGAAGTCATTGAAGGTTTTGGCCCAATGGATAGGGCATCCACCAACCACATGGGAGGTCCAAGGTTCAAACCCAGGGCCTCCTGACCCATGTGGAGCTGGCCCATGTGAAGTGCTGATGTGCGCAAGGAGTGCCCTGCCACGCAGGGGTGTCCCCCGTGTACGGGAGCCCCACACACAAGGAGTGCGCCCCGTAAGGAGAGCTGCCCAGCATGGAAAAAGTGCAGCCTGCCCAGGAATGGCACCGCACACATGGAGAGCTGACATAGCAAGATGAAGCAACAGAAAGAGACACAGATTCCTGGTGCCATTGGCAAGAATACAAGCAGACAGAGAAGAACACATAACGAATAGACACAGAAAACAGACAACTGGAGGTGGGGGGGAGAGAAATAATTTTTTTTTTTAAAAAAAAAAGAAGACATTGAAGGAAGTGGATGTGGCTCAAGTGATAAGGCCTCCACCTACCATATAGGAGGACATAGGTTCATTCCCTGGGACCTCCTGGTGAAAAAGAAGAGAAAGCATGCCTGCATGGTGAGCCAGTGCCCACGCAGGGGGCCAAGTGCCCACATGAGTGCCCATGTGGTGAGCCAGTGCCTGCATGCCGAGCCAGTGCCTGTGTGGTGAGCCAAGTGCCCATGCTGCAAGCTGAGTGCCCGCACGGTGAGCCAGTGCCCACACAAGTGAGTCATGAAGCAAGATGATGATGCAACAAAAGAGAGAAAAGGGGAGAGTCAAGGTGAAGCGCAGCAGAGACCAGGAACTGAGGTTGCACAATTGACGGGGAACCTTTCTCCACATCAGAGGTACCCAGGATCGAATCCCTCTGAATCCTAGAGGAGAAAGATGAGAAGAGAAGACAAAAAAGAGAGAGAAATAGATACAGAGGATCACACAGGGAATGGACACAGACAGCAAAAACAGCAGGGCAGGGGAGGGGGACAGGAAAATGAATAAATCTTAAAAAAAAAAAAGAAGACATTGAGTAAGTGCAAAGAAGAATTTGAAATCCTAAACAGAAAAGTAACAACTCATGGGAATGAAAGACTCAATATGTGAGATCAAAAAAACATTTGAGGGAAGTGGATTTGACTCAACTGATAAGAGTATCTGCCTACCACATGGGAGGTCCAGGGTTCAAACCCAGGGCCTCCTGACCCATGTGGTGAGCTGGCCCACGTGCAGTGCTGATGCGCGCAAGAAGTGCCATGCCACGCAGGGGTGCCCCCCATGTGAGGGAGCCCCACATGCAAGGAGTGCGCCCCATAAGGAGAGCCGCCCAGTGTGAAAAAAGTGCTGCCTGCCCAGGGTCGCACTGTACACATGGAGAGCTGACACAGCAAGATAATGCAGCAAGGTAATGCAACAAAAAGAGACACAGATTCCCAGTGCCACTGACAAGAATGCAAGTGGACACAGAGGAACACACAGAGAATGGACACAGAGAACAGACCACTTGGGGGGAGAGGGAGGAGGAAAAAATAAAGAGACAGTGAGCTGGCACAACAGGCAGGTGCAGCAAGCTGATGCAATAAGAGACACAAAGAGAAATACATAATGAAAAACGCAAAGAAGCAGGGAACAGAGGTTCCTGGTGCCTCCTAGAGAGGACAAGCAAGATAGCAAGCTGATGGGCAGACACTGCGAGCTGGCACAAAAAGATGAGGCAAGAAGACACACAAGAAGGTAAATCATGAGAGACACAACAAAGCAAGGAATGGGTCAAACAATTAGGCGCCTCCCTCGCACACAGGTCCCAGGTTCAGTTCCCGGTGCCTCCTAAAGAAACAAGAGAGACAAACAGACACAGCAAATGCAAACAACGAGTGTGGGGGGATAGAAATAAACAAATAAAATCTAAAAATGAAAAGTAAAATAGGAAAGCCAAAGGATAAAATGGTCGAAGTAAATAATGCCTTTATAGTTATAACCTTGAATGTTAATGCCTTGAATGCCCCAGTCAGAAGACAGAGACTGAAAAATGGATAAAACAGTATATACCATCTATATGCTGTTCACAAGAGACTCACCTTAGATACAAGGATGTAAGTAGGCTGAAAGTGAAAGGTTGGGAAATGATATTCCACACAAACAGTAACCAAAAAAGAACTGGGGTGACTACACAGCTATCCGATAAAATAAAATTTAAATACAAAGGAAAAGAGAACCACTGACCAATATCACTTAGTGTGATAGCTTGAAGTTCTTTAATGAACCCAAAAAGAGAAAGATGACGTTTTTTAACTAATCCGTTCCTGTGGGTGTGAGACTGTTTTGGTTGGACTAAGTCAGTGAGGCTGACTCAGGTTGGGTCTCCACCCTTTCCTGGGTCTGATAGAAACAGAGACACAAAAAGAGACACACACACACAGGAAAAGGAAGTGCTGCCATTTTTGATCCTGCCATGTGAGAGAAAGGACTCCAGGTTCGACCACAGCTGCAGAAATGCAAAGAAGCCCCAAGAGACTGAGAGAGGGAGCCCAGAAAAAGACAAGCCCTCTGCCTGGCTGCCCACAGCTGGGCTCCAGAGATGGTAGATCCTGGAGGGGACAGCGGGGACATCAGCAGAGATCGGCGGCCATCCTGCTTTGCCACATAACGACACACCAGGATCACCAGGACTTTGGTGAGGAGGTATCTCTGGTAGTGTCTTGACTTGGACATGGCATGGCCTTGGATCTGTAAGCTTTCACCCCAAATAGAATTCCCATTATAAAGCCAACTCATTTCTGGTACTTTGCATCAGCAACCTTTGGCAAACTAAGACACTTATTAATATAGATGCAAAAACGCACAGCAAAACTGAATCCACGGCACGTAAAAGGATTATACACCATGTCCAAGTCGTGTTTATCCCTGGAATGCAAGGGTGATTCAACATACAAAAAGCAATGAATGTGCTACACCACACCATTAGAATGAAGGGAAAAACAAATACAGTTACTTCAATAGGCACGTGACAAAATTCAACACGTTTTCATGACAAAAACACTGAGAAAACTAGGGATAGAAGGGAATGTTTTCAACATATTGAAGGCTATATAGGAAAAAACCCACAACTAACATCATATCCTAAGAGAAAAGTCTAAAACTTTCCCCCTAAGGTAAGGAACAAGACAAGGATGCCCATTTTTGCTATTTATAGTCAACATTGTACTAGAAGTTTTAGCCAGAACAATTAGGTAAGAGAAAGAAATAAAAGGCATCCAAACTGTAAAGGAAGAAATATATAACTATTTGGAGATGGCGTGATCTTATATTTAGAAAACACTAAGCAATCCACCAGAAAAAACTCTTAGAACCCTACCTCTCACCAGACACAAAAATTAATTCAGAATGATCAACATAAATATAAGAGCTAATACTGGGCAGCGGACTTGGCCCAGTGGTTAGGGCGTCCGCCTACCACATGGGAGGTCCGCGGTTCAAACCCCAGGCCTCCCTGACCTGTGATGATCTGGCCCATGCGCAGTGCTGATGCGCGCAAGGAGTGCCCTGCCACGCAGGGGTGTCCCCATGTAGGGGAGCCCCATGCGCAAGGAGTGCGCCCCATAAGGAGAGCCGCCCAGCGCGAAAGAAAGAGCAGCCTGCCCAGGAATGGCGCTGCACACACAGAGAGCTGACACAGCAAGATGACGCAGCAACAACAACAAAAAGAGCTAATACCATAAAACTCTTACAAGGAAACATAGGTAAATACATTCAGGACCTTGGAGTAGGCACTGGAATTTAAGATTTTTAGCAAGCTAGAAAACAAAAAATGGACTTCATCAACATTAAAAATTTTTGTGCGTCTAAGAACGTTATCAAGAAAATGAAAAGGCAACCTGTAGAATGCGAAAAAATATACTATAAATGAAAACTTTGAAGAGATAGCACTTTATACTCAATAGGATGGCTATTATATTATTTTAAAAACTGAAAATAACAAGCATTGGCAAGAGTACTAGAAATAGGAAGACTTGCACATCTTTGGTGGTGATATAAAATGGTGCCGTTGCTGTGGAAAACAGGTTGGCAGATCCTCAGACAGTTAAACATAGAATTGCTGTATTTGTCAGGATTCGCTAGGGAAACAGAATCAACAGGAGACATCTGTAAATAGTATGTGATTTGTAAGAGTCTCTCACGTGACCGTGGGATGCACAAGTCCAGGTTCTGCAGGCAGGTGCAACCAGGGGGTCCGATGAAAGTCCAGTGAGGGTCCTTGATGAGTTTCCAGGAGACACTGGCTGTCCAAAGACAAGCTGGGAAATTCTCTCTGAATGCTGAAATCACTTTCCTTTTAAGGCATTCAATTGATTGGACAAAGCATCACTCATTGCTGATTGGAATCTCCCTGGTTGGCGAAGACATAATCAGCCATCGATGCAGTAAACTCACTGGTGGCTAAAGCCCGTAAATGCCCTTGTGTTACAGTGAGCCCAGCGCTTGCTTGACCGGACAACTGGGCACCATCACCTGACTGAGCTGACACTTTAGCCTCACCATCACCATTACATGGGACCTGGCAATTCCACCTCTGAACGTATACCCCAATGAACTAAAAGCACGGTCTCAGACAGATATTGGCACACCAATATTCCTAGTGGAATTATTCCAAAAGATGGAAGCAATGTAAGTGTCCATCAACAGAAGAATGGATGAACAAAATGTGCTATGACCATACAATGTAAGATTATTCAGAAAACAGAACAGTTGGTATCAGGGGTGGGGGGAGGAGGGAATGGGGAGCTATTGTTAAATGAGTATGGGTTTTGGTTTGGAATGATGAAGATAGTCTGGAAACAGTGGTGAAAATTTCACAGTATTGTCATTAAGCTTTATGCTAAAGAATTGTCCGCTTTTATTTTACTACAATTAAAAATAAATTAATTGGCCCCAATCACTATGGCAAACTGAGACACCTTGGACCTCTGTCCCCACAGAAACTTCGAACAACCAGCAAGAACTGGTAGAAACATCTTTCTCAAAGTCCCAGAAAGCAATTATGTGACTGCAGTAACAGGGCACGGACTGAATCAAGAAAAAGGCAACTTAACAGCAGGAGACCCTCGTGGCGCCCCGGCTGCCCCTTCCCCGGAGGTCCCTGGTTTGGGCAGAGCCAGCCCACACTCCCAGTGCGGCTCCCGCATCCCGGTGCCAGAGGGGGCAGAGGGGCCCTCGTGCACATCTGGGGCTTGTCTGTCCAGCCCAGGCTCTCTGGGTGGCCCGAGGGACTCGCGCAGGAGGCGGCTCACCGACCCGTACAGGACGCTGCGGGCGAGCAGGCAAGTGGCTCCTGGGCCACGGGACTGCAGGCGGCAGGACACACCTGCAGTGCCCAGGACTGGGAGGACACTTTCCTAGGGAAGGGGGGAAATTTGGATCCCCTTAAATGGGGGACTCCTAGGGCCAAATGCACATGCCCAAGACAAGACCCTTGTGCAGAAGGGATCAGAGAGGCCCCTGTGCTGTGCTGCAACTGTTCTCTAAACTCATTTATGATAAGCTCTGAGGTAGTGCATTCTGCACAAGTTAGTCGGCAAAGACTGGGAAGGGGTTTTCTCTTTTTTAATGCTAGCTCCTGGCATTCAAGGAAAGCCTTGTTATAGCTCTAGCTGGATACAAGCTAAAGGACTAATGCCCCAGAGCTAAAGTCCAGTTATAACACACTAAAATATCAAAATGTCCAAGTCTCAACAAAAGATTGCGAAATATACAAAGAAACAGGAAGCAATGGCCCAGGCAAAGGAGAAAATTAAAGCATTAGAAACCATCAATGAGGAGGATTAGACCTGAGACATTCCAAACAGAGATTAAAAAAAAAAGTCCTTAATATGATCAGAGAACTAATATATAGACAAAGAACTCTAAAGGAAATAAGGAAAATGATAAAAGAACACAAAGAAAATATCAATAAAGAGGTGGAAATTATGAAAATGAACCAGGGAAGTGGATGTGGCTCAAGTGATTGGGCTCCCGCCTACCACATGGGAGGTCCCTGGTTCGGTTCCCAGTGCCTCCTAAAGAATGAAGGGCAGGCATAGCAAATTGACACAACAAGAGACACAAGAAGAAAAGCATAATGAGAGACCCAACAAAGCAGCGAGCAATGGTTCCTGATGCCTCCTAAAGAGAACGATCAAGACAGTGAGCTCGCATGATAGGCAGGTGCAATGAGATGATGCAACAAGAGACACAAGAAGGGGCGGCGGACTTGGCCCAGTGGTTAGAGCGTCCGTCTACCACATGGGAGGTCCGTGGTTCAAACCCCGGGCCTCCTTGACCCGTGTGGAGCTGGCCCATGTGCAGTGCTGATTCGCGCAAGGAGTGCCCTGCCATGCAGGGGTGTCCCCCGTGTAGGGGAGCCCCACGCGCAAGGAGTGCACCCTGTAAGGAGAGCCGCCCAGCGCGAAAGAAAGTGCAGCCTGCCCAGGAATGGCGCTGCCCACACTTCCTTGCCGCTGACGACAACAGAAGCAGACAAAGAAGACGCAGCAAATAAACAGAGAACAGACAACCGGGGTGGGGGGGAAGGGGAGAGAAACAAATAAATAAATAAACCTTTTTTTTTTTAAAAAAAAAAAAGAAAGAATGTGTGAACCTGAAGATGAGATACTTGAAATCATCCAGCCTGAGAAGTGGAAGGAAGAAAAGCGAGCAGAGCTTGAGGAGCCTGTGGGACGCCACCTAGTGGAAGACGCAGGCGAAGAGGAGGGGCACAGAGAATAGCCAATGAAATAATAGCTGAACAATCCCCGAATCTAAAGCAAGATGTGAATGTACATGTCTTAGATTGTCAACAAACTTCAAACAAGGTGAACCCAAATAGACTTCTGCACAGCATATTCCAGTCAAACTGCTGAACACCAAAGATAGAGAATTCTGAAAGCCACAAGAGGGAAAAAACATGGCACGTACAGCGGCCTCTCGATAAGATTATGTGCCTATTTCTCATCAGAAACCACGGAGGCAAGAAGGCAGTGGGATGACATATACAAGTAATGAAAATGCCAACACGGAATTCCATATCTGGCAAAAGTGTCTTTCAAAAATGAGGGAGAGGGAGGAGGACTTCGCCCAATGGATAGGGCATCCATCTACCACATGGGAGGTCCACAGTTCAAACCCCGGCCTCCTTGACCCGTGTGGAGCTGCCCACGCACAGTGCTGATGCGCGCAAGGAGTGCCCTGCCATGCAGGGGTGTCCCCCACGTAGGGGAGCCCCACGCACAAGGAGTGCGCCCCGTAAGGAGAGCCGCCCAGCCCGAAAGAAAGTGCAGCCTGCCCAGGAATGGCGCCGCCCACACACAGAGCTGGCACAGCAAGATGACACAACAAAAAGAAACACAGATTCCCATGCTGCTGACAACAGAAGTGGACAAAGAAGAACACGCAGCAAATAGACACAGAGAACAGACAAGTGCAGCGGGGAAGGGGAGAGAAATAAATAAATAAATAAATAAATCTTTTTTAAAAAATGAGGGCGAGGGAAAACGGACTTTGGCCCAGTGGTTAGGGTGTCCGTCTACCATATGGGAGGTCCGTGGTTCAAACCCCGGGCCTCCTTGACCCGTGTGGAGCTGGCCATGCGCAGTGCTGATGCGCGCAAGGAGTGCCGTGCCACGCAAGGGTGTCCCCCGTGTGGGGGGAGCCCACGTGCAAGGAGTGCACCCATGAGGAAAGCCGCCCAGCGTGAAAAGAAAGAGCAGCCTGCCCAGGAATGGCGCCGCCCACACTTCCCGTGCCGCTGACGACAACAGAAGCGGACAAAGAAACAAGACGCAGCAAATAGACACAGAGAACAGACAACCAGGGGAGGGGGGGGAATTAAAATAAATAAATAAATCTTTAAAAAAAAAAATGAGGGCGAGATGAAGCCACCCCCAGGTAAACAAGAGCTGCGAGAGTTCGTCACCACTGGACCGACCCTACAAGAGATGCTGAAGCAAAGGACAATAGACAATAGATCTAAGGTGCTTGATGAAATAAAGATCTCTGGTGAGAGTAAAGTCAGGGGTAAATATAAATGCCAGGGCTATTTTGTTTTTGGTTTGTAACTCCACATTTTACTGCCTACAGGATCTAGAAGGCAAATGTAATGAGACAAAGCAGTGGTTTTGGATTTAAAATATATAAACGTATAATCTGTGACAAGAACTATACAACAGGTAGAGGGCGGAGAGGTAGAAGAAAATAGTTTATATTGTGCTATTTAGGTTAACCTGGTATTAAAGCAAATGAGATTGTTACAGTTTTACAATATTAAATTTAAGCCCATGGTAACTATGAAGAAAATATCAGAATAGGCAAGCCCGTAAAGACAGAAACTAGTGTACAGGTTGCCAGGGGAACCGGGAGTTAAGGCAGCAGGGTTTCGGTTTGGGGAGGGGGCGGCTTCATTGGTGGGAGCTGGTGAGGGCCCCACGGCATCGTGAGTGGGAAGAACCCACTGGACAGTGCGCTGGGGATGGGAGGAGGGGGACTTTTGTTGTGTAATGTTCCCACCATTTAAAACAAGGGAAAAGAAAGCAAGTAAAGAGACAGTGACCCTTAGAGGCTCCATGATCCTGGAAGGGAACTGAAGGGAAGAGAGAAGACTCAAAAGGACATTATTAGGACATGTGAAAAGCTGGAATATGGACAGCAGGTCAGCTTTCGATCCGTGTTAAAGTTCTTGAACTTGATAACTGCACTTAACCTTGTTCTTAGGAAATGCACATGGCAACATCAAGTGTTCAAGAGGCATGATGTATACAATCTACATGCAAGTGTTCAGAAAGTGGATTGATGACACTTGTATTTTTTTAATTAATTGATTGAAGTATATCACTCATACATAAACTTACTTAAACAATAAGTGTATAATAATAGTTGTGAACTTACAAAACAAACACATAAAACATCATACAGGATTCTCAAAACTCACCTACCACCAATATCTTGCATTGTTGTTAAACCTTTTTAACTAATGATTAAAGACCATTGTCAAATATTACTACTAACCCAAGTATTTTCCCCCAACCAACCCTATTATTATCTTTATATCATTTATATATGAACATACATAAACAATTAAGTGTATAGTAAAAGTTGTGAACTTAGGAAGCAAACATGCATAACATCATACAGGGGTCCCATACATCAACCCTCCACCAACACCTTGCATTGTTGTGAGACATTTGTTACAGATTATGAAAGAATATTGTCAAAATCTTACTACTGATCATAGTCCTTATCTTACATTTGTGTGTCTTTCCCCCAACCCACCCTATTATTTTTTAATGTATTTTTTATGACAGAAGTTGTAAACTTATAAAACAATCATGCACATGTACAGAATTCCCAAACAGCACCCCTCCATCAACACACCACACTGTGGTGAAACATTTGCTACAGATAAGATAATATCATCTGATTTTTACCATATCCATAGTGTACATGTGGCTCACATTTTCCTTACTGCCTCATTATCAACACAGTACATCTTTCACATAGATGCAAGAATATTATATTATTACTGCTAACCACAGTCCATAGGTCACTCCAGCTGTATTTTTCCCTTGCTCCTCCACATTCCCAACACCCTGCAGTGTGATGTACATTTGCTCTAGCTCACAAAGGACACTGGTATCTGTACCATCAACCACAATTCTCATCTACCTCTTGGTTTGCTGTGCTATCCAGTTCCTAGATTATTCTTCAGCATTCTGTCAGTTGGCGTTTACATACCTAGACTACCATTTTCAGCCACATCCCCATTTACAAACTAGCTGTTACTCACTATGTGTTACCATCCACTCTATACATTTCCACACTTTTACAGTAAAGCTAATTAAAACTTATACACACATTAAACATCTGTAGTCCACTCAGTCCTTCTCTTATCTCCTTTAAGAATCCACCACCTACCACCAGGTCTTGAAGATATTTTCCTACAATTTCTTCTACAAGTTTTATGGTTCTTGCTTTTATTTTTAGGTTTTTGATCCATTTTGAGTTAATTTTTGGATAAGGTGTGAGATAGGGGTCCTCTTTTCTTCTTTTGGCTAAGGATATCCAATTCTTTCAGCACCATTTGTTGAATTGACTGTTCTGCCTGAGTTGTGTGGGTTTGACAGGATAGTGAAAAATCACTTGACCGTACATGTGAGAATCTGTTTCTGAACCATCAATTTGGTTCCACTGGTCTACATGTCTGTCTTTATGCCAGTACCATGCTGCTTTTACCACTATAGCTAGGTAATATGACTTAAAGTCCAGAGATGAGGGTTCACTTTTCCTTTTTATGTTTCTGGCTATTCAGTACCCCTTACCTTTCCAAATAAATTTTATGATCATGTTTTCAACTTTTTTTAAGCTGGTGGTATTTTTATTGGGATTGCATTGAATCTGCATATCAGTTTGAGTAGAATTGACATCTTAATGATATTTAGTCTTCCAATCCATGAGCATGGAATGTTCTTCCAGTTATTTAGGGCTTTTTTAATTTATTTTAACACTTAGTTGCAGTTTTCTGAATGCAAGTACCTTACATCGTTGGTTAAGTTTATTCCTGACTATTTGAGTTTTACCTGTCATATTTTATTTTCACCATTCTTTTGACACTTTCAGTTACTTTTATCGATATTATCTTCATTTCTAGACTCTCTTCCAGGCCTCTCTCTCCTGTCTTTTCTTTTCAGGCTCTAGCACACCCTTTAGTAATTCCTGAAAATCTGGTCTCTTGCTTAGAAATTCTCTCAGTGTCTGTTTATCTGTGAATATTCTAATCTCACCCTCATTTTTGAAAGACAGTCTTGCTTGATATAAGATTCTTGGCTGGAAGTTTTTCTCTTGTAGTATCTTAAATATATAAGACCACTGTCTTCTTGCCCCCATGGTTTCTGGTGAGAAATCAGCCCTTAATCTTATTGGGTATCCCTTACATGTTATGCATTGCTTTTCTCTTGCTGTTCTCAGAATTCTCCTGGGCATTTTCTCCTGGGCATTTGACATTCTGATTAGTATGTCTCAGAGTTGGTCAATTCAGATTTTTTCATATGGGAGTACATTTTGCTTCTTGGACATGGATATGTATGTCCTTCAATAAGGTTGGGAAATTTTCTGCCATTATTTCTTCAAATATTCCTTCTGCTCCTTTTTCCCCTCTCATCTTCTGGGACACCAATGACATGTCCACCTTTTGCTGTCATTTAGTTCCCTGAGACCTTGTTCAATTTTTCCATTCTGTTTTTCATCTGTTCTTTTGTATGTTCACTTTCAGAGGCCATTTCTTCAAGCTTGCCAATCCTTTCTTCTGCCTCCTCAAACCTGTTATTATTATATGATTCCAATGTTGTTGTTTTTATTTCATTTATTGCACCTTTCATTCCCATAAGATCTGCTGTTTTTCTGTGTATGCTTTCAAATTCTTCTTTGTGCTCATCCAGTGTCTTCTTAATACCCTTAATCTCTTTAGCCATCTCATTCAATTTATTAAGGAGATTTGTTTAAACATCTCTGATTAGTTTCCTCAACTCCTTTCTGTCATGTGGATGTTTATCTTATTCCTTTAACTGGGTCATATCATCCTGTTTCTTGGTGTGGGTTGTAATTCTTTGTTGGTGTCTTCGCATCTGGCTTACTAGAGTATTTATTCTGGGTGCGTTTTCTCTTCAGTTTAGGGCTTCCTGCCCTTTCTCCCTTGCTGGTTGTGCAGTAGGAGCCAAGGTGTAATTAGTGCTATAGCTGTGGAGGCTCAAGCAGCCCTCATTGCGCCAGGGACCGATGAAGCTTCTCACAACTTTCTCCTTTGCCAGGGGTAGGGCAAAGTGGAATAATCCAAGTCATGCAGGTGTAGACTATAGTTGCCCAGAGAGACTGATGAAGCTTCATGCCCCTTTCTCCTCTGCCTGGGGCAGGGATGGAGCTGCAGGTGTGCGCAGCAATCTATGTAGTGCGGGTCCAAGATGATAGCAGCTGACCCAGTAGACTTCTGATTTTCTGTCTGTGCCAGCCAAAGATACCTGCAGTTACCTGGATAGGCTGGTGCAGGGCTCCTCAGCCTCCTCCCTGCCAGAGGCGGGCCTGAAGCCCAGGCTAGGGCTGCAGGCCGATCTGGGTGAAAGAAGCCAGTTCCTCCCATCACTATGATTTTTGGTCCTGGCTTCCCCTCAGGCTGGGGGCGGAGTCACAATGGCAGCCACCGGCCTCTTTCTGACTTGGACAGATTCACACCCCAGCTGTTCCCAGGGTTATACCTTAGCCAGCCAAGTTTACTAAATAGTAGCTGAAATTGGCAGCCAACCATCTCCTCCTCCCGTGTTTTTGGGAAATGGAGCTTCCAGTTCCACCCATAGAACAGCTCCTGGGGTGGCTCATGCCACCAGAATAGTATGATCACCAGCCTCCACAGCTTGGCCAATAATTTTGTGGAGAGGCTGGCGCAGGTCCCCACAGCTTCCTCCCTGTTGGAGGTGGCACTGGGGCCTAGGCTAGAGCTGCAGTCTGATCTGGATGGAAAGAAACTGGTCCCCACCAGCTCTGGGATTTTCCATCTGTCCTGCTTCCCCTCATGCCAGGCGTGGAGTTAAGATAGTGGCTCCCCGCCTCTTACTTACTTGGACAGGCTCAAACTTTAGCTGTTCTTAGAGTTATAATTTAGCCACTGAATTTACTCCTCAGTAGCTGAAGTTGGTGCCAAACCGTCTTTTTTTTTTTAAGATTTATTTATTTTCCCCCCTTCCCCTCCTCCTGCCCTGCTGTTTTTGCTGTCTGTGTTGTTTTCTCTTCTCATTTTCTCTCCTCTAGAATTCACTGGGATTTGATCCTGGAGACCTCTGATGGGGAGAGAGGTTCCCTGTCAATTGAGCCACCTCAATTCCTGGTTTCTGCTGTGCTTCATCTTAACTCTCCCCTTGTCTCTCTTTTGATGCATCATCATCTTGTTGTGTGACTCAATTGCATGGGCACTGGCTCACCATGTGGGCACTGGCTCACCATGTGGGCACACTTTCTCTTCTTCTTTCTCACCAGGAGGCCCCAGGGATTGAGCCCAGGTCCTCCCATATGGTAGGCAGAAGCTCTATCACTTGAGCCACATCTGTTTCCCCCCAACCATCTATTCCTCCTCCGTTTTTGGGAAGTGGAGCTTTCAATTCCAGCTGTGGAACAGCTCCCAAGGTGGCTTGTGCCTCCAGTGGAGGATGGACACTGGTCCCCCTTGCGTGGAGCACTCTACTTACAAATCTTCTCTGCAGATGCGCAGTCTCCTCCTTCCATCCCTTCAAGGATGTGGCAGGACGCTCTTCTGGTCTCCTGGAGCCCGCAGACAGGTGCTCCAGAGAGCTCTGGGTGTTTACTAACTGACCTGCAGCAGGAGCTGACTCTAGCAGCTCCTTACTCCACTGCCATCTTGCTGATTGTATTTGTTTTTAATTTGTAGACAAAAACCCACAGGGAGGTGCAAAGAGTAAATCCTCTTTCACAACCCAGAACTCATTGTTCAGTATGAGTTTTGACACAGATAAGAAGGGACATGCATGATGCCCAAGAGAGCATAAGGTTTGGGTATTGATAACCATAAACCTTAGTTCCAGAACTGTAGAATAAGTAAAAAGCATTAGTTCATAGGGAAATCATACCTATGTCAACTTTTAATTGCATTTTTAATGTTAACATAAAACATCAAAATGGACTTTTTTTCAGACTTTTCTTGAGGACCTGATGCTTGGAGTTTCAGGTATTAGCATATGCCACAAGTCTCCACTCATCTTGGGCGTGGTAACAGGAGTGAATAAGATGAAGTCTTGATGAAGTTGTTCGAAATTTTGAACCATGCAGATCCAACAATCCTGATCCTAAAGTATCTAAAGTGGATAACTTGAAGAAATTAGGATCTAAGAATTCTAATAGGTGGGGAGTTTCTGAAGTATCCATCAGATTGTCCACACACAGTGGAGATGAAAAGAAGCCCATCTCAAAGGATTATGACGAGGCTGACTGGAAACAGGTGTGGATTCCTTTCAAGGGGGCTATCTTAAAGATACATCTTGATTCAAGCTTCAGAGGAACTAAGTTAACTTTGATAATTAAACAGTGGAATGATCACATGTTGTATTCTGTAAATAAAAAATTATTAATATAATTTGCTACACATAATAAAAATACTTTTTACACTGTAAAAAATGGATTATAGATAGACAGATAAGTGGACAGATGGATGGGTTGATATACTGACAGTGTTAAGTAAAATAAATTGGGCATTTTTTGGAGAAGACCCTTCTCTGAGAAGGACATTTCCAGAAGACAAAAACAATTGACCTTCAGGAGTTTTCCTTAAAACAGAACACACGCTACAGGTTTCTAATAAGCACCAGCTGGCTGCAAAACTAGTTTCAGTCCAATAGAGAGAGCGTATGGACAAACATACCTTACTCATCAATGTATATCTTCTCTCTACTTGGCAAGACCCACTTATGTAGAATGGAAACAATGCCAGCCAATCAGAATGTTCCTGTGGCAGTTTGATTATTTTTGAATCCCGAAAAGAGAAAGGTTATGTTTGTTAACTAATTTATTTCTTTGGGTGAGATACCCTTTGACTGCATTAAATTCAAAAGTTTTAAGTTTACTTGATAAAATCAATTTAGGGATTTTAATCTGACCACGTCAGTAGGGCGTGACTCAGGTTGAGTCACTGCCCCTTTGATGGGCCTGTATTGGGTTTTATTTTTTTTTAAGATTTATTTTTTATTTATTTCTCTCCCCTCCCACCCCCCGTTGTCTGCTCTCTGTGTCCATTTGCTGTGTGTTCTTCTGTGTCCGCCTGCATTCTTGTCAGCGGCACCGTGAATCTGTGTCTCTTTTTGTTGTGCCATCTTGCTGCGACAGCTCTCCGTGTGTATGGCACCACTCCTGGGCAGGCTGTGCTTTTGACACACGGGGCGGCTCTCCTTACGGGGCGCACTCCTTGCACATGGGCCTCCCCTATGCAGGGGACACCCCTGCATGGCACGGCACTCCTTGCGTGCATCAGGACTGACCGTGGGCCAGCTCACCACACGGATCAAGAGGCTCTGGGTTTGAACCCTGGACCTCCTGGACCAATTGATAGGCGGATGCTCTATCAATTGAGCCAAACCCACCTCCCTGTACCAGGGGTTCTTGACCTTTATGTTCCACAGACCCTTTGCCAGTCATGTGAAAACCACGTACCCCTTACTAAGTCCACACTATACTGTGTATTATTTAATAAATATATCACACCCACACCAACACATCCCCACAAGAACAGTGTCTTTTTTAAATTTAAATTCAAACTCATTGACCCCTTGTTAAGAACTTCTGGCCTATATAAACAGGCACTCACTCAAGAAGATACAAGAAGAGAGAGAGAGCTCTGTCATGTTTGATCCTAGGGCCCCAGGGAGAGATAAATCATTCGCCTGACAGTTTTTAGCTGAAGAGAACAGAGCAGCTGAGCAGCTACCAAGACTTGGAAAGAAATGAGCCCTATGCCAGAGACTGACATAGAAAGTCAAGAGAGGGAAGTGGATTTGGACCAATGGATAGAGCATCCGCCTACCACATGGGAGGTCCAAGGTTCAAACCCAGGGCCTCCTTGACTCGTGTGGAGCTGGCCCACGCGCAGTGCTGATGCGCGCAAGGAGTGCCGTGCCACGCAGGGGTGTCCCCCGCATAGGGAAGCCCCACACGCAAGAAGTGCGCCCGTTAGGAGAGCTGCCCAGCGCAAAAGAAAATACAGCCTGCCCAGGAATGGTGCTGCACACATGGAGAGCTGACGCAACAAGATGATGTGACAAAAAGAAATACAGACTCCCGGTGCTGCTGATAAGGATAGAAGCGGTCACAGAAGAACACGCAGTGAATGGACACAGAGAGCAGACAACTGGGGGGAAAGCTGGGAAGGGGAGAGAAATAATTTTTTTAAAAAAGGAAGTCAAGAGAGACCAGGCAGAGATCACCCACCACCTTGCTTCAACACATGGCAAGTGACTTTGATGAAAGAGCAGGCTTGAGTGGGACTCTTTAAGCCTCGTAGCTGTAAGCTTTTACCCCAAATAAATACCCTTTATAAAAACAAACAGATTTCTAGCACTTTGCATCAGCACCCCTTGGCAGACTAACAGTTTCCTTGGCCCTCTGTGAACCTCTTCTTTCCACTCCCTCAGTGGCGCTCCCGTCTACCTTCTGGAAGGGAAGCTGCTCAATTCATGCATCACTCAATAAACCGATGTGATCGTAAATTACACGAAAACTTTTCCTTTTATTGGATTGGTGTAAAAGGAATTGTGGTTTTGGACCCTGAATTTTAAATCATTATAACTTGACTCAAACACATCCTTATTAATCAAAATAGGAACCATTACAATCAACACATTTTTGCCAATGAGAAACAAGTTTGTTTATTCCTGTAGCATAAAAATCCATGCTTCAGGATTTGAAGAATTCTTGAAAAGCATTTCCTGCATCCTGCTGGTTGTGGAAGTTTTTTCCCTGCAAAAAGTTGTTGAGATGCTTGAAGAAGTGGTCGTCCGTTGGCAAGAGAGATCAGGTGGATATGGCAGATGAGGCAAAACTTTGTAGCCCAATTCATTCAACTTTTGAAGCGCTGGTTGTGTGACATGTGGTTGGATGTTGTCGTGGAGAAGACCTGGGCCCTTTCTGTTGATCAATGCTGGCTGCAGGCCTCGCAGTTTTCGGTGCATCTCATCGATTTGCTGAGCATACTTCTCAGATGTAATGGTTTCACCAGGATTCAGAAAGCTGTAGTGGAGCAGACGGGCAGCAGATCACCCAACAGTCACCATGACCTTTTTTTACAAGTTTGGCTCTGGGAAGTGCTTTGGAGCTTCTTCTTGGTCTAGTCACTGAGCTGGTCGTCACTCATTGTCATATAAAATCCACTTTTTATCACACATCATAATCTGATTGAGAAATGGTTCATTGTTGTTGCGTAGAACAAGAGAAGACGACACTTCAATACTACAACATTTTTTATTTTTGGTCAGCTCATGAGGCACTCACTTATCAAGCTTTTCCATCTTTCCAGTTTGCTTCAAATGCCAAATGACGGTAGAATGGTGGACCCTGAGTTCTTCAGCAACTTCTCTCACAGTTGTAACAGGATCAGCTCTGACGATTGCTCTCAATTGGTCGTTGTCGACTTCCCATGGCCGGCCACCACGCTCCTCTTCAAGGCTCTCGTCTCCTTTGCAAAACTTCTTAAACCACCAGCTGCACTGTACACTGTTATCAGTTCACGGGACAAATGCATTTTTGATGTTGCAAGTTGTCTCCACTGCTTTACAGCCCATTTTGAACTCAAATAAAAAAATTGCTCGAATTTGCTTTTTGTCTAACATCATTTCCATAGTCTAAAATAAATATAAAATAAACAGCAATAAGCCATTAGCAAAAACAAAAATAAAAAAACCATAAAACTATAAATGCACATTAAAATGATGTAGTACATAACCACATTTATTTAACAATGTATTCCAATATCAAATGGCAAATTTCAACAAGGCAAAACTGCAATTACTTTTGCACCAACCTAATAGCAACAAAATTCATCAAATGCGGCAAAATGTTCAAATTGGTGGATCTGGGTATCTGGGGAATAGGGGTATGTTGGAGTACTCTGTATGGGTTTGTATTATTTTTGTAACTGTCCCGTAATTTTGAATGGATTTCAAAATGAAATGTTTAAAAGTAAAAATAAATAATTTATTATTTTTTAAAACCACAATTACTCTTGAAATAAAGTTTGTCAGAAAAATAATGCAATTTGGTTAGACACAAATTTACATTCTTCAACATCGTAAACATCTAGTAGATGTAATGCTATCTTATTTAATCAGGAAACCTGCATAAATGTAGGAAGCACACACCCCAGTTGAATAAAATTTTATGCTTGTATTGCACTTAACATTGATAACACAGAAGTTAGGGCTATTTTTACTTAACTAACAATATTAAAGTGGTTGTTTGCCAAAGATTAAAAAAAAATACTTAGGAATAAATTTAACCAGGAAGACAAAAGACTTATACACTGAAAACTACAAAACATTGCTGAAAGAAATTAAAGAGTTAAATAAATAGAAGGACATCTGGGTTTATGGATTGGAAGACAAACCATGAAAGTGCTGGATGAAATGAATGGAGAATTCTTTTTAACCTCAGAGTTGGGCAGGCTTTTCTAAACTTGAAGCCAAACCCAGAAGCCATAAATATAGGTGGATACATTTTCCTACGTAAAAATGAAACATTCTTGTAACGCAAAATCGACATTGGGAAAGTCAAAAGACAAATGAAAAACTTGGAAAAATATTTGTAATTTATATTATAGACAAAAGGCTGACTCAACACATATCAATATGAAAAGAACAACAGCCTGAGAAAATGGGCCAAGGACACAACTCACAGAAAAAGAAAGGTTAAAAAAAAAAAGCATTTGTGATGGTTTGAAGCTGAATGGACCCCAGAAACTTAGGTTCTTAAAGCTAGCCCGTTCCTGTGGGTGTGGACCTACTGTGGGTGGACCTACTGTGGGTGGACCTACTGTGGGTGGGAACTCCTGACTAGGGCACTTCAGTTAAGGGCCTTTTGATGCGGCTACTTCATTCAGGGCACGGCCGAGGGTGGGTTTTACCCTCTTACTGGAGTCCTTTATAAATGGAATGAAGACAGAGAGAGAGCGAGAGCCACAGAAGCCAGAAGCTGAAAGCAATGAAAGCCAGAGGAGAAAGGAGAGAGCAGCAGGTGCCGCTGTGTGCCCTGCCATGGACAGAGGAGTCCAGGAGCGCCGGCAGCCAGTCCGTAGAGGAAGCACTGCCTGACGATGCCTTGGTTTGGACATTTTCGTGGCCTCAGAACTGTAAGCTTGTGAGTTAATAAATCCCATTGTATAGAGCTGACCCGTTTCTGGTATACTGATTCCAGCAACCAGCAGACTGGAACAGTGTTTTTGCATTTGAAAGGGGCAAGTGCACACAGAGTAGCATGAAGGGGTGCTAGCTCTTAGACCCACAGAAGCACTGGGCCCCTCCCCAAGTCAGAGAACACAAAGGAACAGGTGCAGGAAGCAGATGTGCCTCAAGTGATTGAGCTCCCGCCTACCACATGGGCTCAGTCCCCAGCGCCTCCTAAAGAATACAAGACAGTGAGCTGATGCGACTGGTTGGCACAGTGAGCTGATGCAGCGAGATGACACAACAAGAGACATGAGGATGAAAACCTTAATGAGAGACACAACAAAGCAGGAAGCAGAGGTAGCTCAAGCAGTTAGGTGCCTCCCTCCCACATGGGAGGTCCTGGGTCTGGTTTCCGGTGCCTTCTAAAAAGAGGAAGACAAGTGCACAATACACAGACACCACGAGCACAAGCAATGGGGGGTAGAAATATAAAATAAATCTTAAAAAAAAAAAAGGAATAGGTGGCTGAGGGGTCTCCACCATAAACTGGGGGGTGAAGAGCACACATGCACACAGATGGGTGGAAACTGGACTCACCCCAACAGAAGCACCTTGACAGATCTTGACAGACGCACACCCCGGGTCCAGCAAGCCTGATTTCAGTAACTTACCAGGTGGGTGCATCTGCACACCTGCAAACAGTATGCGCTGGAGGATGGTTTTGCAGCATTGCTTCAAGTACCTACAGATGGACACCAAACGGTGTCCGCACGTTCCCACAGCAGGAGGGGAAGCAGGCTGTCAGGGTCCCCATGCAACCACGGGGGACACGGCCGTCCACTCTCGTCCCAGGTATGCGCCACTCCCTGCTGAAGGCAACTGGGGGCCGCTGGGGTGGTCGCCAGGCCAGTGGGCATCGGGTATGGAGCCCTGAGGAGAGGGACGATTTGCAGAACCCACTGCGTGCGTGAGCCAGGTTTTGCCCTGCAAAAATTAAATAACGAAACAAAGTAACTGCCTGGGAAAGAAAAAAGAGCCCCCACTTTCAACCACACGGGGGACACTGTGACCTCAAAGTCCTTCTGAATGAAACAGCAAAAATCTGCATAAAATATAGCACGTCTTTTATTTATTTTTTTTCATGGTCCATACCATATATTTGGCACACTTTCTATACACCTCAAATCAGCACAGTACAGCTCGGCATTAATGCAAGAATATTACAGTATTGTTGTTAACCACAGTCTATAGGTCACACCAGTTGTAGTTTTCCCATGTTTCTCCATATTCCCATCACCCTGCAGTAGTGGTGTACATCTGCTCTAGCTCACAGAAGGACTCTCTTGCATTTGTACCCTTAAACACAATTCTCAACCGCCTCTGGGTTCACTGTGTTATTCAGTCCCTGGATTATTCTTTAGCTTTCTTTCTATTGACTTATACTTCCCCAGACTACCTTTTTCAGTCACAGTCCCATTTATAAACCAGTTGCTACTCACTAAATGTGTTACCATCAATTCTTCCATCTCTACACTTTTACAGTCAAGTAAATTAAAACTTCTACGTACATTAAGCATCCACAGTTCTTCTCAACCCTCCTCCTCTTTCCTGATAGCCTATACTCTAGGTTTTAATTCCATGTGTTTATTATTTGTATTTAGTTCATATTAATGAGACCGTGCAATACAGCACGTCCTCTTAAATGCCTGACAGAGCCGGCACATGGAGACAGCTTCCCCCAGAATGCGTAAAATCCCAAACGCGACGGGAAGGCCAGGCCGAGCCCTGGGAGGGGTGGGCAAGATGGGGGAAAGGAGGAAATCCCACCCCCTCGGTCCCCAAGTTCCTGGGGCAGGTCTCCAGCCCCCGCCCTGTCAACAGGCGGGACCGAGGCAGGAGCTTCCCTGGTTAACGTGCAAGGAGGCCGCAGAGCTGCGCGCAGCCCACGGGGGACGGGCGCGTGTGGCTGCGAGGGAGAGAGGCCACGGGTGTCGAGCCTCAGGGGTGAAAGCACCGCGGACATGTTTATACCAACAAGCCTGAAAACAAAGGGGGAATTTCCTGAGAAATCCGAGTAAACTTCAGTCATTGGGGGGCCCAAAATGAGGAGGGAAGGGGCCAGGCTGCCAGGGCCGGTGGGCTGCTGGGCCCCCCAACCCCATGGCCACCAGCCCCCCCAGGCCATGCAGGCCCCCCGCTGTCACCACCCCTGACCTGCTCCCCGACAGGGCCTCGCCTCCAGTCTCCGGGAAGTTCTCTGCAGGAGAGAGAACGAGCGCACTGGAGCGCGGCTGGCCCTTCCTTCCTCGTTGTTCCTTCCGCTGATCCTGGGAGACAACAGAAGTGAGTTTTGCTTTCTGCTCACCGTGGCCTTTTTGCTCAGTTTAATTCGTTTTAGGCAAAATCGGCCACGTCGCCAAGGCCGCCTCTCGCTGGTTTTGGTTGGAGGGCGGCGAGCGGCTTCCTGTGCCACTCACGGGGTCAGGGGCGACGTTAGCCCCAGCCTGCGACTCAGGGTCCCCAGGCTGGTATCCTCCTCTGGCCAAGACAGTGGTCACGCTGCTGCGGGGCCCCGTCCCTGGTCTGCAGGTAAACCGCTGGGCGGAGGGGCAGTGGGTGGCGGGGCTCCAGCTGGGATCTTCCCACTACGTGTCCCCATCCTCACCAAGCCGGCGTGTCCGAGGAGACGGCCGGGGGCCTGCTCAGCCAAGCAGCCTGGACAGACGGACGCCAGCCTAGCATGTGGCCTTGGCAGAGCTCATCCCAGAGTCCCAGGCAGAGAAGGGGTCCAAAGGCGGCTAGAGGACGGGGGCAGGAGCCTCCCAGAGCGGGCCTCGTGGGCCTGCCGTGCTCAGACGCTGTCGGGTGCAGGGGCTGGAGGGGCACGGAAGCTTCCGGGGACACCCTAATAGGGTCAGGATGATGCCTCTGAGCAGGACGAGAAGCCGGGAATGCCGGCCATTCATTTCCCTGGCACCTTGAGCGTGTCTCATGGTGGTGACAGAGTGTCCTTTCAAAACACGTCCTTTACGTGGGAAAGCGCACTGCCCTGGAGGTGCTCAGTAAGCCGCGGGCAGGTGACGTGGGGCCTGGCAGGTGGCAGGTGTCAAGTGGGCTCTCCCTCCCCCCGCCCCACTCTCCTCCAGGCCCAGGCTCAGCCCCGGCTGTGCCCAGGGCCTGCCTCTCGACCGACCGCAGCAGCCGGTGGCCCCTCCCCTCCTTCCCGCTGGAACCTCCCCAGGAGCTCGTCCACAGGGGACTCTCGTTCCAGCCGGCCTGGGCCCTGCAAGGACGGGCTGGGGCAGCACGGCCTCGGGAGCAGTGGGACGCCCCGGGGCACCTCGCGGGGAGGAGGCCCTCAAGAGTCAAGGGGACGTGGGGCCCTGCTTCCCAGCCCCCCAGCCGGTGTTACCCGGGCTCACGGACCAAGGGGCCAGGGCGGTGGGCTGGGGCCCGACGTGGGCTGGCATGGACAGCACTCACGGGGACCCAGCTGCTGCTGCCGAGAGCCCACTGCCAACAGCAGAGGCGGGCGCCTACGGACTCCCACTGCGCCCCACAGCCGGCAAACTGTGGCAGGTGGCACATCTGGGGTTCAAGACGGGAGCAGAGAGTTGTCTTCATGGGAAAAACCAGGCACTGTGGACGTGAATCTGCCTTCCCCACGGCTGCTGTGACCAATGTCCATAAATGGGGTGGCTGAAAATCAGGAATTTGCTCTCACGGCGCTGGAGGCGAGAAGTCCAAGGGTGGCCTTCGGAGGCAGGGGGTGATGGGCAGCGGCCACCTGGAGCAGGGGCTGCTCCCACCCGTTAGCCTGTGGCCGTGAGGGGCTGGGCCTGCACCTGGGTCACCAGCTCCAAGGGGAAAGGACGGCCATGTGGCCGGCTGCTGGCTGAGAACGGGCAGGGGCAGGGGCTCCCACAGATGCCCGGGCGGGGTCGGCAGGCGGCTTCTCAGGGTGCTGCGGCTTCAGTGGCGGCTGAGCCCTGGGGATTTTGTCCTCCCCTCCCAACTCCAACTGCTGGAAGAGCGCGAGCTGCTCCAGACGGCCTGGGGCAAGCAGTGGGGCACCCTGCGGTGGGTGGGGGCTCCAGGGTGGCACTGCTGGGGGGGAGGGATGACAGGGAGGCAAGCAGTGGGGGTGGGGAGGGGCTCTGCAGGGTGGCCTTGTCCTGGAGTGGAGGCCACCCCCCACACCCGCAGTGCAGCCCACTGGCACCAGGAGGGCGGGGCCTGAGCCACCCTCACCTGCTGGCCCCAGGGGTGGGCTTGGCCCAGATCCCGTGAGGAGCCACCGAAGCCCCAGGGCGAAGAGAAAGGCAAGGCCGCCCTTCCTGTCACTGGCTCCCGACACCCCACGGCCACCTGCTCACAAGGTGTCCCCGTCCAGGGCCGAGATGCCCCGGTCACGGCTGGCCCCTGGCCAGCACTCTCCTCCCACCCAGTTCATACACTTTGCTCCCTGCTGGTGCCAGGTGCTCCAAGATGACCACTCCCGAGCCAAGCTGGGTGGGGGGCTCGTGGGTGGGGTCTGTGGCCCACACACCCCTAGGCCTCAGGCGCTGACCTCTGGAGCTGACTGGGGGTCTGGGGATGGCTGGGAGCAGTGAGGTCAGGGGCCAAGGCAGGCGGCCTAGCGGTCAGGTGGGGGCTCAAGGAGCACTGTGGGCCCTCCTCTCCTTCACTGGGGCGGGAGAATCCTGGGGCCGGCAGAGCAGCGCCTGGGCCCTGTGCCTTGGCCTGTGGGTGCCGGGGTTCACTCCCAGTTACATCGGGCAGGCCAGGGGTCTCCGGGGCCTGGGGAAGGGGCGGCCCCCGAGGCAGGGATGGGATTGAGTCCCCGCCTTGTGGGTCCAGGGGAGGAGAGGGGAAGGGATGGCAGCACCAGGCCGGGGGCCGCCTGCCCAGGATGCCACCAGGCCTTTTGGGGAAGTGGTCCCTTTGACGAGCCCTGGCTCCCCTGCCCGAGCCGCTCCGGACGGAGGGCAACCCCAAGGACGTGCTGGGGACGACGGCCAGACGGCGATGCTCGCTCCTCGGCACCGGGCGCAGCCCGGGTCGTGCGCAAGTCAACACGGCTTTCGCCCACCGGACTCTCGTCCCTCGGGCTTCCCGCGCCCCGGCCAGGCGCTGTGCGTCCCTCGAGGAAGAAAAGAGCCAGGGCGCGAAGGAAAGTGGCCTTTGTCGTCGCCGGCAGGGGCGGCGCCTCGCCACCGCGTCGGGGCAGGAGCCCTGGGTCCCCGGGTGCCCGGTCGGAGGCTGCGGGGGTCCCGGCTTCCTCGGGTGGCCCCCGTGGCCGGGGCGGCAGGAGGGGTCACGGGCCGGCACGGCCACGGGGGGCGCCTCGGGACAAGGGCCGCGGACCGGGACGCGTCCACCCTGCAAGCAGCCCGGCGGCACACCGGGCCCTGGCCCGGCCGCGCGGCCGCCCACGGCCGGCCGCGGGGGGTGGGGTGCCCGGGCGCCGGGACCGGAGCGCGCAGGCCGCGGGCACCTGCCGGCCGGCGGCCCGGCGAGGGTTAAGGGGGCGGGGCGCGCGGCGGCACCGCCCCCGCCGGGTCCGAGCGCGCGCCGGGCGCGGGGGCGGGTCGGAGCGGGCGGCGGAGGGCACTGCGCGCGGGAGCGCGGGCGCGCGGAGGCCGGCCGGGAGCGGCGGGGCGGGCGCCCGCGTGACCAGCGCCCCGCGGCCGCGGCCGGCGCCCCGGAGCCCGCGCCGCCCGCCGCCCGCCGCCCGCCGCCGCCGCCGCAGGATGCGCGCCCCGCCCCGCCGCCCGCCGCGGCCCGCGCGCCTCCCGCCGCCGCTGCTGCCGCTGCTGCTGCTGGCCGCCTGCGCCCCGCCGCCCTGCGCCGCGCCCGCCCCGACGCCGCCCGCGCCCGCGGCCTGGGAGCCGGCGGCCGACGCGCCCTGGTGCCCCTACAAGGTGCTGCCCGAGGGCCCCGAGGCGGCGGGCGGGCGCCTGTGCTTCCGCAGCCCCGCGCGCGGCTTCCGCTGCCAGGCGCCCGGCTGCGCGGCGCACGCCTCGGCCGGCCGCTCGCTGCGCGCCAGCGTCCTGCGCAACCGGAGCGTGCTGCTGCAGTGGCGCCTGGCGCCCGCCGAGGCCCGCCGCCTGCGCGGCTTCGCGCTCAACTGCTCGTGGCGCGGCGCCTACACGCGCTTCCCGTGCGAGCGCGTGCTGCTCGGCGCCTCCTGCCGCGACTACCTGCTGCCCGACGTGCACGACGGCGTGCGCTACCGCCTGTGCCTGCAGCCGCTGCCGCTGCGCGCCGCGCCCGGCCCGGCCGCCGCCCGGGGCCCCGCCTCGCCCGCGCCGCCGCCGCCGCCCGCGCCCGCCGAGTGCGTGGAGTTCGCCGCCGAGCCGGCCGGCATGCGGGAGATCGTGGTGGCCATGACGGCGGTGGGCGGCTCCATTTGCGTCATGCTCGTGGCCATCTGCCTGCTCGTGGCCTACATCACCGAGAACCTCATGCACCCGGCCTTCGGGCGCCCCGCCCCGCGCCGGCAGCCCTGACGCCGAGGCCCGCCGGCCGCCCCGCCTCGTCCCTGCGCCCCCGTAGGAGGCCATCGGGGCCTGCCGGAGACCAAGGGGGGCCGGCCAGCCCGCGACGCCGGGCCTTCGGAGTCCTCGGTCGCGGGACCTGCCCGGCTGGAAGTCCGAGTGCCCGAGTCCGGCTCAGGACAGGCCCTGGCGCGCTGCCCGCTCTCCAGACGCCTTGCTAGGCGCGGCTGGGAATCCGGACACTTTCCAGTAAGAGCCATTGGCCTCCCCAGGTTGTCACCCCAGGTCTCCATCCTGTGCCGAGTGGGCAAACTGGGTCGTGGCCACTGCTTGGTCACTGTGTGCTTGGCAGGCACTGGGCCCCTTGGAGCTTGTCCCTTACCCCCACCCCACCCCAGTGGGCCTGGCTTAGCTTCGTGCCTTAGTATCTCTGGCCCACTGTGGGACCCTTGGGCCGGAGCCTGCGAGCCTGTGGTCCGGGCAGGTGTGGCCCCGAGACGGGCTGGCCCCAGGGTGCTGGAGCCGCACAGGAGCCACCAGGTGTGCGGGGCGTGGGGAAGGTGGAGCAGCGTCCTGCCGTGTCTTCCCACTCAGGTGTCCAAGGAGCCCAGCCGCTGCCTCCAGGGTGAGTGCACCTGGGGAAGGTGGCCGTCCCCCAGGCCTGGCCCCACCCCCTTTTGCATGTGCTGCCCCCACCTGGGACTTTCCCCTGGAGCAGGGCGGGTGGCTGGGGAGGGGGTCTGCCCGGTGCAACAGTGGCCCACCCGGCCAGCCCTCTCGGTGCCCTGGGCCCAGAGCCCATAGCCTGACAGCCCGCTGCCTTCCCCAGGATCTGACCTCAGCGATGCCGCCCGTCTGCCCTCCGGACCACCCTGAGCCCCCACCGGAGGCAGCTCCTGCACCGACCACCTGGGAGCGCTGGGCCCTGGCAGGGGTGGCGGCACTGCCCGGCCCTCCGGTAGCCTGGACCTGACCGTCCTGGACCTGACCCTGACGCTTTCTGGGGTCCCTGCGGCTCGCCCGGCCCCCCCTCGCTCCAGTGGCCCTGGCCCTGGCGGGTGCCCCTGCAGCCCCCAGCCCTGCCTCCCTGTGTTTCTGCTTGGCCCTCGCTGCGGTGGTGCTGGCAAGCTGTCGGGCATGTCTGTGTGGGGGGCAGGGGGAGGGGGCAGGCAGGGGGAGGGAGGGGCTTCTCGGCTCCCCCCGAGGCCCTCCGGAGCCTTCATCTGCACCTGAACCCCCACCGGGCCAGGAGGGGCGCGCCTCCGCCTGGCGCACGTGCACTTTCTGGCAGGAGGACTGGAGGGAAGTCTGGCTTGTCTGTCCACCCTCCGACCTTGAGAAATAAACAGCTTCGTTTCCCTTGTCTGCTTTGTCGGAGGGGGCGGGGGGTGTGGCTTCCAGAAATAGCCCGGACTCAGGGGTGACCCGTGTGAGCTGTGACAAGCAGCAAGCGGGTGCTTCCAGGAGGGGCCCTGCCTCCGCTGCGGCCAGAGGTGGGGGTGCACAGAGGCCCTGGCACCCTGTGTGGCCACCCACCCTCAGGCCTCCCCTCCGCCTGGGCTGCCCTTGTGGCGCTCCAGAGCTGTGACCACGGGGGAAGCCAAGACAGCTGGAGACGGGCCAGGCTCAGTGAGTCACCCGCAGGGGCTGGGGGTGTGGGCGGCAGTGGGGCTGCGCCGCAACCTGGCTTCCACGGCCCGGCACCCCGGGAGCACCCAGGGCCTCGGGGTCCCCTGCCTGCGGTGTCTGGGGAGCTCTCACTGCCCCAGGCGCTGCAGGACTCCAGAACAGGGGCCCTCCCCACCTTGGCCCTCTCCCAAATTCCCGTGCCGCAGCTTCACAGCCCAGGCTCGGGGCTGCCCCACTCCTTGCTGCAGACAGACACGGGGAGACTACAGATCCCTCTTCAGGGCCATCCCAGACACTTCCCAGAGGGCAGAGTCCAGCTTTGGGTTTGAGATGTGGAGTCCCGGCACCCCAGCCCTGGGGGCCAGCCGATGTGCCTCGAGCAGGAGACGGCCTGGAGCGGCATCCGGGGCGCCCACTTCTGAAGGTCAGGGCGCACCCTGCACCTCGCCCAGCCAGAGCCCCTTCCAACTGGCTCACCTGCACCCCCGGCTCACCCAGAGCCCCCTGTGCCCCTCCCCGCCAGCTCCCAGCCCTTCTGCCCTGGGTCACTGCCCTGCCCTCCTTGCTTCCACCACTGGCCAGGGAACGGGGCGGTCACTACCCTCGAAACGTCCTCAATGGCGTCCCTGGCGCGGGAGGCGTGGTCCCCACTCTTGGGTTTGGCCGCGAGGCTGGCCCTTTCCCGGGGCTCGGAGATCCCGAGCTCGCGGCTGAGGCGGAGTAGGAGAGCCTGCTTTGACGCCAAGCGCTGTGGGGTTGCCTGCCGGCTTGTCCCCAGGTGAGGGCCGGGCAGTCCCCGGGGCCTCGGTTTCCTCACCTGTGAGACGGAAGGCAGGACCTCGCTCGCCCTGTGCTTGTGTGGCTGAAATGAGGACTCGGGTTGAGATGGGGACGCGGTGACGGGCACCCCTGTCCCGCCTCGCCTAATAAAGGCATCCCTGCCAGGGCCGTGGGGCTGCTGCACCGGTGACTGTCCGGGCTCCAGACCTAGGCCCCTGACCCTTCCCAGCATCCCGCCGTGACAGCACTGCTGGGTCCAAACCAGGAGTGCAGCCTCTCCGCACGTGCCCAGACCCCATCCACAGCCCAGCTCCCGTGTGAGCCGCAGCCTGCCCCTGGCTCGGGCGCGTCAGCAGCTGGCCAGTCCTGCGGGCTGGAAGCCGGGCACTGCCTGCGGGCATCAGCTGGACAGCCAGAGTCGCATGCCCCAGCCAGTCCTCCCTGCAGGGCCCTGCGGAGGCGCTGGGGTGGCTGAGCACCCAGCAGGGCAGTGGGCAGGGTCTCAGCTGCAGGGTTGTTGCGTTTGGCCATCAGAGGCTGCTGGGCGCCCTGGCCTGGAGCACAGGGCTCTGGCCACTCCAGCCTGAGTCAAGAGTCCTGGGTTACGGACACCAGGGCCTCTCCAGTGCCCTCAGGGGTGGGGCAGTGGGTGCCCTGAGAATGGGGGAGAGGGTGCTACATCACCTCTTCCAGGGAGACCGCCTGTGTAAACCCCACCCCACCTCTTTTAAGGCATTATCCGTGGCATCTTTTCTCTCTGTCTTCTCCATCTTGTCTTCCTTTAGAAATTTTTAATTATGTTTCTACGTTGTATCAGCAGTATTTTCAGATTGTAATTTCTTCCAGTCATCTCATTTGTGAGTATTTCCATCTCTGAAGTGGGCTGTTGTTTGTATCTTTTGTCATTTTCCTAAGTCCTTTTAGTTTGTTACGAAGTTGTGGGATAAAATCTTGATCTATTAAAAAAAACAGATCTTGCTCTGTTTTACTGCCCTTTCTGGCGTGCCTTGCCTCAAGAACTCTGGTTCTCTTTTTTCCTGTCAGTCACCGTGTGGGACTCATCACGGCTCTCTTTCACTGCCCACCCTGGCCCGAGATGAGTCTGATCTGCCTTTCCTTCCCCTCTGCTGTTTTCATTGGCGCCTTCTCTTTCCCTCGCCTGTCCTGCTTAGCTTAGATTCTTTTCGTTGTGGGGATTGGTCCTGAGTGGGAGCCTCGGTTATTTATTTTTGCCCCTGGCCTCCTCCTGGCTTCCCTGGAGTTTCTTGCTCAGACCTCCCACGTCCTGCAGCTCTGCCGCTGCTCTCACTGGCCGGGTGAGGGCAGTGGGCCAGGGGGAGCCCGTGTTTGGGGGGAGTGCACGTGGTGATTCAGTGTCTGGGCTTTCGGGGTTCAGGCCAAAAGAAGTCACCCTACCTTGCGCCCACTTCCTCCCAGTTGCTGACACGGGTCTCGTGTCAGGAGTTGGCCCCACCCACTCATGCTTTTGGGTTCATGGAAATAACATCACGTTTTTTGTTGTGGATGTTGGATATGGATTTTTTTCCCTGCGGTTTTTTTTTGTTTGGCTGGTTTTGTCTGCTTTATGTGTCTTTGTAAAAGGGATTTGGCAAGATTCAAAAGTAATCTGTAGCCAAAGGGTGGAAATAGCCCAAATGCCCATCAGTGGTGAGAGGATGCTAAAGTGGCGGTAGATCCATATGATGGAATGTTATTCAGCCATAAAGAAATGCTCAGGTACACCTCCTTGATGTGGATGAATCTCGAAAACATTACGCAGAAGAAAGCCGGGCACAAACGTCACATGTATGATTCCACTTATATGGAATGTCTAGAATAGGCAAATACGTAAGACAAAGCAAATTGAGTGGGGCTGATTGCTTAACAGATACAGGGTCACCTTTTGGGGTGATGAAGATGTTTTGAAACAAGTAGAGGTGGTAGTTGCACAACATTTTGAATGTACTAGATGCCACAGCATTGTTTACTTTAAAATGATTACTATGTTGTATGAATTTCACCTCAATTTAAAAAAAAAACTGCTTCCACCCTCTGGTGTAGAAGCCTCTCATCTTGTTCAACCTATTTCATTATGTTCCAAATGTCTTATGGAAAGAGCATGCTGCAGGTCTTTTACATTAGAAAATTCTAATGTTACAATTATCAGCTACAATGTATTATTAGTATATTTGGACTTGTTTCTACCATTTGATTTTGGGTTTTGTGTTGAATTTGCTTGCCTGTTGCTTCTTTTTCATCCTGTTGAAGTAACTGAGTGTCTTTCTTCCCTCTTTTCCTACTAGTGCTTTTAACAAATATACTTAACAAAAAGTCATTTAATTAGCATTTCCTGCATCCTCCTGGATAAACAAGAACCTCAACCCCTTCCATCTTTTATGACCTTCTTTTACCTTCTAGTTCCACTGTGCTCAAACCCACCCTTTTACTTTTTTTATTATTCTGTTAAACTGTAAATGATTACTTGAATTTACCAATGCATTAACCAGTTTCTTTGCTCATTGTTGCATCTTGGATCTCTCTTCTTTCTTATAGGTCCATTCCTTCCTGTTGAAGTACATGCTTTATTAATGCTTTCTCTATGTGTGAGTGGTAAAATTTCTCAGTGTTTGTCTGAAACTGCCTTTAGTTTACGGTCATTCCTGAGTGATAATTTAGCTATGTTAGAATTTAAGGTTGACAACTATTTTCCCTTGCAATGTAAAGATAATTTTCCCCTATTTTCTTCTGGTATTTACTGCTTGTGATGAGAATTCTATTATTACTTTGAAGGTAATGTGTGTTTTGTTTTGTTTTTTTGTAATATGCTTTTTCACCTCAGATTAAGATTTGTCTCTTGTGCATAAGTTGTCTTGCAGCAAGATGTGTGTGAATATATATATATATATATATATTTTAAAGATTTATTTTTATTTAATTCCCCTCCCCTCCCCCAGTTGTCTGTTTTGTGTCTTTTTGCTGCATCTTGTTTCTTTGTCTGCTTCTGTTGTCAGCGGCACGGGAAGTGTGGACGGCGCCATTCCTCGGCAGGCTGCTCCCTCCTTCGCACTGGGCGGCTCTCCTTATGGGTGCACTCCTTGCGCGTGGGGCTCCCCTACACGGGGGACACCCCTGTGTGGCAGGGCACTCCTTGCGCGCATCAGCACTGCACGTGGGCCAGCTCCACACGGGTCAAGGAGGCCCGGGGCTTGAACCACGGACCTCCCATGTGGTAGACGGACGCCCTAACCACTGGGCCAAAGTCCGTTTCCCTATAATATATTTTCTCATAAAGACTTGTAATCTTTTTAAATCTGAGACCCATATCTTCCCTCAGTTCTGGGATATTTTCAGGCATTATCTCTTGAATATGGATTCTCAATTCTTTTCTGTCATTTTGGGAATACAATTAGATAAATGTTGGAACTTCTCATTTTGTCTTCGATGGCTTGTTCATATTTTCCATGCTTTTGAGGTAAATTGACTGATTTCCTTATTCTTCCTGTCACAAATTCTTACTTCAGGGGAATGGATGTAGCTCAGTGGTTGAGCACATGCTTCACATGTACAAGGTCCCGGGTTTGATCCCTGGTACCTCCTAACAACAACAAACAAAAACCCAGCTCTCACTGGGGAGCGGGTGTAGCTCAGTGGCTGAGCGCCTGCTTCCCACGTATGAAGTCCTGGGTGCAATCCCTGGTACCTCCTAAAAAACAAACAAAATTTTTAAAAAATTCTTACTTCAGCTCTAATTTGCTGTATCTAAGTTAAATTATTTTTTTTTCTTTTGGACTTTAGGTTCACAGAGTTGGGTTAATCATAATCCTCAGTTCATGGAAAACCATTAATTTCCATCAGCCCCAAACCCTTTTCCTGATTTGTTCCCTCCTCACTTTCCATTCCCATCGGCGTCCCTGTAGGCAGCCACTCCAATGTGTTGGGAGTGTGTCCTTGAATATGTCTGTCTTTTAATTTTTACAGGAAAGTTGTGCTGTTGATCTTGGTTTTACTTCTTGTTTTTTTTCAACACCGTATTTTTGAGATTTATCCATGGACAAAAATTCCATTGTTTCTGTCCATTGCACAGTATTTCCAGTGCATGCAGCTACCATATTTATACCCCACACCTCTGGGAGGATCACGGGAGGCAGCTCCTATTGTTACACACAGCTGCCACACATACTCCCTAGGGACCGGTGAGGATTTCTCAAGGTGAGGGATTGGTGGACTGCAGAGGTATACATATGTCATTTCACCAGCACTGTCCATTTGTTCTTAATGGCTAAAGCAGTTTCCATTCCACCAGCAGTACAAGAGGGTTCTTTTCCCCCAGTTCTCACTGACACTATATAGCATCCATTTTTTTAGTTTTTTCCAATCTGATGGCTGTATAGTAATAATGAATCTTTATTTAAATTTGTTTCTGAGTACTAAAGAGGTTGAACAACTTAATAGTGTTACCCATTTAAATTCCTCCTTGTATGAACTGCTCAGTCATATGCTACATATTTTTCAATTGTTAAGACTTTTTCCTCCAGATTTGCAAGAAGAGTTCCATGAATATTCTGGGTCAGCAGTATCCAATAGAACTTTATGATGTGATGGCTACATTCAATAGCTGTGCTGTCACATAGGCAGTGACATGGTGTAACTGAAAAACCGTGCTTTAATAGTTAAGTAAATTAAAGTGTAAACAGCCACATGTGTCCTGTGGGTACTTTTATTAGACAGTGCAGTCCTACATACTTACCTTTTGTTTAGATGTTACAAATATTTTCTAAGCTGTTAATATTGTCAATGGTGTCCTTTGTTGAAAAGGAATCTTTCATTTTCATGATGTCAGATCTGTCATCTTTTTTTCCCTATAAATGTTTCATGCTTTTGTCTTGTTTAAGAAATCTTTACACGATTAAGGGGATACAAAAGTATTCCTCTAGATTTTCTTCTATTGGCTTGATGATTAATCATTCATATTTAGGTCTTTAGCTAGCTAGAGTTCCTATTTGTATATGGTATGAGGTAGAGAGCCAACTTTTTATATCCAACAGTGATATAATGATGGAATATATATATTTAATGATGGAGAACAGTGAGCCAGTTTTCCAAACCCATCTACAGAAACAATGCATCGTTTTCCCCAGTGATATGTGGTGCCTCCTGTATCATGTACCACATTCCTGTCTATACACGGGTCTGTTTCTGGGCTATTATATTTCAGAGGTCTGTATTTTCCTGTAACACTATTATATTTACTATATTCTTTATTTTTATAGCTTTAACATCTGAATATCTGTGAGTTTCCTACACTTTACTCTTTTTAAAATTGTCTTAGTGGGGGACTTCCGTTTCCATCAAAGAGGGAACAACAGGGACCAGCATTACCCTTTTACCTGAAACAACTAAACATCTGTACAAAACGAATGGTTCTAAATAGACGAGATGTGATCATGGAGAGAAAGGAAGCAACAACTGGAGTGCTACGACTGCCCTGGGTACTGCCTGGAGGAAGCTCTCGGGATGCTGAGCAGGAAGGGGGAGCCCAGCCAGAACCCAGGGGTCTCCCTGGGCTGGAGAGATCCAGCTGGGAGGCCAGGGAGGCCAGTTTGACCAGAGTTTGCAGGGCAGAATACTGGAGATAAGAGAGAACCCTGGAGATCTGTGCTTGGTACTGAGTAGGACAAATGGATGAGGAAACTACATAAGGCCAAGAAAAGAAGCAATGGGAGGGATCACAGAGGAAAACCTCTAGGCTTGAGCAGGGCCAGAAGCAGCATCTCCAGCAGCCAACCACAGTCCCTCTCCTTTGGGGACTCCAATTCCACATATTTTTGGCTGACTGACGTCCTGTTGATGTTTTTATCCTTTCTTTGTTTGTTTCATTCTGCAGTTTCTATTGCTATATCTTCAATTTAACTTCTCTTCTGCAATATTTACTGTACCATACATCCCATCCAGTTGTACTTTTCATATCAGATATTGTGGCAATAGCCTATGAAAAACAAAATGATAAATTGGACTTCATCAAAATTAAGAACTTCAAAAGACATTGATAGGATGATAAGACAAGCTACAGACTTAGAGAAAACACTTAGAAATCACATGTCTGATATATATATATATCTGTCTGATATATATATATAGTCAATAAGAAAGAAAATAATGCAATGAAAAAAATGTGTAAAAGATTTGAACAGACACTTCCCCAAATAAGATGTAGAGATGGCAAATATGCACATGAAAATAGGTACAATTTCATTAGTTGCTGGGTAAATTCAACAGGATAAATTAAAAACACAATGAGACCTAAATATCAGAACTAGAACTATCAGCCTCCTAGAAGAAAACGTAGAGAAGCATCTTCAGGACCTTGTGTTAGGCAATGGTTTCTTAGGTTTTACACCTAAAGAACAAGCAACAAAATAAAATTTTAAAAAATAGATAAATGGGACCTCATCAAAATTGAAAATGTTTGTGCCTCAAAGGACTTTATCATGAACATAAATCAACCTACACAATGGGAGAAAATATTTGGAAACCACATATCTGATAAAGGTCTAAAATCCAGAATATATAAAATCTTTCAACTTCACAACAAAAGACAAACAACCCAATTTAAAAATGGTCAAAAGACCTGAATAGACATCTCTCCAAAAAAAGATATACGAATGGCCAGAAAGCGCATGAAAAGATGCTCAACATCATTAGCCATTAGGGAAATGCCCATCAGAACAGTGAGAAGCCTGTGGGACTTCAGGGGTGTTGCCACTAGTGGAAGATGCTTCAACCAATCAGTATGTCAACTGACATGTACGTTTCTCTTTCTTCACATGATGATCAGGGATCTAAACATCCAAAAAGCTAGAGGGGCACCACTTGCCCCCATAGGGATGGCAGGTTTTGCAGCACTTGTTGCATATGGATTATACAAACTGAAGGGCAGGGGAAACGCTGAATGTCCCTGCACCTGCTCCACCTGTGTGGCAGCCCAGGGCTTTGCTGTGGCAGCAGTGACACTTGGCATGGGCCACTCCATATATCAGGAATACTGGGCAAAACCTAAACCTCAGAAGAGATGGTGGCTTGGTCTTGGTGGGATTTGCTTCAGTTAGACACCTCAAATAGGTGACACATTTATACTGAAAATAAATTTTGTATATTGGCTTCCTTTCTTTCAGCCTTGATTTGCTTGGACACCAAATTACTAGTGATTCTTTCACTAACTAGGTCATTCAGGGGAGTCAAATTAGCACCAAAGAAGCATGTCACCCCAGTTCTCGTGGTAATGGCAAAGTACCCACTTTCTTACACTTACATTGAAATTAGTTCTAAAAAAGACAGCAGGCCAACCCTGAAGTACTTCCAGTTGCTGTAGAACAGGGGCTCTTAACCTTTCTTTCCACGGACCCCTTTGCCAGTAATGTGAAAACCATGGACCCCTTACTAAGTCCACACTATACTGTGTATTATTTAGCAAATACATCACACCCACACTAACATGTCCCTACAAATGTTTTTTTGAATTTAAATTCAAGCTCACAGACCCCTTGTTAAGAACCCCTGCCATAGAAGAGCACATTGTTTGGTAGTTATGTGAGAGTGCTATTTACCCCAATTAATTTAAACTTTTTTCTGCCTACTTTGTGGACTGCTCTAGTGTTTTGGTTTCTAGGGCTGAATGACTCTTAAAGAAAGCTTTCAGGGAAGCAGATTTGGCTCAGTGGATGGAACATCCGCCTACCACATGGGAGGTCCAGGGTTCAAACCCAGGGCCTCCTGATCATGTGGTGAAGCTGCCCCATGTGCAGTGCTGATGTGCCGTGCCATGCAGGGGTGTCCCCGCATAGGGAAGCCCCACGCATAAGGAGTGTGCCCCATAAGGAGAGCTGCCCCATGCAAAAAAAAGTGCAGCCGGCCCAGGAGTGGTGCTGCACACACAGAGAACTGACACAGCAAAAAGGGACACAAATTCCTGGTGCCGCTGACAATAAAAGTAGACACAGAAGAACACACAGCGAATGGACACAGGAGATAATTGGTGGTGGGGGGAAATAAATAAATAAATAAAGGAACACTTTCAGAAAAGTGCAAGGTCTATAACATTGTGATGCCTCCCAAAACTGAAAACGTTTAACCTAAAAACATGGTAATAGAGCTGTTTAGGAGTATTTATTTTAGAATCATACTTAATAAACATGAGAATAACTTAATTATGGATTCTAGTTTAGCTGTTTGTAATTGCAGGATTATATATTTTGCTGTGTTTGAATACTTTTTAAATGTCATCTTGAAATACATGTATTTAATATGTTAATACAAAAGCAAATAAGGGCTTCAAATGTGTATAGTATGTTTATTTTCTCTGTAAGATTCACAAATGCTGAATACCTGTATTGGAATAATTAAGTGATTTGTGAGCAGGCTCGTTTAGTCAGACATGATCTGCAAACCTGACATATTACAGAAAGTTTTGTTTCACTTGCGAAATTCTCTTGTCTAACTGACTTTACGTTCCATAGTGATAAGAAAGCAAATGTAATGTTATTAGAGTGAGTGAATAACACCAAAACACTTTGTTGTTATGAGATCTCACTTCACACCCATTAGAATGGCTGCTATTTAAAAAAAGGAAAATAACAAGGGTTGGAGAGAATGCAGAGAAATAGGAACACTCATTCATCACTGGTGGGAATGTGAAATGGTGCAACCGCCGTGGAAGACAGTTGGGCAGCTCCTCACAAAGCTAAGCACAGAACTACCATATACCCCAGCAATCCCAGTTCTAGATACATACCCAAAAGAATTGAAAGCAGGGACTCGAACAGATATTCCCACACTGATGTTCAGAGCGGCATTACTCACAATTGCCAAAAGATGGGAGCAACCCCAGTGTCCATCAACAGATGAATGGATGAACAAAATGTGGTGTGTACACAGGATGGATATTATTCAGCTGTAAAGAGGAATGAAGTCCTCACACCGTGTGACAACATGGGTGAGCCATGAAGACAGCACGCTGAGTGAAATATGCCCGACATAAAAGGACAAATATTGTATGACCTCACAGATCTGAAATAATGAGATGAGCAAACTCACAGAGTCAGAATCCAGAAAACAGGTTCCAGGGGACAGGGTGGAGCTAGGGAATAGGCAATTAAGGCTTAAAATGTACAAGGTTCCTACTGGAATGAAGAAATACTTTACTAATGGATGGTGGTGATGGGAGCACAACATTGTGAATGTAATTCACAGCACTGAAAAATATTATCTGAATGTGATTAAAAGGGGAAATGTGGGAAGCAGACATGGCTCAACTGATAGAGCGTCTGTCTACCATATGGAGGGTCCTGGGTTCGATCCCCACGGCCTCGTGGCCCGTGTGGAGCTGGCCCACACGCGGTGCCGCTGCGCACAAGGAGTGTAGTGCCACACAGGGGTGTCCCCACGTAGGGGTGCCTCACATGCAAGGAGTGCGCCCCGTAAGGAGAGCGTGAAAAGAGTGCAGCCCGCCCAGGAGTGGCACCACACACACACACAGAGCTGATGCAGCAAGATGACGCAACAAAAAAGAGATGCAGTTTCCCAGTACCTCAGGATAATGCAAGTGGATGCAGAAGAACACACGGTGAATGGACACGGAGAGCAGACAATGGGGGGGGGAAGGGAGAGAAATAAATAAAAAATAAATCTTTTTCAAAAAAGGGGGAAATGTTAGAATGTATATATGGTAACAGAATAAAAATTTCTTTATAAACCCATGGGGAAAAAAAGACAGAGAAAAAACAAACAAACATGGACATAACTATTCAGTAAACCCAAAGTTAAACCATGGACTATAGGTAACAGTACAATTATAAAAATGTGCTATCAATTGTAACAAATGCTCCACACCAGTGATAGAAGGGAATTCTGTATTTTATGCATGATTGTTCTGTAAGTCCACAACTTCTCTAATAGAGAAAAGCAATAAAAAAACCCCACAATGACACCAAATGCAATGAATGTGCCGCAACGATGAAAGAGGTTGTTGATGTGGGAGGAGTGGGGTGAGGGGGTGGGGGGTATATGGGGACCTCATATTTTTTGGATGTAACATTTAAAAAAAAATAAAGAGGAAAAAAAACTACAATGAGATACCACATATTAAAATGTCTAAAATTATTAATAAAAAGACTAATCTCACCAAGCGTTGGCAAGGACACGGAGCAACTGGAACCCTCACACACTGCTTGTGGGAATGTAAAGTAGCACATACTCTTTGAGAACAATTTGGTAGTTTCTTGAAAAGATACACATGCAACATAAGCATATGATCCAGTCATCCCACTCCTAGGTACTTAACCCAGGAGGAATGAACACCTTTGTCCATACAAAGACTTGTATACATATGTTTATCAGACCTTTGTTTGTCATAGTCCCAAACTGGAAACCTCAATGTTTCTCCACAAACGTGATCTACCCATACGAGGGACTATCATTCAGTAATAAAAAACAAGAACCAGCCCTGAGACATGCCACAAGGATGGACCTCAAAATAACTATGCCTAGTGACAATGGCCAGACCCAAAAAAACTCTGATTCCATTTATATAAAATTGTAGAAAATGCAAACTAATAGAGTGACAGGAGGTTGCCTGTGGTGGTGGGGTTCCGGTGGGGGAGAAGGGAGGATTTACAAAGGGCTACGAGGGGACTTTTGAGAGTGGTATGTTCATTGTCTCTAGTGTTAGGATTGTTTCACAGATGTTTACACACCTCAAAACTTATCAAAGTTTACACTTTAGAGATGTCTAATTTATTAGAGCCAGTTATACCTCATTGGAATTAAGACAACTGTCTTCACTATTCATGGACCAACAAGCTTATTATCCACATGAGGATCCCAGGATTTGAAGATTTGATGATTCTATTTGTTGAAGATGCCAAATTTCCTTTACGAAAACAAAGAGGACCCCTAGCTCACACCTTATTCAAAAATTAACTCAAAATGGATCAGGGACCTAGTCTACTATGGAACTACTGTGATTAGTAATGGAAGAAATTGTAGCAATGACATGGAGAAAATGGCCATGGTGGCTGCTGAGGGTAGGGAGAGGGAAGAAGAGATATGATGTGGGGACTTTTTCAGGACTTGGAGTTGTCCTGGGTGGTGCTGCAGGGACAGGTGCTGGTCATTGTATGTCCTGCCATGGCCCACTAGGTGGACTGGGGGAGAGTGTAACTGCAATGTAAACCATTATCCTTGTGGTGCAGCAGTGCTTCAAAATGTAGTCACCAAATGCAATGAATGTCCCACGATGATGAAAGAGGTTGTTAATGTGGGAGGAGTGGGGTGAGGGGGGTGGGGGCTTTATGGAGACCTCATATTTTTTTAATATAACATTTAAAAGAAGAAAAAGGAAAAAAAAAAATGGATCAGGGACCTAAATATAAAAGTAACAACCATAAAACTCCTAGAAGAAAATGTAAGAAAACTTCAAGATCTTGTGGTAGGCTGTAGTTTCTTAAACCTTACGCCCAAAGCATGGGCAACAAAGAAAAGAATAAATGGGACCTCCTTAAAGTGCTTTTATGGCAGTTGCTCGTGTGGTTCAAATTTTTATTGCAAGTGCATTCGTAGGGGTACTTGCCCTGCAGGAAGGCCACAGGCTGGGACATAGGAATCCCAATGGTTCTAAACTAACTATATTGCTTTATTATTTTAGTTTGGGATTTCCAAATCATAATGGAACTAAAAATTTGGACCCTAGGACATTCTGTGTGCCAGAGCCACCCAGTGCCTGCCTTGGCACCTTCTCTCTCACCTATCTGCTCTGTAAGCACCCAGTGAGTGCTTCCCCAGGGACAGCAGCTCAGGACACGCTGGACGTAAGGGAAGGAAGCCATTTCAGGTAACAGTGAAAACTGCCCTAGCCCTTTAGAGTTTAGTCTGGGAATGGGGTGGAACAGAAGAGCAAACGGCACTAAAGAGTGTTCGGAGCCACAGAGCAAGTTACCTGTGGGGTTGGGAGCAGGGAAAGGCCTCCAGACAGTGGAGGGAGGGAGCCTCCTTGGAGGCAGCGACATCTGGGCTGAGTTTCAGCGAGTGAAACACGGTTGGGCAAA